>NC_137895.1:37101563-37487040 GCF_963455335.1 Martes martes | reverse complement strand
ATAAATAAAATCTTAAAAAAAAAAGATGAAAATTGCTAGCCTTTAATGTATCAGTTTAACTTGAAGCATTTATTATCAATACATATGTATTTGGAAGTATTTATGTACATAGGATTGGATGACAAGGCAAAGGTAGCTCTTGCTCAGTGAATGTAGAGAAGACATGCTTGCAAAGTTTCAAGTTGGAAACTGGGACGCATTTTCCCAGAGAAATATTGAGAACATTAGGCTTAGGTTCTGAAATATTCTACTTTATTAGATTCTTTTGAGTTGAGTCCCCAGAGTGTTCTCCTGTGGTCATGTCTGTATTAAATGAATCTTTGACTATAACTGATGGATCCAAGTACAAATATCGGTTCCACATGGAGCCAATTACACGCTTACTCCCAGGAACTGAAAATTTGGAATGGGGTGAAACAGAAAATATGAGCTCTTGACAACCCTCTAGAGAAATATTTCATAATCTCTTACTGTTGAAATTTTGGAGTTGTCCTGTCTCTGTTGTTTCTGACATCTCTGAGATTCTCTAATATCTTACCACAAATGCCCCCTTTGGCTTTCTCTAGTCAGATTCGATTCCTATAGCATGCTTACAGAATAGATTTTTGCAGAGGAAGCAAAGACATTTACCTTCCATATATATAACATTACTTACATGGCAAAATGTATTCAAAGCTTCTAATACACATCTTACAAATTAACCTCTGGAATACAACTCATTTTTAAGTTTAACTTGGCACACAGACATTTAATAAATACTTACTGAATGAATCAATGTTGTGGAATTTATGTAATACCTTTCAATATGAATATTTTCAGTGATATTTATTTTACTTAGAGATATGCAAACTCTGAACCTTCCAAATGCCAAAGATTAAAAGTGCAGAATCTCAAAACACATTAAAGATTATGCACTGAGGAAGACCCTTAGGATTGCAATGGAAATAAATTAACTAAATCTACAGAGCTTCACTTTTATGTCTTTGAAGTTCTAACATAAAGATTCACTGGTAATGATTAACTATGACTGCCATGCTCCAAGGATAAAACTGCTTCTCTGGAGGATGCTGCTGATAGCTGAGTTGGAATGTTAATTTCATTTTAATGATGTTGAAAAATTGATTTCAAATCCATATTCATTTAGCAGTGATATCCACTTGGAAGAATATAGCATACTTAACATAATAATAATGCATTACCTATATTATAACTAAAGATTGAAAATGATAAATTAGTATATCAATATTAATATGGGATTTTTCAATTTATGTCTCAAGATACAAAAGATCTCAGTATGCATACACATCTCAATAAAAAATTATGTAGTGTAGAAATGCAGGAGGAAAATTCTCATAAAAATTAAGATAAAAATTTCAGAATTTATATTTCTGGAGATAAATAACCATTCACAGGGTATTTTGTCAATTTTAATATGTTCACTGACTATCAAGGACTGTCATGAGGGTTAGACCAGTGTATTACTACTGAAACAGATAACTTCATCTTTAATCTTATAAGTCTCTAAGCTTCTTGGAATTAAAGTTGAGTCTAGAGATGAACAATTTTTAAATCAAAACATGTAAAACAGTTCAGACTAACTAGTCTTCAGATTGCAAGTATAAAGTAGAAAAAAGAAACAAAAAATTTGAATAGAAATACTTATGATATTTCTGAACCCCAAATATAAAGAGAAAAATCTTAAAACTTTCAGAGAGAGAGAAAAGAAACTCTACACGTTACATACAAAAGAATGACAATAAAGTGATACTAGATATAACTAGAAGCAAGAAGAATAGTACCTTTAAATTTTGAGGGAAAATTACTTTGAACCAACAGTTTTACACTTTTGGCAATTATCAACTAATGTTATATGTGAAATATATTTCCAGATCTCTAAAAACTCAGGGAGATTGCCATACACCCTACCATAGCTTTTCTAGAGATGGTGATATGGAAAACTGTCAGCTATGTATATTCCAGGAAAATAAAGGCAAGAAATATAATGAGATATTAATATATTTAACACTGAAATGTTACACTTTGAAAATTCTTTTAGATGTTAATGACATAAAATTTCATTTCCTTCCTTGTGAGTTCATAGTCCTTGATGCTAGAGAGACCCATTTACCTAATCATAATATCACAGATGCTATTTTTTGGATAGGTGGGGATTATACTTGCACACTTTGGAAGCCTGTGACAATCCAGCTCTTTCCGTGTCAGGTTTTCTAATTCTGGGCTTCAGTGTTGGGAAGCCCCCATTTTTGCCATATTTGTCAGTTAAATTCTAACAGCTCAGTTGGTAATAAAGTTGACATTTTGATCTCTGATTGTCTGACTCCTTTGTCTATTATCAAATTCTAAACGGAGGCGAAGAACAGAGTTTCTAATTATTGGGTCCTAAGAAGAACCACAACCTCTAAGGAAAATTGGGGGAGTTAAATAACATTTAGAAATTCAGCACTGAATAATCTACATAATTGTTGAGTCAATACGTTGTACATTTGAAACTAATATAACACTGTATGTTAGTTATACTTCAATAAAAATATTATGCTCAGACAAAACAACAATAAAAAGAAATTCAGATTTTGATGGGCCATGTAAGTCTGTGACCTTGCAATAGTTTCTCTCATGCCCCAGTTACATCTTGTAGTTGTGGTTGGCTTTAGTTGGCCATCTTGAGCAAGTAGTTATAGATCTTAGATTAGAACATTGGGTAGAGAACTAAGAAGGATGAATAAGTTCCTAAAGATCAGGGTGACAGGCATAAAAGGGGAGAGGTGAATTTCTCAGTTCTAGGTGCTCATAATGTGAATTTTAGAAATAGAGATGCCATTTAGTATGTGTTAAGTCAGAGAAGGTGCCTGGATTCCACTGAAATCAAACAAAGGATGATGGACAAGATCTCAGAAAGCTGTGATACTCCAGAAGGAGCCCATATCAAGAGAACCATGAGAATCACAATTTTCATGTGGAGAGAACATATTGAGAATAACAAGTGACCCAGTGCTTAAAGACTAGGAGAGCTGTATCACGAAGCTGCAGAAAAACTGTTCAAATTGTAGTGGGGAAGACCAGAAATTAATGTGAAGTACTTGAAGAAGCACTAGATGAGTTTCAATGTGACACAATTATTGTAGGTATTAACTGTACACTACATAAACCTACTGGAATAATAAATGTAATTGAAGTTTTAAAGGAAAGAACAGTAAAGATAAGGCATAGTAAAAGCAAACCAGAGAGAACAATAGTAGATGGACTTCGGGCCTAGATGCTGCTCTGACGGAACAGCACCTGCATGATAATATCCAACTTGGGAAGGAAAAGGTCAACAAGATTTTCTTTAGAAGATCCACTCTTGTACTATTCCCAGGTCTAATTATAGGGAAATAACCAGAAATAAAAGGAAAAAAGAATGCCTACATCACAAAGCAAAGTAAAAGTAGAATGAAGTAGGGACCCAGATCCAGTAAGCTGTTCAAACCTATGTGTGCTTAATTTGCTGGATGGGAAATGCGCCTCAAATTAGACCTTTGTTTAGAACTGCCAACACTACAAATTTCTGAACTTTGCAAGAATTTGGAATATCTTGAATGCTGTTCTCTGAAAGTATCTCCCACATATGGTTTTTTAAAAATGTGTCATAACTTCTTGAGATAAGATTTCTCTCAATTAAGTTTAAATTCGCAGATTATCAACTGTAGATACCTGATATGCTAGCAAAGTTGAAAAAAAATATTTTTCTTCAGCTCTGCTAATGGCCACTGAGACTGATGAAGCTCTGATATAAACTTTGGGACAGTGAACATAGGTCTAAACTAAGTACTTTGTCCTGGAACCATCATTTGGCTTGGTCAGTGGATAGAACATAAAGAAACAATTGTTAGGAAGCTACAGTCATTGCAACTATGCACATAAACCTATAGTGTTCCCTATTTTGAAAGAAATTGTTCCATTTTTGCTTTAGTTTTTTTTTTCCAGTAAAATGTACCTGAATTTTTTCTCCATCTTGAAAGACCAATAAACATGAAACAATTGATCTTGTCTATCTTATAAAACTCATTACATGAAGACACTTCACTCTTTGGTAATCTAGAAACCAAGGTGCAGGGTCATTCAAGTCCTGATAAGGGTTACCACTTATACACATCTCATAAATATTGGTTACATATTTATACTCCTGAGGTTCTTGTCATGGAATATTCAATAATAACAGAAATGCTTCTGTTCTTCCATTAATCAACCCTGGCTTGTCTTGTTGGATTCATTTTAACCCATATACCATTATCCTATAGGAAATAACTGTACTGAGAAATGTTATCCTTTATTATAACATAGAATGTTCTTAATATTCTTCTTAATATTAAAGACAAGTATTTTCTTTAACACATTTTAAAGTTATATTTGGCCAAAATATTTTGCAAAATAAAACTCAAAAGTCAAGCATAGTAAAATCTTCAAACCAAATCTAGAACTAAAATCGGTTTCCAACTATGAGGGTAGTTAGGATTTGAGAAATAATTCCATAAAATTAACATTAAGTCAATCCAACAGTGTTTAAAATTAATAATAGATAAAATTTAAATACATTAGTCTTAAAATTACCACATAATGAGAAATGTTTAACTTCATAACCATTAAAAAAGACATTAATTTGGTTCTAAAACAACCAATGAAATATATTATTTGCCTCAATATCACCCTCTATGCAATGTGAAAACTGGTCAAGTTGCCATTATATATAAATATTTCATTATGGAAAAAACCAAAATTACCTTTTAAGTGAAATAGACCGAGTTCATTTGCCAGTCTGGATTTTAATTACTCTTATTCCTTTAGACTTAAAATAATTTTAAATAAATAAAATTGGAAGCTCTTTAAACTTGAAATAAATTCTAAAGAATCTAATTTTTCTCATTAAAAAGCCATAAAATTGAATAAAGCATTCCTTGATAATAATAAATAAAATGAAGAGAGTTCAAACAGGTTGTGATAATATTTAATTATATTTTTGAGTGATCAATAATGAAAGAAGAAATATTTACTACTACTGAATGCAACTGAGCATTTGATTGTATTCAAGAAATAATGCTCTCAAGGTCACTTCTTTATTTCTGCACAGTGTTTCTCTTAAATTTGGATACACATATATACATATATAATTTAATTAAGTAGAAAACTAATGAAATAATTAGGCTAGTGAGCTCTTCTACAATTTGCAATTTCCTCATTATTAGTAAACATCTGTAATCTGTAAAGCAAATGAAAAGGTAAAATATGAATTCAGTTGATTATCCCAAATACTATAACCATATGAGTATATCTGTTAAAATAATGGTAACTAGAGCAATGAATATTATTTCATAGGAAAGAAGGTAAACATGAAAACTACAAACACAATGTAATAAATACTTGAGAAAGAGGAGAGGAAAAGGAGTAACCGATAGATTCAGGGATAGAGAAATCATTTGGCTTTTAAAGAACATGTTTTATAGGTACTATTTCATCACTGAAAATGCTACTTCGTATTTTAAAAATATGTTATTTATAGACCCACTAGCTTTCTAACAGCTGCTGGGACTCAAAATTTGCCAATTTTGCAAGTCATTTAAATGTTCCATATTACATGTGAATGAAAAGATACACTATCAGTTTCCTGACAGATGCAAAACAATCTGCTCTGGGTCTAAAATAAGTTTATGTTCAATCAGAAAGAGAAATATTCTCCTTTTAAATACTCCAATTTAAGAGGAGGTATTTGAATTGTAAGAGGAAACACAAAGTTGGATGATACAGGTTCTCATTTTATTGTACCAATTCATTACTGGATTTAACATCAAACAGATTATTATATTACTTAGGAGGCTACATTTAAATATTTTAAATATATACGTGTTTTGCAATAAATGCGTTGGTCTCTCAGAATAAACCATTTATTTCTGTTATAGGCCAAAGATCTGTATACCTATTTCAAACTGTAGCTCAGCAGAACCAGGAAATTCCAGCACTGAGAAGTTTTAGGGAATACTAGGACAATAGTGGCTTTGGTCTATGGTTTCCAACTACCCTCTTTTTAATTCCCCACAAATAACAGAGTCAGTAAAAGCTAGAAAAAGGAAGAAGAAAATCTCCAAACCTACTTTTTCTTCAGTCTTCTATCCTTCTCAGCTTGAGTTCCAAGTTTGCCTAACCCCAGGGACTCCTGAGCCGCAGCCTCTGTCTCCATAAAGCCTCCTGTGAAGAAGTAACTATTCATATTAGGGTTGGATACATTGTGTCAGTTCTGAAAATAAATTTTTAAAAGTGGGTTGGTCAACATTTCAGTATTACATATTCTTTTTTCTTTCTCAGATCGTCTTTATATTTCCAACCCAACATGCGTAAAATGGCATGGGTGCATAAATGAACATATACTGAGAGAACGAAAAGAAAAGGTACCCTATTAGCCTCCTATTCAACTGTGCCCAGTAGCAACATGATACATAATAAACGCATTGACAAATATAGTCTCCCAGTTTCCAGGTCCATTTTTCCTCTTATGAAAAACAAGAGCAAATATGGGTGTAATGAGTGAGGTTTTTTTCAACATTTGAATAATATGACACATTTTATGTATAATGGGATAAATGATAGCCCAAGGAACCCAATCAGGAGCATGTCTTTAATTCAAGGAAATGAAGAGGCATTTGCTGACTTCTAAAGATTTTTCCTATCCTGCTTTTGGAATCCTCTTTTCCTCACCTGGCTGACTCCTAAATCCTTCCGTATAAGCCTTACTTCCAGAACGTCTTATGTTCTGGCAGGTTTTCTTTTGTTTTGTAAATTTTATAATTATACCTGGAAAAAAATCATGTCTTTAGAAGATCTTAGTAAGAACTTCTTTTACCCAGCATGCCATAGATTATTTAGTGTGGTGTCATTTTTATTAGCACTGGAAAATATGCAATATACATTACATTGCAAGGAAAAGAGGGAAGAAAAAAAAGTATGCTGGGCATGAAACACAGAATTACACATTTTACAATGCACTTATTTCGTTCAGGATCCATAAACATAATTAATTCATAAATTCTAGTTAAAACTGAAAAATGAGAACTGAGCTCTATTTTCTCTTATTTTTAACATATGCAAAAAACATGAAGCCAAGGTAAATGAAAAAATGTTCACTATTTTTAAGTGGGTTAAGGTATACATATTTTTTAAGTGTAAGGGATTTAAAATTCCAGTTAAGCTCAAGATTAGGTAGAAAGACTCAAGCTAATACTAACCCTTACAAAGACTACACAGACACACAAATGTCACCAATATATCAATAAATACAATTATTAAGGTTAATTTTTACCATTCTGTCACTGTAATTTCCCAGCTTCACATTTGCAGGGTTTGACCAGGTTATGGTTTTTCTAGTTAAATGAAATATCTTATTAAAGCACCAGTGACAAACTTTGTTGTCACTGTTTTTCATAATTTATTTTAGCAAACAATCTATTATACTTGATCTATAAATTCTGGAGCATTGGTATAAATGTTAATCTCATAGCCTAGTAACTGTTACTGAACTGTAAAATTATAACAAAGTCCTCTTTAATTGAAAACACACTGACTGTTGTCTAGATCTAGTCAATAATTTTGAATCTGGGTACCAAAGTTTATTTTATTCAGTTATGCACATGTGCAATTAATACCTAAATAACTTTTATTATGAAAGAATTTCATTGTTGGTACCATTAGGAAAATCATCCACTGGCTGACTGAAGGACTCTTGGGGGTCATTTTTAAATGTGAGATTTTCCACTTATGCACAGTGAGTGGGTATTTTCATTTTATTTCTCTCATCAGTGTACTTGCCTTACTATATATCCATAAATTATTATTCACAGTCTGCAAGTAACAATAAAATTATTCTCTTGAAATGGAAATGGAAATGAATGATTCACTTAAAAGTTACAAAATTCTTGATCAGTCCAGATGGGAACATAGATATTGGCGAGGTAGACCCATTGGGTTAAACAAGACATTTCGACCACCAAGTGGTTATATGAATCAGGCTATTTTTTCTGAGCAAAGAACATCTAAATTATTTTTTCAAGAACCCAACACTTTAATTAGGAAAAATAACATTTTTAAACATAGGATAGCTCTGGGAGGGAAAAAAAAAGACAGCTCTGGAAAAATATTGTGAGTCAAATCTAGACCCAGAAAAAGAAAGATAATAGAATTTGTTTCTCGTAAATAAAACCATAAAAATAAAAAGCATGAGGAGCTTAGAAATACTCTGAATACTTCAAAATCTAATATCCTTTGAATACAGCATGTAATAGAGAATTACAGATATCTCCTATTTCAAAATAACATTTATGGCCATAGTAGGTAAAATTATTTTTAAGGATCACATGTAGGACAGTACCCTTAAGCAGGAACAAATGTATAATCAGGTGCATTTTTTAACCCAATTAAAATATTTCTGGATAAGAACCTTCTTTCATAGAACTGATCCAGCCAAGTTCAGGTTCCAGCTATTGGTAAAGATGATCTCAGCCAAACCAGCTGATGAACTCTTACTCTATAGACGATCATCTGACTCTTGAGACTGTCTTATTCTTATCTAGGTGGTAGTGGGTTCATATGGCTGTATGGACTTTAGGAATATCTGCCCATTTATCTATACCAAAATTTTATTCACTAGTCATACAGAGCTATGAAGCATTTGAAATGTGGCTGGTCCAAATTAATTGTTGGAAGTATAAATATACATAGGCTTTTGAAAATGTAATGCAAAAAAAAAAAAAAAGAGAGAATATAAGCTATCTAATAATTTTATGTTGATTACATGTTGAAATATTCTGATATATTGACTTAAATAATTATTGAAATTTATCTCACTGGCCTTTTTTTACTTTTCTTAATATAACTCCTAGAAAATTAAAAAATTATACATGTGACTCACATCTGTGGCTTGAATTATATTTCTGTTGGACAGCTCTCTTTAAACAGTTCTAACTGTTCTAAACTGGAGACAGTACTGATCTCCAGAAGGAAATTAGTACTTGCATATGTTGATGGGGGGGAGGAAGGCACATTTTCAAATGTTGCAGTAACTGCAAAGGGAAACTGATACATATCAGTTGCAGGGAACTAGGATTCTAAATTCTTTAATGAGTAGAAAATCCTTTAGCTTGTCCTTAAAATGTCAAGAGTGATCCTGATATGAAACTCTAGCCTGTGGAAGCTAGGGGTTACTCACTCTCTAGGAGGTTCATTAGGAATGTGAAGAGAGCATCATTAACTCTCTATCTTCTCGTGGCACGAGGTGCTCAGGCATTGAGGGCTTGAGTTTCATGATTCATTGGATTCCTCCGATAATAAATTGCTTATCTCTTTGTCAGTGGTCACCTAGTAGTTGTGCATGCAAATACCCAAGTCTAAATCCCTGCCTTCAGTTAAGTTCTCTGGGGTATCACTAAGCATACTTACTTTGGTGAGGTCTTTGAGAAGCTGAAATTGTTGGACACAGGACCACTCCTAGGATGTGAGGGTCCCACTCAAGCATGTGAGGGTCCCACTCAAGCACTTTTTTTCCAGCTTGTTTTATATATAAACTTTTAGTTACCCAAATCAGCAGGACAACACCCTAGTGGCCCAACATCATACAATAGCATTCTAGACAGCAGGAGTGAGTGACTCATTTGTCAGATCACCCTCCTGCACCCAGAATTGGGCCACTGGCCTGGAACCACCTCATGGGTGTAAGTCTCTGGGCTCCCTGGGATATCTGGCTGAACCCAAACATAGGAAAGAGAGTCAAGGTACATTCTCTAGGGGAGAAACAGGGACTCAGATCCACATTCTTTGCTTGGATCAGGCACCATGCCCAGATGGCACTATCTCCCTGGTTTCTCCCAGGGTCCGAAAGGTTAAAACAAAAATTTTTTTTTTCAGTGCTTCTAGTGATTAGACTCACAGGTTAAGAGTCCTGTCCAGATAGCATGGCCAGCCCCAGACTCCTAGTTAGAGAGAGATAACAGAAAATTCCAAGGAGGGTGCTTCAAAGTGTGAGGCTTTGTAAGACCCTGGCTAAGGAACTCAGTAAAGAACCCTCACTTATAGACTTAGATCTATGAATGGTACTGGTTGCAGCTATCTGTTCATCTGAACTATGAGGGCAAATATCTCTCTGTTGGTTGGTCCTTAGATTCCTTTCAACTTAATTTATTTCAGGTTGGCCCTTGAAGTACAAGTCTATAGGAATTTCTAGCCAAAACCCACATTGCAAGGTATGTACCTCTCCATTTGTCCAACAGAAGTCCCTGTCCTTGTATTTAAAAAGGGAGCTCTAACTCCAGAGAGATGAAGACTTCAATCTATTGCCCACTGGTGGCTTCATCTTTTCTTTCATCTGACTTCTCTTTAGTATTAATCCGTAGCATTCCCTGGAATTTAAATACACTTTGAGTTTATAAACGGTTACTTAATTGCTCTCTGTTAGTCTGTTAGTTCTCTGAAAAATGCACCTAGACATAGGGCCTGGCTCATAAAGTGTAATAAATACACTCACAATGAAAGCTAAATAGTGCTCTCTTCAAAGAAAGGCCCTTTCACTATGCAGAGCGTGAGTCATTTGTAATTGGTACTTTGTGGAATTTCTATTGTATCTGTTGGCTCCAGAGCATCTAGGAAAATCTAAATTTTGGGGTAAAGGCCAGCACAAGCCACCCAAATTTCATGTGTAGAAAGGTGCTTGCTGAATAATTCTGGTACAATATTGATGCTATTTTTGTCATTATGAAGGTATTTTCTACATTATGCTAATTATAGTAGGTCAGTGAGTTCAGGCAACTATAATACAATCTGGCAGATGACCATAAAGGAAAGAGAACTGCAATTTAGGAGGCAAAAAAATCTCTTGAATATGTATTGCTTTTCACTTAAGGAAATTCTCAAAAGAAGCCTCTATCTATCTATCTATCTGTCTATCTAGTATTTATTTTTACTCAGTTATATATGTACTTTATACACCCAAAATTGGGGACATTGCCTGTTCCAATTTAATATATTTTTCTGTTTGTTTTTTTTTTTCTTTCCCACAGTTTTGTCACATTTGGTTCTATTGGATCAATTCTCCATTTTTGAAAATCTTTTTGTCTGATTTCTTTTCACCTCTCTTACAATGTCTGTCAATGGCCTCTTTTCTTTATCCTTATCATTCACTGTTAACATCAGCTAGGATGGTCATGTGTGTTCTGTTCTTTTTTTCTTTATAGTCATTATAATTGGGGTTCTCTGAAGACCTGAGAGAGTTGGGTGTTTCCCAGGTAGTAAACCAAAGAATGTATTAAGATCATATGGAGAGATCTTTTTGAGAATAGTTTTCAGGAGCAACTCTATTTTTTTTTTTCATTTGTGTTTTCTGTCCATATCAGTAATCCATAAATCAGATACCTGTGTTATTGAAATACTCATGTCATGTGACTGGGGATGTATTGACCAAAGACAGGGGAGTCCTAGTTATGCCACCAGAGACCTTGATCCAAGGTGGCATCACTCTACTCATTAGCACTATAATAGGAGGATTATTCAACCAGTTATAAACTCCACTGAATTTTTCCATCACCGAGACCCCATTTTGACATCTTGTCCACAGGGATGCCATGAGTCACAGCTCACCCACTGCCTTTCCTGTTCTGTAACTGAGTAACTTTGTCAGAAAAACAAACTCATGTCATCTGACATGGTTATTTTTAACACCGATTAATTTGCTTTCCTTCAAAATAGGTTAGTGCCTTCGGATAGAATTAAAAGGCAAGCCAGTCAGGATTCCAATAACCAATGTATAATCTTAGATTATGGGGTTCAAAATCCCTGTCCCTAGCTATCTGGGTAGGATAGACAATGTAGCAGGTAAAATTTTCCTAAGTCAGGAACGTACTGAAGGTTTTGTTTTATTTAAAATAAAAAGCCTTATGTGCTTATATACTCTATTTTAATAAGCTGAAAGTTCCTTGATGCCAACAGTTATGCTTTCACCATTTTACCGAAGTCCATGGTTGGCACTCTACACGTAAAAGTGGCTCCACATGGGCTTATTCACTCCAAAGTAGGGAGAGAGAAATGACTGGATTATATCTGTGTTCTTTTTCTCTTTTCCCCTCAAAATCTCAACCCTATTGGGTTTCAATTCCCTCTTGTTAATGCTTCTTTTCTGGGTCAAATCTTTCTCTTTAAGCAAGCAAAAGCAAAAATGAATTTTTGAATAGTTCCACTTATTTGTATACACTGTTCACATACAGCAAACCCCACTTTTATTCATTTCCTTTAAATTTTAAAATTACTAAACAAAAATAATAATAGGACTTTGTAAGTCCCCTTCTGGTCTGGACAGTTTTTCCAATCATCAGTTTATTTGGGGCTAGTGGCCTTTTTGACATTGTTCTTACATGTTTGCTTATATCTATCATTCATTATACATACAACTTTGGTACCAAAATCTTTCAAATTACGTTTTTAAAAGGAAGAGGTCTCTTGTTTCAGATATACTGCTTCTTCCTTAAGTTCACATCATAATAAATACAATTGTGAGTATGTTACTATCCTCTTAAATTGTTCGGATAACAGTCATCCTTCATTGTCTTAACCCATCTTCTATGTTGGTTGAAACTAAAATTGTTTCTAGAATTTTAGTAGTAGTTTGTGTGGAAGTCAGACTGTGGTAGGTTATAAAGTGACTGACAGATGAGAATGTGAAAATAGTAATTGTGGACAACTCATTTAAGCTTGGATATTAGAGGTAGGAGAAAGATAAGTCAACATCTAAGGAAGATGGCAGTATCAAGTGATGACTTTAAATATAGATTAGACATAACATGTTTAAGTACTAATGAAAATATCAGCGATGCCTTGCATCTAGATGCATAAATCAGGAAAAAAATGCTGTGGTCATTGGGCTGCTAAGTCTTGACAGATGACTATCCGTTGTAGGAAGTCAGCAAAAGTTCGTATTGGTCCTGCGGTCTCTATGTCCCTCAACAAGATTATCCAAACTGTTTTTGCATCTTTTCATCTTGGGATTTGTAATATGGGAAGAGAGTAAGTAAAAATAAAAGGAGAAAGAAAAACTAAAACCAGATCCCACATCTGCTAGAAGGAATACTTTCTCTGTTAGGATACCCTCCCCAAATTCAAATGGTACCTTCAGGTAGACTTGGCTCATATATATGTTTTACCTTTCCAGCATAGTACTTAAAAATTAAATATGAAAAAACGGGGGGGGGGCACCTGGGTGGCTCAGTGGGTTAAAGCCTCTGCCTTCTGCTCAGGTCATGATCCCAGAGTCCTGGGATCAAGCCCCACATGGGGCTCTCTGCTCAGTGGGAATCATGCTTCCTCCTCTCTCTCTGTCTGCCTGCCTCTCTGCCTACTTGTGATCTCTGTCTGTCAAAAAAATAAATAAAAAATCTTAAAAAAAATTAAATATGAATGCTTTAAATGGAAGAATAAATGCTCATTCACTCGTTTTCACCTGTATTACTTCTTGTTATTTTAAACCCTGCCTATCATCTGATACACTGAGCAGACATTTTCATTTGCAAATCCTGCTCCTACATTATAGGCATTAATACTATAAATAGAACTGTCAAGCCATCTGATAAAGAGCAGAATGCATTTTCTAAAAGGTACCTGAAAACTTGAAATCTTCCATTATTACCAAGCTTTCTTCCATGCTACTTCTGTGATTTGAGTGAATAATCGTGGTATCCAAGGAAAACATGCTTTAAGGATTTCTGGAATAGGGGCAAGTGGGTGGCTCAGCTGGTTAAGCATCTAACTCTTGATTTTGGCTCAGGTCATGATCTCAGGGTTGCAAGATTGAGCCCCACCACACCCATTGTGGAGCCTGCTTAAGACTTTCTCTCTCTACCTCTCCCCTTCTTGTTTCTCTCTCTCTCTCTCTCTCTCTAATAAAATAAATAAATAGACTTTTAGAATAGAACAATTTTGTTTAGTTTCTGTTAACTTTATTCAAATACTTTTTGATGTGTTCTTTCCTTTGCACTTTGGGGTCTCCATGTTTATACTGTCTCTGCTAGCAACACATTTGAAAAAAATGACTACTTGCATATTCAGTTTCATTTACCAGGGTTAGGGGTTATTAACGTAGTCACACTGACTGATTCATCATATCTGAAGTTTGTCTTATAACCCTAGCTTTTCAGATTGTTATACAATGCAAACAACACTCCCTTTACCAATATTCTCCTCTTTGAATTACTAATAATTTCTCCTTTGTTCCTCATCATTCTTGATGGAACCAAGTGAACGTGTTCATAGTTTTGTTTAGATAGTTTTCTTTGTCCATACCATATTTCATTTAGAGGCCTCTAGTATAGCTACCCTGAGATTACTTTTCTTTCTTTGAGCTTATGATCTAAATCTTTAACTAAGAGTTCAAAATGTTAGGACGTGGTCCAAAACTTCTAATTTGGTTTCTTGACACCATCATCCCTCTACCATATTACTTTCCATGCCATCTTTCATTTTCTATTTCTATTCACATTGGTAGAAGAAAGAACATTGCCAGTGCCTGTTTTTGAATTTGCCATATCAAGATATTATTAAAATCATAACCACCAGAGGTGCTTTCTTAGTTTCTTCTGATGCATAAGTCAGCACTACCCGGTGGTAGTCCCTGTGTTTGAAAAGTTTTCACAGTCTTCCCCTTACAATCTGGATACACCTTCCAAGACAAAAGTAGACCTGAGTTCATATCCTTCAACCAAAGTACCAGTGGTACCATGTACCATATTCTTTTGGTAAATATATGGTTTTTTAAAACCTAATTGTGTCTGCATTTTCTTGTCATTTACTCCAGTCTTATTTCCAATAAAGACTTTTTATTCTTGGCCTCTCCAGGAGCTTTGATTCGCTGTCAGTGCAGCTTCCATATAGTTCCAGAGGTACACATATTTGTACTGTTGTCCTCACCAGCATTGCAGTCCTTAACCTGCTGCTGACTCTGGCTTTATTTATACTGTATCTCTGTAGTTCTTCAGTGTAAAACAAAATTGCTCAGAGTTCAGAACTCTTCCTTGGGTGATGCTACGATCCCCCAAAACTATCGTTAATTTCCAACTTGGATGGAGTTGATGAAAATAATTATCACTGATTCCCTTTTCATCTGGTCTGACATAGAGGCACACAGTCACTTAAATGGGTAAGAAAGGCTGGGTTTCTAGAAGAATCTATATCCTACCAGATGTTAAATTATACCCTGGATACCTTGATTTTGAAAGAATACTGGCAAAATTTCCAATTCAGTTACTCCTCATCAAAGTTAAATACAAAATAAAAATAGGAAAAAAATCTATGAGAGAAAGGCAATTAAATATATGTTAAAAGGAAAAGGTAAATTATAGATCCTAAAATGATATATATGTTGAAATAGGAATAAACAAAATGATTACTAGGTTAGCAAAATAAATGTCTTAAAATAACTATCGACGTTATTGTGAATTACACTGTAATATATTGGAAATGACAAATAATTTGTTAAGATTATAAACAGTTGTCAAATAAAAAATGAAAACAATGCCTTGGCATGTATATTTTATATTTTCAAAAGAATCATCTTCTATCTTCTTTCCTTATGCAATAATTTTTTATGGCTTAAGGAGTTCCTCTTCTGAGAAACAGAAATCCAAAGAGGATTTAATTAACCTGCTGAGTAACATTTAATTACATTTAATCACACACCAGTTTCCTATGGTTTCTCATGCCTTGTCTGGGTTTTACATTATGGAAGTTGGGAAGAGCATTTTTGAATATACCACATTTGTAAATTTGCAAACATAAATATTACTCTCAGAAATTCTTTTGGTGCCAGGACAGGAAAGTAAGCCCGGCAGCTGGAGCATTACTTCTAAGTAATCATTCCTTTATTTGGGAAACTAAAGAAAGTGCTAAGAAATCTGTACCATTCTGTTCAGCATTTAGTGTTAGAGGTAGGAGCTAAATATTTTCCAATAATTTAACTATAGTTCTAAGGAAAATAGGAAAAGATGGAAAAAAGAAGATGCAATCACAAATAGCCAATATGATGAAAAAATAAATATGTAGAAAGAGACACACATATACACACACACAAAGCAAGTGTATATGTGATCATTTTAGGAAATACATTTTTCATATTCTTTTTATTTCAGACAATTATAAATATGTCCATGCATGCATTCATCCATCCATCACCTATCTATGTACATAGGTGTACATTTACTTAGGGTCATTTTAAATGTACTGACCTATATTTTTCTTCAGTTAGTAACTGACAATAAGTAAGTAACACAATCCCTACTACCCTATTCCTTCCTCTGTCTCCCCACCTACATAGTGTAGAGTTTGTTTGTGGGAGCTGTGTTAGCTTTAAATAAAGAAATCCTGTACTTTTTTGCCCTGCATATTATAATTCTTTACTTTGACTGAAAAATTTATTTTGGATTTTTTATAGGGATTTCAATTGTTTCAGCAGAAAAACTTGTATAGATCTCTGTTCCTTAAGTGGCAGAATGTTCAGTGGTTTTAAACCGCTTTGAAACACTGACACTAGGATAAATTTCTCAGTTTTGCAAGTTACTAAGACACTGTTTACTCATCAATAAAGAAGAATAACAGTAATAACACTTGTCTCATAGGGGCCTGGTGTCTATCACAGAGTCAGCATCAAATAAATTCTAGCTACTGTTATTCGTAGAGGAATCAAAAGGACCATACGTTTTACAATACTCTTCCCCTGTAAGTTTTGCCCAACATTATTCAGCTAAATTGAATTTACAGAGCCGATTAAACAAGAAAGTTTGTCAGGAAAAAAAAGCTGATTAAAAAAAGAAAGAAATGCAAAGATGGGAAATGAAACGAAAAGCAGATAGACCCTCAGAAGTAACCGCAATGAGTGGCCGTGAAGAGTCAAACACATGCACACTTACGGAGCTGCCCAAGTCGGGCTTTTTCTTTTTTACCAAACAGACGTCCTATTGAAGACTTGATTCCCTTCTTCTTGGGGGCTTTGTGAAGAGAGTCTTGGCTGCTATTGGCACTGCCAAGCCCAAGGCTTTCTGGCTCAAGGGAGGCAGACAAACTACTGCAAAACACAAAAGAGAGCAAACTGCTCGTCCCACAAGGTACACAAGACTTGCTCCTTTAGAAAGGAGCACATTTGCTCTTAAGCACACTGAAGTTGGGGTTTTTTTCAGCCTTAGGGCTATCCAATTTTTTCTAGAAATGATTATTTTTGTTCTAAATGTTTATTTTTCTTCTAAATGTTTCCCCCGCTTACTTTTGATATAATCTTGAATGAACCAATGAACACAGGTTGGCTTATTCATTGCATGTTAAATGACCTTTCATTCTTTAGCATGTGACCCTTTCCCTATTTCCTTCTCAGAGTTTATTATTGTTTAGTCATAAACATAATGACCCATGATAAGACATTTAAATTTAACTAGCAGTGAAATTTAAGGGGCTACTCCAGCCACAACTTTCCTGAGTTTTTGTCTAGCCATCTTTCTCTCTCCCAGTTTTAGAATCTAATTCTTTTCATTTTAAATCATCGAGGTAGGATTTAGAAGCAAATAATCAAATGCTCTAGTGATCACTTTATGTTTTTTCTTACAGTTCTCAGGTATTCTTTTAGGTACATGATAAACTGAAATGAATTCTAAGCAGTTGCTCGAGGTTCCATTCCTGGGCACTGTCACTGATGCTGTATTAATAGGAGAGGTTCAATATATATTGCTATCTATTCTACCACTGTTAATGTGATAACACCATGATGAATTACTTTACTTATTCATCCTAATTAATGAGTTCACATTCTCTAAACTCCAAACCAATAGCTTTCACATGTTAAAATATAAGTCACACTTTTCTTGGAGGGTGAAAGCATATATTTTGAAACTGGAGTAACTATTTTTTTTCCACATTAGAAATTAAAAATAAATAAAACAGAAAGAAAAAAAATGCCTGTGAGCACAGAAAGCTCTGTTTTCCAATATATTTCTTGTAAAACACATACGATTTAGAAGACAGATTCTTATGTAGGTTTTAATATTAAGTCATTATGTTCAGTTATATCAATTATGTGTCTATAGATGCTGCAATTTATAAGACTGTAAAAGACCATATATTTAAAGATGTGAATTGCATACTTAGATTTGTTTATGCCATTAATTATTATGGAGACCTGCTTGCAATTTTGTAGGCAGACAGAAAGAACCATAGGATGAGTTACTACGAAAAATGGGTATTTTTCCTTTATTCTTTCTCCCTTATCCTTTCTTCTAATACTTCGGCATGGATACTTTTTTTCCCAAGAACTTTCTGCCTGAGTAGCTGTTCTAGCCGGCAGCACCAGCACCTGGGGGGTGGTGTACACATTTGTCTGCTAAAAGTAAATTAAGTGCAGTTATGACTTCAGACCGTAATTACTCTTAAACCTAAGCCAAATTTATAACCCTTTCCTAGAATCCCTTAATTTTTTTTGTTATTCCTTTTAGTAAGTCCTTCCATTAGCTTGACTTTATTTTAATAGGAAATATCTACTAAAAATAGAAGAGTTTGTCTCATTCACGTTGGCTAGTAATAAGACCACAAATATACAGTTAATTTTAAAACTAAAAATTTGATCTCAGAATGCAATTTTTTTTTTCCACAAGTGATGTTGGGGACAGGGAGCAGAGCAATACCCAATGAAGAGTTAAATCTCAAATCAAATTTCTCACATAAATGTTTAAGCAGTCAATTTGACAACACTGAAAGAAAGAGGAATATTTTCAGAAGGAGAGCATGCCAAGTTCTGGGTGCTGGGAGAGTCATACCTTCGGGCATCATTGTGGTAGGAGGAGGGAAGGGTGTGAGTCATCCTGATGGCTCTAGGGGTAGGGGGAGGAGAAGTTTCACATTTAATTGTTGCTTTATCCTCCCGACCATCTTCTTCCACCACTGCAATCTAGAAGCGGAAACAATACATTCAGATGAACTCTTTCTAGATTTCAAATGAAATTGATGGAAATGGAAAAATCATTAAGCAAGGCTAATTGATTCTAATACAAAAACAAAACAAAAAACTTGGGGCATATAGGTCTTACACATACAAATTCACATTATTGAAGAGTGTGAGTGTCATAACTGTTTAAAAGTGAAGATGTTCCAGTTTAAAAAAAAATGGACACATTCCACAACAATATATTTCGGAGTAAATAAACATCATAGATAAATACCCAGGGACTATGAAAAAGCTATCCTGGAATCCATTTCAATATATCAGGAATGTAAATGCTTTATAAAAAGTTACTGAACACATATTTGAGCTAATTCACTAAAAAAAAGCATGCATTGTCAGGTTATCATAACATGGATATCTCTTCATAGATTTTTGAAGTGAGAAGAGAAGGTGGTAAAAATACAACTTTACTAGATAAATTGTATTAAATCAGGAAAATGAAATGTGTTCCAGATATTTAAAAAATGAGTGGCAGTTTATCAGGGATAAAAAAAATTTCTTGCAAATTATTTCATTTCACTACTTCTCATGAGAACATGGACAAAGGCATACAGAAACCATAAGATGGGGTGGAAGGGATTTCTTTAAATAATTTAGTTCAGAATCCAGAACAACTCAGGATACCAAACCAAATTTTGTCAGAGATAGACACATAAAAGTGCATTACAATAAGACTTCTCAACAACTGAGTTGATTGTAAAGATGTATTTTTTTACAATAATCCTGCATATTTTTCATGGCATCGCTGTGCATTGAAATACACAAAATATATACACATAGAAAGATAATGGAAAGCATAGTTAGAAGATACAGTTCTGGAAGTTCTGATGACAAAATGTTAACAATATGGCTATAGCAAAAATGTTAAAGCTGTTTATTATCTTATGTCAACATAATGTCCTACTTTGTTTCTATGTTAAGCTATTATGCATAAATGTGTTTATGTATGATACACAATAAAGACCTCATGCATTGGAGAAAGTTAATGAAATTGTTTGACTGGGCTTTTGTCATCCAGGCTTAGACTACTTTTAACAGTTTATGTAGGCATCTTTATAGGATTTCCTCTCTCCATTTCAACGAGTATACTGCCACCGAAGAGTCTTTTCCAAAAACTACTTTCAGGATGATGTTAATACTCTGGAAAACTCTTTCTAAACTCAACATCTCATCTAAATTCAGAAAGTACATTTCCAAACTCTTCCTAATATGTGTTTATGTCTTCACAGTTCCATGGTCTAGCTGTAACTGTTTTCTGCTAAGCCTAACCTTTCTGCTTCCAGAATTTTCCCCTGAAACACCTCCTAAAATGACTTATGCTGTCCACATTGCCAGTCAAACTATGCAAACTTTCCAAATACCAGCTTTTAAAAACACTGTACACAAACTGTTTGCCTGAATAATGCTTAGAGCTTATACTATATAAATAAAACAGAGGCGAAAGGATTTAGAATCAGAGATGGATTTGAATTCTGGTTTCTCTTATTTGTTGAATGACATGGGCTAATTACTTACCTTCTCTAAGATTCAATTTCCTCATCAATAAAATGGATGTGTAATACTTATCTTAACAGGTTCTTTTGAAGTACAAACAGAATCACACCTGTAACTCCTTATCCTGATGCATAACAATTTTTAGTTTGTGGTCTTTCCGTGACCAAGACCACCTACCTTTCTCACCAACCATTTCTTCACCCCCTGAATTCCCTGAGCCTGCATCTCTGTACAGGACCTTCCTTTGTGGCTTTTTTCCCCCTTATATCCACTGAACTTCTTTTACATCCATCGTCTACTCAGATTTCTTTCTATATTGCCAGTGTGATCCTTTTAAGTGGTAGAGGAAGTCAAAGACAAAGAACTTTATGCATGATAAATTTGACAGTTGAGAACCAACGGATAGTATCAAGGAGAAGATACTATATGAATATAGATAATAACTCAAGAAAAAAAAATTCCATCAATCTAAGCCACACAAATATAACATAGATTTCTTTAAATTAAAAAAGACAAAAGAAAAAAATTGTTGGTTTCTGAAGTGTTTGGACATAGTCTATCACATCTTGATGATGCTGAAAAATAGATTTATGCACTGGATAATAGGTTGAATCTTTGAAATCTTTCCCATCTGATATCCCATGTGTCCGAGCTCTGTTGTTCTCAATTATCTAACAAAATGTCCTTTTGTGAATCGAAACTGGAGTCAATTTTGTTTCTCATTTCCAATATTTATTCTATTTATGTCACACCAAATAGGAAGGCAACAGATTAATGATTATTTTTATAAGTTTTGTATTCTTGATGCTCTGGCATCTGGTATCATGCTGACCCAGGGCAGGATGTTCCTCCCAGGGCTAGCTAATTCCTAGAGATAGCAAACTACTTCCCTGGAGCATGCCTTTCATGTGCACATCAATCGATCTAGCCCAGTATGCCAAATCATACTCTCTATCTGGTTCTTACACTTCAGGAGGCAATACTCCTCTGCCTTAATTATCCCAGGATGGGAATCAGTAACTAGAGATGGCCCAATACCTAGAGCCCACTGACACGATTAAAACTACCCAATCCTAAGCCTGCTTACCCTGTCTTGCCATTCCAATAGAAACCACAGTAAAGCTCCTACTCATCCGTTCTCCTAGCTCTTTCTGCTTCAGGAAAACCTACTTGGGTACTTCCCTTTGCTTTGCCCCCTCCTCTTGGGAAGTGTGAGTAACAAGCTATCTTTTCATTGGCTGTGGTCTCCTGATCTGTTGGTCTGAATCATAGTAAAACTGACATTTAAAAATAAGCACATTGTTCTAGCACTGACAATAAACAATCTAATTCTAGGATATTTAGACCACATAATCTAATCATTACCCTACAAAGCATAAATAATTTTATTTTAAGGCATTTGCTCTTATAATCATATTTACACAATTGGATAACACTTAAACTCAGTATTTCTTTTTATGTTTATAAAATGGTTCAACTAATGGGAATATAATTTTAAAGCTTTCATAGAAAAGCAACATTCAGCTAGCAATCATATAAAAGATATTTACAGTACCTTTCTCCGATGTTTCCTTAGATCACTTGGCTGTGATTGGCAGTAATAAAAGCAACATAAAACAGAACTAATTAGTGAATACCATTTGACCATGTTACAAGTTTAAATAGTATTCTATAACTTGACTGTCTTGTTTTTTCATTCCATCGTTTTCTAGTATATGTGCTGCCGAAGCGAGCACTCCATTGTTTTCTAAATAAATGTCTTTAACCATTACAGAAGGACTTCTCCTGAGAGGGACTTCAGAGAGGAAACTTCTTAGATGGAATGGGTGGAGAGCATGTCCACATGATGGGGCCAAACATACGTGTATGAGATCTGAGACATGGAACCCTAGGGAATAGGAAGCACATATGGAGTGATCTAGCCAGAAATAAATATGGTACTATACCCTCCCAAGAGAACATAAATGAGAATGAAGAAGATCATGGATAAGTGAACAATCAGTGCACGTATATGGAGCTTATAAATATTCCTTTTTGCCCTATCTATGCAGAGCCTTGCTCCTCCCTTGGGCTGGGATGCTATTCCTGAGGTATCTCAAACTTCCTGGCATCCCAACAAATCTCTCATTCCCAAATGCCAAAAGCTCTGGCCTCAGTGTAACATGTTTCTATGACTGCTGTTTTCTTGTTGATGCGCTTTTAAAGAATTTTTTGAAAAGCGAATTCTTTCTAATTTCCAATGAACCTATATTCCCTTAATATCTTCATTAATTTTTCTTGTGTGAGTAAAACAATTTTATTCCATTTTAGTTACATTTACATTTATATATTTTTCATTCAATATTCTCACTAGATATTGGTGGAATGTTCTTTATGTTTATAGATTTGTGGTGAGGTAAAAGTAAATAAAAGCACATTTTATAATGAGGACAAATAAAGTTTGTAAAACATATAAACATATACATTACAAATGAATACAATAATCTTTTCAATCTCTGTTTTTCTGTCCCTAAAATTTTTCATTTTCCTCTGACTATTCAAACATGGATTATATCCAACAAGATTATCTCTCCTCCCCCAATATTTTCTACAGGTAAAAGAAAATCTACTTGTCTTTCACTGTAACAGTGATAAATTTAATGACAAAGTGCTATTAGGAGATAAGGACTTCCCAGGTTTCATTTCTTTTTTCTGAGTCAGATACGGGAATTTTAATTACATTTTTACCCTCAGGAAAAGCTTCAGACATTTTTAAGTATAGTAATTATAGTGTAATAATGTTCATTTACCATTGATTTATTTATGACTAACTGCTCAAGAAAATGCATGAAAACTGGCATCTTTTTCATATATACACAAACATTATGTCTAAATGTGTTTATATACATCTTATTAGTATAAAATAATAACACTATCAAAGATTATGATGCTAATGTTTATGGAACTACTTAAACGAGCAAAACACTATATTGCAAAAATATAAAAAAGAATAGCAGAACAGAAATAACGGAAGCTTCCTTGCCTTGAATACTGACTAAATTATGCTCTGTGGGCATAACACTCTTACTATAACTTTGATAATAAACAAGTCATCAATATATGTAGCAAATATAAACAGAAACTAAGCCAGAGACAATATCCTGGTTAGTTAATAAAGTCAGATCGATGGTTCCTTGATTTCGAAAATAAGCAGATCACAACGTAGCTGCATATACTGGGTATATCTTAGTACATTGGCTAAAAGTTTGTGCTGTGTCGAGGTGGGGTCAGTTCTGATTAGCTGTCCTTTGCCCTGATTGGATATTGTTTATAATGTCTATTTTAAAATTACTTTTTTAAGATTTTATTTAATTATTTATTTGAGAGTGAGAGCATGAGCATGAGCCAGGGCCAGGGGGCAGGGGGTGGTGGGGAGCAGCAGAGGGAGAAGCAGACTCCCTGCTGAAGAGAGAGCCTGACTAAGGTCTAGATCCCAGGACAAGACCTGAGCTCAAGATCCGAGCCAAAGGCAGCCACTTACCTAAGCCACCCAGGTGCCCCTATTTTAAAAATATCTTTTAATATCAAGTCTGGAAATGAGTACAGACTAGAGGACTCAGTAGCTTAAGAAGGTAAAAGTTTCCTTTTTTTTTTTTTTTTTAAATTTTGCCATTTTTCTTTTATGTTGACCTTTACTGTATGGAAGTCCATAATCATAAAGAGTTTGAACATGAAAAACGCTGTCATACCGTTAAAAATAGTTTTTTGTTTCAATTCTTAATTGTAACATTAAAGAAAAAAATATTTAACTTACGTACATAACAAATTTGTAAAAATAAAATTTAAAAAACTTGTAAGTTTCTCCTCAGAGGTGACAGCATTTTCTATATAGAGAGGGATATGACTTCTTTATAAATATGTGCATATATGTGCATTAATATAAATCAATTCCAATGGAAATAATTTTTACAATTTATTAGCTACAATACATATCACTGCAACATATTTATGTAAAGATGTCATTTAGAAAATGAATTAAAATGTTTTTCAGATATTTCATACACTTACATACACACACAGATATAGACACTGTGACACTATCTATAGTAGCTTCACAGCCTTCTGACTGTATTTAGAAACACTGTATACACCTCATATTCTTCTGTAGTGTCATTAATTTCTCCTCCATTTGTTATATTTGTGCTAGTTTTATACTGTATAAAACTTATTCCACCTATTTGTTTTAAATTAATTTCTATCTCCAAACTCATCTTTAATTAGAATTTTATTGTTTTAGCAGTGAAGTTTTACTATTCATTACAAAAACAGAATTTTACCTTCAAAAATGTTTTAGAATATTTAAATCTTCATTATTGTCATTTAAACATATTCCCAGGTTATCACACACACACACACACACACACACCCCAAAAGGAACAGAATAGCACAAGCTTTTGTGTCAGGAAATCTGAAGAAAAATCCAGCTCCACTTACTGTGGTGAGCATAAGCAATTTACTAATGTTCTCAAACCCCAGTTACCTCTGCTCTCTCTTGAGGTGATACCCCAGACCTGCAGATGTTATCACGAGAACTAAGTGACTAACCATCATAGCATTCAGTAGTCATTCCTGTCATTCCTTCCAGATGTTTCTCTGTATTATTTTTAGCAAAGGGCACTTTGATTTTCTCTCAATTATGTTCAGTGTACCTCTTAAGTTTCCAACTATTAATCCCAAATATAAAAAAATGAAATAAAGAAAGAGTAAAGAAGGGTAAAAATGTTGACATGAAATTCTAAAAAATATTGGGAAATTGTCACTATTTTTTTTGATGGCTCTTCTTATTAAAATTATATTACCTATATTATAAAATGTTAACATTCTCTGTTGTTCTATTGAAGCAATTATAATAATGGTTTTTTTGTGATTTATTGCCTTAAAAATAAAATACCCAGTCCCAATGTACTTGATCAAGATCCCGTCACTGAAAATTTACTTAATGGTTTAAGTCATTCAGATAGCTGCTGGGATATTTAGACTACTGCTTTTCTATTTACTTATTATGTGACCTTAGAAAATTACACCTTTGTAGGCTACATTTGTTTGTCTCATAGTGGGATAAATAGTTGCACCTACCACATAGGGATGTTGTGAAAAAAAGAAAAACAACAAAAAACACAGAAGCTCCTTAGAATAAACACCCAGTAAGTATCAGCTCATGCACCATTAATCCTAATGGGGGCAAGTGTTCTCGTGCATATCATCATACCAGTGTCATGACTCCCATCCGATCCATTTCCCTGGCAGGACTCCGAGGGGTGAGCTTTGGCGTTGAGTGTCCACTCGGGGGAGATGAACTGGCCAGCGAAGAAGCTGTAACCGAGGCAGTGATGGAGGTTCCTGGGTGGACTCTTGCTAAATTCAGGCCTTCCAGGCTCACACTAGCCACTCTGTTCTCAATTTCTTCAGCACGTAACTCCGTAGATTCTTTTTCTTCCTGAATTAGCCTGAAAGATACAGTTTAATTTGGATCCATGATACGGTGCTAAGATGGTAGCTGGAATTCACATAAATAAATGAATAAATAAAGAGCTTTGTGAATATTTTATACCAAATCTAATGTTTTCTTTTCTCTAAGACAACGATATAACTTTCAATAAATTCCAGAGGCTTTCTGGCTGAAATTTAGAAAATCCTTCTTTTCAAGTGATATATAACTCCTCCCCACTTTCAGTCTAACCCTCTTTCTATACTACCACCTGCTAAACTCTTTTTTCCAGCTGCTAAACCTTTTAAAACCTTGCCTGCCTAGATGATTTCTGCTACTAATCCTTTTTTTTTTTCTTCCTGCCACTCATCCTAATCTTACATTTGGACTGAGGTGCCAATAAATGAGACTTTTAGAAACACAGATCCTAACAAAGATACTGAACTTTACCTCCCACCTGATGAAAAAGTATAACTGATGGAATCTTCAACGAATGGTCATTCATAATTATCATTTGGTCAAATAAAACCCCGAGACTTTTTTTTAAGAATACTTACTTAGCCAAGTCAACTTCAAAAAAGCACCAGACAATGTAATAATATGGAGATGATCTAACCACAGGTAGATAGATATGTACATATAGAATAAAAGAAATTGTTTCAACTGTTGCTATAAATGTTTTTGAGACGACAAAGCACTATTACCCGGTTTTTCTTTAAGGAGAAGCTTCAAGAATCCGTACAAATTAACTATTAGAGACATGCAAAGAACAAAGAGCTTTAGCTGGGTTACATAAATATCCTATTTAAGTTGAATCTATACATATTTTGTATATTGTTACAATGAAACTGTGTAGCAGCAGTTGGTTTAAAAATGGTGATCAACAACCTCTCCTGAGATATTTTCCTATTAACTACAAATGGCTTATTGTGATCTATGATACATAGTCCTTAAATCCAAGGTTATGATAACTGCAAAGTTTTCTTTTCACATATTTACTTTGGAAACCAGTTTTTTGTTTTTTACAAAACTAAACATACTCTTACCATATCATTCAGTAATTGTGTTCCTTGGTATTTACCTAAAGGAGTTGAAAACTTAAGTATACACAAAAACCTGCATACAGATGTTAATAGAACTTTATACATAATTGACAACCTTGAAAGCAACCAAGATCTCTTTTAGTTGGTAAAGGGATAATCTGTGGTATATCTGGACAATGGAATAGTACTCAGGGCTAAAAAGAAATGAACTACCAAGCCGTGAAAAGAGATGGAAGAACATTAAGTGCATATGACTAAGCAAAAGAAGCCAATCTAAACAGGCTACATATTGTGCAATTCCAACTATATGACACTCTAGGAAAAGGAAAAACTATAGGGACAGGAAAAGATCAATGGTTGTCAGAGGTCAGCAGGGGGAAAGGGTTAAATAGGCAGAACACAGAGGATTTTTATGGCAGTGAAAAATGCTCTGTATGATACCATAATGATGGATACTTGTCAGACATTTTCCAAACCCACAGAATGCACAACATCAAAAGTAAATTGTAATGTAAACAATGAAATTTGGGTGATTATTATGTTTCAGTATAGGTACTTCAACTTTAATATACTGCTGTGGCGAAGGGTGTTAATGATGGGGGAGGCCATGCATGTGTGAGGCCAGGGGATATACGGGAAATCGCTATACTTTGCGTGAACCTTCCACTTTGTGTGAATGTAAAACTGCTTCCAAAATTTAAGTAAAAAGATACTGAGACACATTTACTCTTAGTTATAATTTTTCAGTTCCACAAAGAATATGAATTCTGTGGTGCCTGGGTGGTTCAGTCAGTTAAGCGTCTGCCTTCAGCTCAGGGCATGATCCCAGAGTCCTGGGATCCAGCCCCATGGCCAGCTTCCTGCTCAGCGGGGAGTCTGCTTGTCCCTCTCCTTCTGCCCTTCCTCCCCCTGCTCCTGCTCTCTTCTTGTGTGCTCTCTCTCTCTCTCAAATAAATGAATAAAATATTTTTTAAAGAATAAGAATTCTCTTACTTTGAAGTTTATTTTCATGGGTACACTTTAAGTTCACCCAAAGATCAGAATCCCAAAGAAAGGCTTAGTCAAGTAACAGAACACAACATTATTAACACTTTAAACACATTCCAATGGAAAAAAATGTTTCCTCTTTAAAAAAAAAGGAAAAAAAAAGAGAAAAAAAAAGAAATTTTGTACTTTAAAATGACTAGTGGGAAATGACTCCTTCAGAAAAATTGGTTTTTCTACAATTAACTGTAGTTATGAACACTAGACATTGTATTAATTGTAAAGGAAAGTCAAACCTGGAGAAATAAATTGAGTAATAGGTAGACTGAAGTTTAATTAAACAGGAAATCAAATGCTACAGATATGTTCAGTTTATTTAGAAAAATGATAATCCACTGGTCTTTAGAATCCTAATGTAGAGAAAGAAGAAAGAAAGAAAGAAAGAGAGAAAATGAAAGAGAGGGAGGGAGAAAGAAAAAGATTCCCTTTGAAATGTCCTAATGCGTTGGGGACAGAGTCCCATATAAATCATTAAAAAGGATGGAATAATAAATAAAACCACAAAAGTTAGGCACTCAAAATAGTAGCTAACTACAGACGCACAGATTAAATAACAAATGAGGCAGTGGCAAATGAAGTTAATTTAATCCCTTCCTTTAAGGGAGAATTAGTAAACAAAGGGAAACAGAAAAGAGGAATTTTTTTTAATGGTTAACAATAGTTTGTGGAAAAAGAAAAATCTTAACCAGAAATAAATTCTAGCGTTAGCAGTTTCTACGAAGATGTTGCCACTGTTTTTATGAAGATGCTTATTTCTTTTTTATAACAAGTTTTTAAATTTTAATTCCAGTATAGTTAACATAGTGTTATATCAGTTTCAGGTGTACAATAGAGTGATTCGACACTTCTATGCACACTCAGTGCTCATCATGGTAAGTGAACTCCTTAATTCCCATCACCTATTTCACCCACTCTCCCACCCTCTCCCCTCTGGTGACCGTCAGTTTGTTCTCCACAGTTAAGAATCTGTTTCTTGGTTTGCCTCCCTTTTTTCCCTTTGCTCGTTTGTTTTGTTTCTTAAATTCCACATATTAGTGAAATCGTATGGTATTTGGCTTTCTGTGAATTATTTCACTTAGCATTATACTCCCTAGCTCCATCCATGTTGTTGCAAATGGCAAGATTTCAGTCTGTTTTGTTTTTTGAGAGAGAAAGAGAGCACACACAGATGCACACCCATGAGTGAGGGGAGGTGAGGGGCAGAGGGAGAGGGGGATTTTTTGGTTATGTTGTATACCTGCAACATGTGAATTTTTTAGGTAAAATTTTTTTATTTAAATTCAATTAATTAACATACACTGTATTATTAGTTTCAGAGGTAGAATTTAGTGATTCAGTAGTTGCATATAACACCCAGTGCTCATTAGTTCAAGTCCCCTCCTTAATGCCCGTCACCCAGTTACCCCATTCCCCCACCCACCTCTCCTCCAGCAAGAGAACCTTAAGCAGGCTCCATGTAGAGCCTGAGAGAGGGCTCAATCTCATGACCCTGAGATCATGACTGAGCCAAAATCAAGAGTCAGATATTTAGCCAACTTAGTCACTCAGGTGCCCCAAGATTTCATTCTATTTTAGGGCTGAATAATTCTCCATTGTATGTATATACCACTTCTTTACTGCTTATCTATCAATGGACTCTCAGTCTGCTTCTATAGTCTGGTTACTGTAAATAATGCTGCAATAAACATAGGGTTGCATGTATCCCTGTGAATGAGTGTTTTGGTATTTTTTGAGGAAATACCTAGTAGTGTGATTACTGGCTCTTAGGGTAGTTGTAGTTTGTTTGTTTGTTTAAGATTTTATTTATTTGTGTGTGTGTATGAGAGAGGGGGGGAGCATGCGTGCGTGCACAAGAAGGGACAGTAGTAGGCAGAGGAAGAAGCAGGCTCCATGATGAGCAAGGAGCCCCAAGTGGGACTCGATCCCAGGACACCGGAACCATGACCTGAGCCCAAGGCAGCCACTTAACCGGTTGACTAGGCTACACAGGTGTCCCAGATAGTTCTCTTTTTAACTTTTTGAGGAATCTCTAGACTGTTTTCTGGAGTGGCTGTACCAGTTTGCATCATCCACCAACAGTGTAAGAGGATTCTCCTTTCTCCACATCTTCACCAGCAACACTTGCTATTTCTTGTGTTTTTGGTTTTAGCTGTTCTGACAGGTGTGAGGTAACATCTCATTGTACTTTTTATTTGCATTTCCCTGACAATTAGTGATGTTGAGCATCTTTTCATGTGTCTGCTATCTGTGTCTTTTTGGAAAAATTTCTTTTCATTTCTACCCATTTTTAATTGTATTATTTATTTTTGGGGTTTTGAGTTGTATGATTTTTTTATATATATTTTGGATATAACCCTTTATCGGATATGTCATTTGCAAATATCTTCTCAAATTCTGTAGGTAGCCTTTTAGCTTTGTTGATTGTTTCCTTCACTGTGCAAAAGCTTTTTATTTTGATGTAGTCCCAATAGTTCATTTTTGGCTTTGCTTCCCTTGCCTCAGGAGACATATCTAGAAAAATGTTGCTATGGCTGATGCCAAAAATTACTGCCTATGCTCTCTTTTAGGATTTTTAGGGTTTCAGATCTCTAATCCATTTTTATTTTATTTTTTTTGACGATTTTATTTATTTATTTGACAGAGAGAGATCACAAGTAGACAGAGAGGCAGGCAGAGAGAGAGATGGGGAAGCAGGCTCCCCACTGAGCAGAGAGCCCGATGTGGGGCTCCATCCCAGGACTCTGGGATCATGACCTGAGCTGAAGGCAGAGGCTTTAACCCACTGAGCCATTCAGGCGCCCCTGAATTTATTGTTGTGTATGGTGGAAGAAAGTGTTCCAGTTTTCATTCTTTTGCACATAGCTGTCCAGTTTTCTTAACACTACTTGTTGAAGATACTGGTCTTTTCCCCATTGTATATTCTTTCTTCCTCTGTCAAAGATTAATTGACCATATACTTTTGAGTTTATTTCTGTGATTTCTAGTCTGTTCCACTGATCAAGGTGTCTGTTTTTATGCCAGTACCATACTGTTTTGATTACTAAAGCTTTGTAATATAACTTGAAGTCTGGAATTGTGATACATCCAGTTTTGATTTTCTTTTTCAAGATTCTTTGGTTATTCAGGGTCTATTGTGGTTCCACACAAATTTCAGGATTGTTTGTTCTGGTTTGTGAAAAATATTGTTGTTATTTTGATAGGGATTGCTTTAAATTTGTAGATTACTTCGGGTAGTGTAGACATTTTAACATCTGTTCTTCTAATCCACGAACATGGAATATCTTTGCATTTCTTTGTGTTGTTTTTAATTTCTTTCATCAATGTTTAATAGTTTTTGGAATAGAGGTCTTTCAGTTCCTTGATTCAGTTATCCCTACATATTTTATTATTTTTTAAAAGTGCAATTGTAAATGGGATTATTTCCTTCATTTCTCTTTCTATTGCTTCATTATTAGAGTATAGGAATGCAACAGATTTCCGTACATTGATTTTGTACCCTGCCACCTTAATGAATTCATTTATCAGTTCTACTAAGTTTTTTGGTGGAGTCTTTAGGGTTATCTATAAACAATATCATGTCATCTGTAATTAGTAGAAGTTTTAGTTCTTCCTTACCAATTTGGACATTTTTTCCTTCTTTTTGTTGTCTAATTGCTATGGCTAGACTTCCAGTAGTATGTTGAATAACAGTGGTGAGAATGGACATCCTTGTCTTTTTCCTGACCTTAAGAAAAACTGTTTTCCATCACTGAGTACTGAGTATGATACTTGCTATGGGTTTTCCATGTAAAGATTTTATTATTTTGTTGAGATATTTTCCCTCTAAATCTACTTTGTTGAGGGTTTTTATCATGAATGGGTATTGTACTTTGCCAAATGCTTTCTCTTCATCTACTGAAATGATCATGTGTTTTTTAACCCTTTTCTTATTGATGTGCTGTATCACATTGATTTGTGAATATTTGACTACACTTGCATTCTGGGACTAAATCCCTCTTGATCATAGTGGATGCTTTTTTTAATGTATTGTTGGATTTGGTTTGTTAATATTTTGTTGAGAATTTTTGCATCTACGTTCATCAGAGATATTGGCCTACAGTTCTCTCTTTTTTTGGTAGTGTATTTATCTGGTTTTGGAATCAGGGTGATACTGGCCTCATAAAATGGATTTGGAAGTTTACTTTAATTTGTATTTTTTGGAATAGTTTGAGAAGAATTGATATTACCTCTTCTTCAAATGTTTGGTAGAATTTGCCTGTAAAGTCATCTGGTCCTGAACTTTTGTTTGTTGGGAGTTTTTTGATTACTGATTCAATTTCATTGCTGATAACTGGTCTGTTCAAATTTTCTATTTCTTCCTGCTTCAGTTTTAGGTTATATATTTCTAGGAATTTATCCATTTCTTCAAGTTTGTCCAATTTGTTGGCATATAATTTTTTACAATATTCTCTTAAAATTGTATTTCTGTGGTGTTGCTTATTATTTCTTCTCTTTCATCTGTGATTTTATTTGGGTCTTTATTTTATGAGTCCAGCTGGATGTTTATCAATTTTGTTGACCTTTGAAAAGAACCAACTCCTAGTTGCATTTCTCTCTTCTACTGGTTTTTGTTTGTTCATTTATTTTTAGTTTCTTATCATTTATTTCTGCTCTAACCTTTATTATTTCCTTCCTTCTGCTGGTTTTGTATTTTGTTTGTTATTTTTCTAGCTCCTTTAGGTGTAAAGTTAGATTGTTTATTTGAGATTTTTCTTGCTTCTATCTTGCATTGCTATAAACTTTCCTCTCAGAACCACTTTTGCTGTATCCCAAAGACTTTGGACCACTGCATTTTTCATTTTGATTTGTTTCCATTTAATTTTTTATTTCTTCTTTGATTTCCCCATTGATTCTTCTTCTTCTTCTTCTTCTTTGGTGGTGATACCATTTTTATCTATTTTTTATTATTTATTTATATATTTTTCTTTTTTAAATTTAATTTTATTTTTTCAGTGTTCAAAGATTCATTGTTTACGCACCACACCCAGTGCTCCATTCAATACATGACCTCCTTAATACCCACCACCACGCTCTCCCAACCCCCCACCAACCTCCCCTCCAAAACCCTCAGTTTGTTTCTCAAAGTCCACAGTCTTTCATGGTTCATCTCCCCCTCTGATTTCCCCCAACTCACTTCCTCTTTCCTTCACCCAATGTCCTCTGTTATTCCTTATGCTCCACAAGTAAGTGAAACCATATGATACTTGACTCTCTCTGCTTGACTTAGTTCAGGATAATCTCTTCCAGTCCCATCCGTGTTGATACACAAGTTGGGTATTCATCCTTTCTGATGGAGGCATAACTCATTTTTAATTTAGTAGCATGTTATTTAACTGTCACATATTTGTGCTCTCTCCAGATTTTTCTTGTGGTTGACTTCTAGTTGCACAGTATTGTGGTCAGAAAAGATGCATGGTATAATTTCAGTCTTTTTTAATTTGTTGACTTGTTTTGTGGTCTAATATGTGATCTTTTCTGGAGAATGTTCCATGTGCACTTGAAAAGAATGTGAATTCTGCTCTTTTAAAATGGAATGTTCCAAATATATCTGTTAAGTCCATCTGATCCAGTGTGTCATTCAAAGCCAGTGTTTCCTTCTTGATTTTCTGTTTGGATGATCCATCCATTGATGTAACTTAAAGTCTTCTACTATGATTGTATTACTATCAATTAGTTCCTTTATGTTTGTTCTTAACATGTATTTGGAAGCTCCCATGTTGGGTGCATAACTGTTCTATCTTCTTGTTGGATTGTCCCCTTTATTTATTATATAGTGTCCTTCTTTGTCATTTGTTACAGTCTTGGTTTTAAGTCAATTTTTCTAGTATAAGTATTGCTACCCCAGAATCTTTTGACATCCATTTGCATGACAAACGTTCTTCCATCCCTTCACTTTCAATCTGCCAGCATTTTTAGGTCTGAGATATATCTCTTGTCGGCAGCATATAGATGGCTCTTTTTTTTTTTTTTTTTCAATCCAATCGGTCACCCTATGTCTTTTGATTGGAGCACTTAGTTTGTACGTCTAAAATAATTATTGACAGATATGTATTTATTGCCATTTTGTTATTTGTTTTGCAGTTGTTTTTATAGTTTTTCTCCGATCCTTTCTTCTCTCCTCTCTTTCATGGTTTGTTGGCTTTCTTCAGTGATATACTTGGATTTCTTTCTCTTTGTTCTTTGAATATCCATGACGGGTTTTTGATTTGTGGTTACCATTAGCAGTCTATATTAAGTTGATGGTTGCTTAAGTTTGAACCCATTCTTTAATTCTCTCCACATCACATTTTAGGCATATGGTGTCACATTTTATATACTTTTATTTTGTGAATCCCTTGACTAATTTTTACAGCTATATTCTCTAACTTTAGTTGTGGAGTTTGTTCTTCAGTCTTCAGATCATTTTCTGGGTTATCTTCACTTATGTGAGTGTTATCTAGTTCTATCCACGGGATGAGATGAGCTTACGTTTACCTCCTACTCTGCCATATTCCCCTGTGGCCCAAGATGCCTATTTCTTTTGAATGTTGGTATATACTTGAATTATATGTACCTCTTAATTTCTTACAAATTAACAATTATATTAAATACATTATTAGGGTCAGCAAGGAAACATATAAAAGGATATCAACTTAATTAGTCTAGGCCAAGATTATAACTGGGTTCTACTACCCTAAGGTAACAAAATTGAGTTCCTAGAGGGACCTGGGTTGTCACTGAGGGTATATGTATATATTTTCAATGAAAACAAATATCACAGAACCATAGTTGATTTCAAATCTATTCAGTGTGTTAAATCATTAGTTCCATAGTGTCAATAAATGTTATTCAGTTTTAATTTATGTTCTATATTATTTTTTCTATTTATGCTAATCAAATATTTATGAAACACTTTCTATTTATCAAGAAAAGTGCTAAGATCTAGGTATAAAACAGTGGGCAAAACAAGATACATTTCTTGTTCTTATATAATTTACAATCTAATGAAGGTAAGAAAGGAAGTAAAATGAATGAAAATACAGAAGAAGGGATGGTAGAGATGTTCATGGTAAAAGTAAAGAGGGTGAAATGTTATGGGACAATGGTGTGGAATAAGGAGAATGTTCCAGAAGAAAGGAATAGCAACTATAAAGGAGAGAGCAAGGAACATTCAAAGAACTGGAAGTCATGTATAATGAAACATGGAGCAGGTTAGAATGTCGAGGAAGGTGGAGCATTGTAGATAATATGGAGTATTTTGTTATTTATCTTAAGGACAACTGAAGGGTTTGAAAAAGGGTTCTTTTACCTAAGCACATTGGGTTTTAAAAAAGTCTTCTCTGGTTGCAATGTTACTTTGGATTAGATGGGAACCCATGTACCGTGAGGAAACCAGAAAGTATTATTGTCATCTACATGAGAATCTATTGAAATGTGCAAGAGGCTGATGATAGTAGAGAACTGGATAGATGTGAATCATATTAGGAGGCCAACAGATTTAGCTAGAGTCAGAAAAATGAAAAAAAAAAACAAAAACTCCATTGTTCAAAATAGTAAAGAACTGTTCATCCACTGAGAAAAAAACAAGTGAAGAATAGTTTCCCGATGTTTGAAAGACTATAAATCCACCTGACACAGTGAGGTTCTTCACTGGGGTTAGTCAAGTTAATGATAAATAAAGACTATTAATGTCACTGGGATTTGAGAACATATATATTAAGTTAAAAATTGAAATTATCAATATTTCTCAATGTTTGAATTGATAACTTGTACAACTTCAACTCTATAATGTAATCTACTCCTTGGAAACCATCTATTATCCAGTGTGGTGATAGTCATTTTTTCATGTCTAGTATGAAATTATTCAGTCCTAGTTAATTTCCCTCTGATGTCCAAATACTTTCAAGGAGCTGGCTGTGTATTAATTGCATGCTATTTAGTACCTTTACGGCAGTTGTTAAATGTATCTTAAGAATATACCTTATTACCACAAATATCATTTAAATAGTAAATTTTAATGTAAAAGTGCTTTAAAATTCAAAGGTTCCCAGGTGATCCCTGCACTTCTGATTTAATTATGTCATCTTTAGTATCAAGCTCTTCTAATCCTTTAAAACTATCAGTGATAATTGAACTCACCTGATTTCTTTGTTGATGGCATCCAATTGTTCCTGAAGCATCATGGCTAGAGTCTGGGCATCAGAATGACCACTTGGGGAGAGAAGATCCATTGAACTAAAAATAGTTTCTCTGTCATCATCATCAATATCAGACATTTCTGTGTCACTTTCAAAAGGGTGGCTGCTTAGCACTCCAATTTGTTGAGTTCTATTCCACTCATGATCCCCAAGAGATTTCACCTGTGTGGTAAATGAGTAATTATCGTATGTATCACATTGCTCATTATCAAAGCACTATTCTGAAAAATATCAACAAAAAGCACCCATGCTTTTATAGTTTACCTAGCAAAAGCAGAAATGATTATTACTATTTTAATGCATTGTTTCAATAAAATATTTCCTTGAAATCTTAAGTAATGGCAGATACTGTCAGTATAAATACCAAGATTTTAATAGGAATGATGACAAACTTATGCATGATTTCTAGTTCAACCCCAATTCAAGTTAACAATTACTTCAAAGTATCTATGTTTGAAACATTTTTCCTTCTTTCCAAATATAACAATTTCTTTTCACTTGCACTAAAGCATTTCCATCTCTTATACTAATTAGTCTTACCTACACTTTCTTATTATAGGCTGAGACTGCAAATATTATCACACTAGTTATATAATAATTCTCTTTGCAACATTCATTTACATAGATTCTAACAAAGTATAATCAAAATAATATTGAAAAGTGATTTAATTTCATCTCTACTGTTCTGATCACTTAAATGCTTCATTGATTTTTTTAAGCCCAAGGCACACTAATTTACATGACTATGTTTTTTATTTGATGTAATAAATCTCTCATGTGAATGAACATCTTTTTTAGGAAGTAATCTCTACGTCCCATGTGGGTCTCCGACTTGTGACCCTGAGATTAAGAGTTGCATGCTCTACTGATTGAGCCAGCCAGGTGCCCCTAAAGATAATATACCTACTGGTGTTTTTCAAGCTGTTATCTGGGGGTAGGAGAGGGAGGGAAGTAAGAGAGAAAGGACCTAGAGTTTGGTTTTCATTTTTGCGATTATATAAAATGATTTTCTGGGGAGGAACCATATGATATTTCCCAGAGTACTTTTTTAAGATTTGAGGACCTGAATTAGCGTTTGTGTTATAATTGTTTTGGTACCAAGTAGCCCTAATTTATTTGTCATATAAAAATGAAAAAAGAACTAAGATGGACTTGATTGATTTTTCATTTGTTCACTTTTGATTCATTCATTCATTTAACAGACACTAAATACCTACTATGAAAGATTAATTTATACATGACACAGGTACCAATTAAAAACCACAAGGTATCAAGGACCTGTATATAAATAAGGACAACTAAGTTATATAGTATTCAACACATAAAAGTGGTTGGGGAGAACAAACTATACTTAGGGCACAAAAGAACTATATTTCTTCTTTGTAAAATGCAACTCTAAACTCACAATATACATAACTAACAAACTGATCGAATGAATGAAGACTGGCACTGCAGTTTATCCTGTAGTGCTCTCTATAGAGAAAGTTTATAGATAAAGTGTTCTCTAGAAACACTTTCAACAGTCTATGTACATTTTCTTCAAACTTTTATTAAAATAGTAATTATAATTAAAATATTTAACTAATTTTAGTTAACAATATGAATACTATTGCACAAGTGCCCAAGAAAACCCAAAGTCCGTTTGTTTAGCAGTACAGTATAAGGCATAAAAAAGCATGGAATTTGAAACCACACAAACAGAGATTCAAGTTTGGGTCTATCACTTTGCTGCTATACTGTATAATGTTGAACACTTAAAATTTCTGAGCTTCAATCTTTTTATGTCTGAAGTTAGCATAGAAATAGAACCAAATTCATAAGGTCATGTGGATACATGCATAGGGACTGCTTATTGCTAGCACAAGCAGTGGTTTTGCATTAGTTATAGTCTTAAAAATATGTCATATGTCACGTTTAACACTAAAAATGCTAGCAGTTTGAATTCTCTCAGTATTAAAATTCTATCTAAGATGGAGGAAGATATTTGCTTAGAATCATCAAAGACTTGAAATTTAAAAAAAATTAACCTTTGGCTCATCCCTTCGCACACCCATGCGGCCTCTCCTGGGTCTTCTTATTACTTTAGTTGTTCTGTAATCAGACTGGCTGTCCACTAGGGATCCAACAGAATACCGCAACTCAGCTGAGGTGTCTAGATGAGTTCTGGAAAAAGGAAAGATATGAAATATGACCAATCGCAAAGGTTAAACTTCCCAGCGAATCGCTATCACCTGCTTAATTATCAATAAAGAATAAAGCATAAACCCTCAAGGAAAAAGAAAAATTCAAGGAAGAAAACTGATGAATTGCTATGACTCTTTGAGGTCTCTTCTGAGGCTTATGCCAGAAATTCCAGTCTTAGGTTTATTCTTGAAAGTGAAGTGTATTTTCTATTTAGAATACAAAAGATCTGTTCATTATCATTTTCAATTGTGGTAGTAAAATGAAACACGTTGAGATTGACAACCAAGATTCCTTAAATTTTGGGAAATGTTTTTTGCTGAAGTATTTAGTGTACATATCAACATATGTTATTTATTGCTGTATCTGTTGTAAATATTCTCCACTAATAGTAAAACATGTATAATTTTGGGGTCCCAGAATTCCCTATCTTTCAGAGTTCTATTTGTTAATTTAGGAAATTAACAAAATACTTAAAATGAGATTGACTCAAAGTTAATAATCTTATTTTTTAATAAAATAGGGTATACGACCAGATAATTTTTCAGCTTTTGTTAAGACATTGTTTCAAAGAGATAAAGAAAAATCTTTTAGTAAGCACATTCGATTCTGAAATCTGCTTAGAGATGAAATATTTGGAAAATTCCAATAGAAAAATATCATCACACTGGTTTTCAGGGAACATTATAGTAAAGTACACTGTAATCAAAGTGTAATAAAGGTTTCTCTAGACACATTATTTACATATAGATTTACAACAAATTCAGTTTATTGCTATAATAATGATGATAACAGTGACAGCACGCTGTCCTATAAAATGATCTATCATCAGTAGGAAATATGCTTAATGCTGTATTTTATCTTGAACTGGAGCTCCTGATGATCTCCTATGCTCTATTATTTCTCTTTGTGGAAAAAGAAAAGGGAAGAACCAAGCATTTCCAAATGATAGTCAAGATTAGAAAAGGTTAGGTAAGGCCTTGGCTTTTGCAATAGTAGAAGGCACTGCTCTAACTGATGCAAATCCTTGTTCTGTCAAATAGAACTTTAAAGCAAATGAACTAAGAAATCATCCCCCAAGCAGAGGACAGCTATTCGTTTTTATAGCAGTGAACTTGAAATTTAATCAAGCAAACTGGTTTTATTATGGATTAGTCATATATAAAAACTAACGAGCCAGGTCTTACTCATAAATAGGACCTCTCTCAGCCTCTGTAATAGGGTCTATGTTTCATGAAGAAAAAGGTCAGATTTTGTCACCACTGTATGCTTAAGGAGGTATTCCTAGCATATAATAAACACCTGATAAATATCTGGTAAGATATGAATGGATGAAATTATTATATAGTCTAAATGTCAACCTCAGAACATTCTAGATACCTTTTTTCTGTCACTGCTTGAGTAATATCTCTATGGTCTTCAGAGTGGAGATTCTAAAATTATAACTCATCATTCTAGGAGTATTGTTGTTTTGTTGTTTTATCTCTCAACTCCAAGTCATTTATAAACCTGTGAACCAAAACACAGATCTGCTCCCATCGATGCACTGCTTAAAACTCTTCAATGGCCTTACATGCCCCTCGACATTCTAGAACCCTCTTTCTTATTCCAAATTCACTTCTAGTTACTATCTGTCTTTTCTCTCTCCATCCAGTCATACAGACTTCCTTTCAATTTCTTGAACAACTCACACTTTTCTCTAATCCCAGGCCTTTGAACATACTGCTCTTCTGCTGGAAATAGTCTTCACACGTTTAGGTGGTTAACATTTTTAAAGTCTTAGATTAAAATTCCAATTGTCTTATACTATTGTAGCCCCTTGTATTCTCTCTATTGTAACTGTCCTCACAATATCCCTGTATTTCCCATCTGAAACATGTATTTTTCATCATCATTACCACTGTATCTCCAATGCAATTTCTTTCAAGTAGAAAGTGCGTAACTGATCTTGAAAGAACAAAGGCCTGAACCAACATCAATTGTAGAAGAGCCCATTGCTTATACTTCATCTAAAGCAGTTACTGCTCACCTCTCCTTTTTATTCAACTCCATCAGCTACATTACTAACAGAAATCAGTCAATATTTCCATACATTTCAACTTTTAAATAATAATTTTTGGTGTACAGTATTTTGAGTCACTTGGAGGTCTCAGTTACAATATAGTCACTGGTTCCCTTAGACATGAACCTGTGCAGTTTCCCCACCTGAATCTCCTATTACTCTTGCATATAATCTCACCAGAGAACTTCCGTAGATAAACCAAGTCTGAATTTTCTTAGAGAACATCATTTACCCATCTCTCTGATTCCTGAAATATCTTCCACTGTCCTTTCCACTGACCCAGATCCCACCTTTCTTCAGAGTTGAACCAAATCGGACCTTCTCTAGCTATTCTGGAACTCAATTTATTATTCTCAGATAAGATACTAGTAGGGGATATTAGTTACTGATACTCACCAACTTTAGCTCATCTCTTCCTACCTGTCTGCCTGTAGATCTATGAAATTCTCATGCATCTTCTGTTTTCTCTATTATTTCTTTTTAAATTGTGCACTCAGAAGCATGGATGTTTCATAAATAATTGCTGATCAATAAATATTGTTATCTTTTAACATATTATAAATTCCATCCCATTGTTTATCTATCAATAATTCCTATAATACTTTATACTTGTGACTTAACTGTTTACAAAATTCCCTTTGCTCACTTGTCACAAAGTAAGCTTGTAAGACAGTCATAAAAATATTATTTTATATACAATTCATGTCGAAAACATATGAAATTTGAACTTATTAAGGAAAATGGACTTTCCAAAATCAAACAGCTAGTAATTGTTTGTCTTAGACCGAGGGATGTCAGTCTTCTTATTCTTGGTTTAGTTCTGTTTCTACTACAAGCTGTTCTGTCAAAGAAGAATTGTTCTATAGGTACTTCCCAAGCTTCCACGATGATCCTTCATTGTGGATAAATGTCCCATTATTAGGCTGTCCATGAAGACGTCCTGCACTGATGTAATTTTAGACAATACTACTACAACTCTGTCTTTCCCCCAATCATATATATGTATATATTTAATTCCAGTATAATTAATGTACAATGATATTAGTTTCAGCTGTACAATACAGTGATTCAACAATTTTATACGTTATTCAGTACTTATCACGATAAGTGTACTCTTAATCCTCTTCACCTATTTCACCCATACCCCTACTGACTTTCCCTCTGATAACCACCAGTTTGTTCTCTACTGTTAAGAGTCTGATTTTTTGTTTGTCTCTCTCCTCACACCCCAACCCCCCTTTATAAATACAACTCTGTGTTTCTGAGATCAAAGATCAACAAGCCAACAAAATGGCCATTTGGTTCTATTAAAAAATACTAAATTTGTTGGCTGGATGATGCTCATTCTATTTACTCAGTTGATATTTTACCAGCTCTTGTCCTTCATCAACACCATCATCATCATCATCATCATCATCATCATCACCACCATGAGAATATATATCACTGAATTAAAAATAGTTTCAGTTCAGATACATAAATCATAACAAAGAATTTAGAAAAATAAACAAGATTTCTAAAGACAAATTTTTTAAAGTTCTTTGGGTGTTTTTGTGCCTGCAGAACTGCGTTTCTTATATTATACTGATGGTAGAAATACTCAAAATGCTAAACTTTATTTTTATTAATATTTCACATTAAATAGAATATAAGCACCTTTATTTTTATTAATACTTACATTATTACTTTTATTAACACTTATATTAAAGATGATGTAAGCACCTTTTGAATTTTGTAACTTGGATTTTTCCTCTGAGTATCTGAAAATGCTTTATTAGATATTCATTCATTCAATGATACATATTGTGAATATAATATACCAATGTTTATTTATTTGTTTGTTTTAGGTGATGAGATTTTAGTAACCAAAACAAACAATAAGTCCAGCCCCATGTGGAGCTAACATTCTTAGGATAAGCATAAGACCAAGAAAAATGAACTTCTAAAAGTCTGTGGTGGTCAAAAGTTTCAGATAGCTGATATGATTATGTTGTCTAATAAATAAATGATCATATGAGTAAATCCTTGTAGGGTCTCTTATTAATCTTAAAAAAAAGGCCCTAAGCACAAAAGACAATTATATGTGAATTATCAAGATTGGTCTATCTCTAGAGAATAAATAATCATGTCATTGCTTCTTACTTCCAAGATGAGATACCGAGTCAAAGTAGATGAGTATGGCTAGATGTACTTGTTTTTAATACTTGTGTAATTTCTCCTTCACTCTGTATTTGCAAGTAATTTAACAAAACGGGTAGGTGCTAAAGGACTGTCATCAGTGATATTTCTTCAGTAACATTAAGCACTGAAAACATTTCTGCACATAAAGAGGTGTCGCCTCTTCCTAGAATGAGATGTAATCTCCTTATATACAGTTCCATTTCATTTAAGACTCTTTTAATGTATTTTTAGCTATGTAATTACATGCAGAATACAAAAGGTAATAATTTAAACTTTTTTGCACATTTGCAGAACAGTTTACTAAATTAAAGAATTATTTTTGAATACAGAAGCAGTAACTCAGTAAGGAGTGAACATAGGGTAATGCCTGCTGAGCAATAAGAGGTACTTATTTATTTTATTTGAGGCAGTACAGAATCACAAGAAATTCATCTTGATTTTTGGCGGTTATAGATAAGATTTTAATTTAATGTTACCTTGATATTGTGGGTTCAATTAAAGAGCCAGTTCTCATTTTCAATTGGTCAAGCTCAGATCTCAGCTTTTCAATTTCTTCCGCTAATCTTTCCTAAAAATCAAAGAAGTTACTCAGAAGATATGCAATTGCCAATAATACCAACATTCAATTATGATAAACCAAGCTACCAAGCTTAATGGATTTTTAAAAATGGAAAACTGATGGATATAGTTTTATTAAAGATTATTAGACATGACAGTAAAATATGCCTAATTTTCTCCTTGTAATGAAAATGTTAATAGCAGAAATAAATAAAAAATTATCTATATTGTCTGGCATTCATTAATCCTAAATTTTTGCAAACATGTGGGACTGCTAAGATCATGGCTAGCTATATGTATGTCATTTCAAAATGCAGAGCCATAATCATAGCCAGGTAAAAAATAAAGAAGGTCTTATTTATGCAGAAAGTGAAGGACTTTGATCATTCTATAAGTGTTATGGTACACATGGATGAAGAGAAAGAAGAATGGGAAAAGATGAGGAAAAAAATCATTACCAAATACAAGTTAAAATTGTCAGCTTGATATTGGTAGAATTCTTTGTACATCTGAAAAAATTTTCTCAGATTGGTATTACAGTTTCAGTCTATAAATCTTTTAAGATAAGGGTTGTCTTATAATCCTTAATTAAATGCTTCTATAAGCATTTAATTTTGTTTTCATGATTATAACTTTTATATTGTTCTAAAAGTTTAAATGTATCCTTCTGGATTTTCTATTGCTGTTTTTTTTTTCTTTTCTCAGCAGCCAATGCTTGACATTTTATTTGACACATACTTCATTTCTCATGATACATTTTTGTCAGTGTGGCCTTCCCAATATTTCTCTCATCTGCCCTTTTTATTCCTACTACCATCATTCTACTTTACACTTTTTTTTTTTTTTTTTACTTTTTTCCTGCATTATTTCACTAGCTTCCACAGAGGTAGTGCTGCCCTCAATCTCTTCCCTGCATACTCTTCTCCTAGTTGTCTCATTTTACTTAAAAAAATTTTTTTTTTTAATATTTACCTTAGAGAGAGAGAGCATGAGCAGGAGGGGGAGAGGGAGAGGGAGAGAGAATCTCAAGCAGATTGTGAGCTGAGTATGGAGTGCGATGAGGGGCCCAATCTCAGGACCCTGAGATCATGCCTGAGCTAAAACCAAGAGTCCAATGCTTAACTGACTGTACCACCTAGGTGCCCCTAGTTCTATCATTTTAAAAAATACATATGATCAAATAAATTATTTGCATAAAATATTCAATGGTTTCTTATTGCATTTATTCATTCCTTTGTTTGTTATTTCCACAAATATGCACAGAGCACCTCTGTTGTGCTAGGCAGTATGATAAAGTAGCAAAATGAAAAATTTTTTGCCCTCATGTAATTTATAATCTATTAAAAAATACAATGAACAAATAGAGTCAATAGGATGTTGGTAGGAAAAAGAAAATAAGAGGGTCATAGAAGGTTCTCCAATAAAGTGTTATTTGAGCAAAGACCTAAAGGAAGGAAGGGAGTTTTTAAAAAAATGGGAATGTCTTAGGAAAAGGCATAGCAGGTGCAAATGTCCCTTAGTGGGAGGGGAGTATATTTGTTGAAGGAGTGGGCAAGGAGATCACTGTGGTTGAAATGGACAGGTTAAAGAGAAAGATAAGAAATAGATTTAAAAAGTGTGGTTGCACAGCTTGGGAAGGGTAGTCATGAAAGCCTTGTCAACCATTTTGAAGTCTTTGGTTTTTACTCTGAGTGAAATAGGAAATGACTAGAGAATTTTTGAGTGGAGAGGTAACATGATCATCCTAAGAGCAGTGAAATGGCCCACTGAATAAGACCGGGAGGGAGGGAAAAATTAAATTATTACTGTTCTTCTAAAAACACAGGCAAGAGAATTGTGGCTTGGACAATAATCATGTTAGAGAGAATGGCTGGATTTCAGTTATATTTTGAAGATAGAACTAACAGAATTTGCTATCAGACTGAATGTGGGGTGAGAGATAAAGGGAGGGGTCAAGAGTGACTCCAAGGTTAACCTGAGTAAGAGGCAGAGTTGTGATTTACTCAGAAGGTGGCTGCTAGTGATGGTTTAGGTTGGTGGTGCTGGTGTTTGGGGTGGAGGGACCAACTTGTCATGTTTGAGGTGCCAAAGAGTCCAAATAAAGATAATGAGTTGGCTCTTGAATACACAAACTCTATCAACAGAGAGGACCCAGGAGGTGATCAGATGAGACTGAACTCGGGGACCAAACATGGAGAGATACTCAAAACAAGTCCTAGGAATTTCAAATTTTAGAAATAAACAGGATGAAGAGAAACAATAAGAAGAGGTTGAATATAGAGATTTTGCTAATGATGGATAGACAGTTATCAACTATTGAGTAGAATTTTGAGAAGTTATAGGAGATGTAATTAGATTAGGAAATATGTTCAACTATATGGGATGATATTCAGAAATGAGGTATGACCTGGAATTGGCTTCCTCTAGTTACTAGCATGAACAAGGGTGCAAAGCATGGAATGTTTAGTACTGCTGGTTGCTTAGGCAGATTGTTGAAGCTACGAGCCTTGGGTAGGTGGTGGGGGAGTGGGTTCTGGGGATCTTGCCAGGAGCACACAGAGCTTTGGATAACATAACATTGCATAACAGGATCAAGTCCAAAATCCACAATCTGGTCACAACCTAGTTCTTTAAACACATATCAGTCACAGCAAACTTCTGGTGATTCAGCAAATCAACCATCTTTGTTTTCTCTGTGCTGTTGCATAGGCTCTGTCCTCTGCCCTACCCTTCTCTATTTGATAAGATCCTATATGCCTTCAAGAGCTTGATGAAATAGTATCTTCCCTGTGCAGACTTTCTTAACAACTTCAGAAAGAATTAGATGCTATCTTCTAGGCACCATACTGTATTGCTATAGCAGATCTATCTTGCAGAAGATTGTATATACTCTGACTGTGGCACCCAGTAGTTTTAAATTGACATCATAATATGTAGCATCCAGTGGGGCTAAATGTATAATTGCTTTTTTAATTTTTTTTTAAAGATTTTATTTATTATTTGACAGAGAGAGAGAGAGAGATTACAAGCAGGTAGAGCAGCAGGCAGAGAGAGAGAAGCAGGCTCCCTGCTGAGCAGAGAGCCCGATGTGGGGCTCGATCCCAGGACCCTGAGATCATGACCTGAGCCAAAGGCAGAGGCTTAACCCATTTAGCCACCCAGGCGTCCCTATAATTGCTTTTTAAAAAAATTTTATTCTCTCATCTTTTCCAATACTTTCCCTATGCCATACTATTGCCAGATTTTCCCTCTGTTCCTCCTTCCCTCTTTTCCCTCCTTTGCTCCCTCTCTCTCCCCTCTCTTTTGTTGAACACACATTTATAGGTTACTTCTCAAATTAATGATTTTTATATTATATTATATGCCTATACAAAACAAAATGAAATCAGTCAAAATTGCTAACAGGAATTTACAGGCTAATAAAGGAGGAAAAGATATATTAGCATTACAGCTTTTAACATTTCATAATTTAGTCCTTATCTGCCTCTTCTACCATATATCATACAATAAGAATAACTGGTTCTAGCCAAACTGCTATGCCCATTATTATTTAAGATATCAAACTCCTACTCATCCCCTCCCCACACAAAGCACCTACAATCATGCCACATGCACTGTACTTGAAAGGGTTGCAACATAGTCCTACCATTCCTTAAAGTTTTTCAACTCACACCTTTCTGAAGCCTTATTTAAAGGTCTTTTTTTTTTTTTAAGATTTTATTTATATATTGACACAGAGAGAGATCGCAAGTAGGCAGAGCAGCAGGCAGAGAGAGGGGAGGGGGGGTGCAGGCTCCCTACTGAGCAGAGAACCCCATGCGGGGCTCGATCCCAGGACTCTGGGATCACGACCTGAGCTGAAGGCAGAGGATTAACCACTGAGCTACCCAGGCGGCCCCTGAAGCCTTATTTATAGCAGCAATGTATGGTGATCTCTCCCACCTGTAGCTCTTACTGTCTATTTCACTTATGGAATCTGCTACTCTGCAACCTGCTGTTTTGTAAAAGGTGTGTTCTTTCTCCACAATTGCATTTTTCAGCTACTTTGGAATTAAGAGCATGTTTGCAAATACATAGCATAATTTATTATGCATAATAGATATTTAATACATTTCTGCCAAAATGATTCCTCAAACTAAACACAAATTAGTGCATATATTTTTATTCCACTTGTATAAAGCACAAAAATCAAAAGCACTTTTTTTCTGTTAGAAGTCAAGGCAGTGATTATCATTTAAGATAAAAGTAGTAATTGTACGTTAATAAGGCGGGGGGGTACCATAGTGTTGATTTTTAGTGTGTTTGGTTTGTAAAATTTCACCAAGCTCTTTCTATATATGCACACTTTTCTGCATGTATAAAAGTTAAATTTTTTTAAAAAGATAACATCCTAAACTTACTTCTTATCAAATTTATTTTACCATAAAACATTCACCAGTGTAAATAGAAAAATGGATAAAACTTAAGTTTCCATTATACCTTATCATGTAAAGATTCTTCCAGATTCTTTCTGAAAGTTTCTGATTCTTGAATTAAAACATTCTAAAGAATAGAAAAAAAAATAGAGAATAAATTAGCTGAACAGAAAATAATTAAATATGTAGATTAATGTTTCATTGCTCAAGAATCTTCTTTGATTCCTTCTCTTTGATTCTTTCCTTGGTGCAGCTATTTCTTGGTTTCCGTGGAAACCGAATTTAAATAGAATCTTTAAACATACCTTAACATTTAGAAAAATACATAATTTAAATGGGAAATGTTATTTTTGTAACACTCGGACTGAAAAATGGAATAAATATTATCTTTTAGGCTATTTATGTTTTCCTCTTCTCACTCTTTTAAAATTTGAAATAATAGGGTTACTCTTAAAATGAGACAAAGTGAGTAACAGTGTAATATTAGCCAAAGGTATTATAAAGAATTCAGACGAAGTCATCTTTATTACCTGAAGAAAAAAAATTATCAGATCATATTTTTGGGAAGCTTAATTCTGGACTTCTATTTCAAATACAGAAAAATTAATTTCTAATAATAGTTAAATTATTAGAGAAATAAAAATAAAATTTTAACTATTTACAAAACTGTCACATCTCATGACATGTGAAAATAAGTTGCATCATAGGTATTTTTTTAAAATTTTGTCATGAACCTATTACTGTTGTAAAAGCTTTGTACTTTTTTATATTTACTACAAAGCATGATTTAAAATAATGTATTCTTTTCTAATTTAATTTTAGTAAAATTAAACTAACTGTGCGGCAATTGGCAAAGTGGCCATGTATTTGAAACTGAATGGGTAGAAGGCCTGTCTTATCACTTTGTAATGGGTATATTCACCAGCCTACTTTAACAATTTCTATTTTGTATAGATCAGGGGAAAATGTCTAGCTTAAGTAATGACTGGCATTCAATCTAAATTTCCAAAATGATTTGTCCACTTGGGTTTTAGCCCCTACCTTTGTTAATATTCTGGAATTGGCAACCAGCTCACATAACTCATACTGGTCTGGTGGCTGCCAACTATCAATGAGACATATAAAATTGTGAATGATATAGCACACTGTAAAGAAGTCCCCCCCCTTTTTTTAAACAATGCAGCTGAAATTATTGCATTCCTAATCCCTATACTGGGATTAGTATTAGTTCTACTGGTAATATAAATTCACTCACATTTTGGCTTTTAGACTAGTAGTAGACTTAGTTACATGAAACATTTGAAAAGTTCAATGCAAGAAGGATTCCCACATACCCCAAAATACTGTTTTTTGTCTTATCACTCTTTTTTGCACCCCAGGTGAAGGATAACTAAAATATTTTCATCACAAAACACATTTTAATACATTTATCTATATGACCATGTAATAAACAAGATTTACATACCATGCAGCATTTTTTATTCATTGAAAAATTTATCTTACATATTTTTACAGAAACTACTTGTTCACTTCTAAGAATAAACCATATATACTTAAGGAAAATACATGGAACGTCTGACTAATGCAATAAATGCAGCAGGGTATAAAACAGCCACGATCATGAGAACACTGCTCAATACTCATGCGAGTCTACTCTTCTGACATTTTACCTTCTCTTCTAGAGCAGCCATTCTTTCCTTTAAATGCAGCTGTAAGCGTTCATTGGATTCAGTCAGAAGTCTGTCCACAGTATCAGATAACCTTTTGTTGTGCTCCTCATTCATTTTCTCTCTTTGCCTAGCCTTACATTCAAGAAAAAATAAGTAAACTTGACATGAAAATCATCTACAAAGGTATTTTATATTTTTCTAGCTTTAAAATTGATTTTATTTTATGTCTGATGTGATTAAACTGGCAGAAACTTTTCTTTCCTTTTAAGTGCAGAGAGCATATTCATAAGATTTTAAATAGAACCCATCATCAAGAAAGACATTCATTTCTTACATGCCCATAAACTGATTGAGGGGAGTGGTTCTTAAAATACATACTCTTTGAAGTTCTTGATTTTTCTCTTCAAGCTGACCTTCTAGATGTCTCATACGTTCTTCAATGTTTCCATGTCTCTCTTCAGCCTGTTGAGAAATATGAAAAATGTACCTGACATGTAAGATTTGATTAACACCTTTCTTCTAAATAAATTGAAATAAAATGTAAAGCAAGCTACTACCAACCGCAAATGTAATTTTCAAAAAATAAACTTTCTTTAAACAGGCAGCTGAACAGCATTGCTTGAAATGTGTCAGCTACAAAGGCCTGTTACATCCAAGCATCAGCAAAACATTGGACTTATTTATGAGCAATGAAATCAGCCAAATGTAACATGCAGACTGTGCATGGTTTGAACACAAACCTGCCATTGTCCAATCTTAAGCTCCGGAAGCACTGAACTGCACAGATGGTTGATTATCAATAAATAAAAGTAACATAATTTTTATAAATGAAAAGAAAAACTTAGATGGATTCTATTTAGCAATAGAAAGTAAAGTCCAGTAGGACTACCTTCCTACGTATGGAGATCATTTCTTGTAGTTTAGCTTCCATAACATATTGATAATCATCAGATGAGGTAGAAGAGGTTGGATCAGACTAACAAGTCAAGGAAAAGGAGAGGGACAAAATTGAAAAATCAGAACTAAAGACACTGACACTGAACAGAACATAGCACAGAATGCTTAAAAGAAAAATGTGACAGCAGATTTAATACTTTAATAGACAGAATTTTATATGAAAAGAACTACACTGATATCTGGTGAACACGATGCAGTCAATGGTTATAAATGAAAAACAATGATATGCCCAAATAAAAAGCTACCAACCTAAGGTATGGAAGGTTAGTGATGGCTGGCAATGAGAGACTATTATAGAACGAAATAAAGCAACTCTGAAAGAGTCATGTACAAATTGGAATTATGGGAAACCAAACACTAGAATATGTCTCTGATAGATTGTTAAAAGTTTTGGATTTTGTTTATCATATTACTTAAGAATAATGGAAACAATGTATCTCAATGTTGAGGTGTATGCTACACAATGACCCAGGTGAAATAAATTTGGAAAATTTATTACAAATCTAACACTGTAGAAATCAAGAAAAAGCTAAGCCAGGGGGTTCATTATTATAGGTATTCTCCAGTTCAAGCAGGATTGAGTTTCCTCAGCAACAGTGACAAGCTTACAAAATGACTTCGGTATGACTCTAGGTCTATAACCTTAGCACCTGTTCTCAGATACAGTCTTAATTGGAGACTTTAAATGATAGTGATTAAAAGTCCTCAAATTATCAAGATGACAATACACTGTGAGGACAGGAGAATTTATTTACGAACTCTCCTGAATGATACTAGGAACAACTCCAAAACTGTTTCTGGGTGGTTTTGTTGCTATGGAAACAAAATAGTACCCTAAAGTGAGCAGGCAGCACAGTGCCTGTGTGAGCTAATATTTGCCCAGTGCCAGGGTTAGTTACATGTCTTAGAGGTGATTGTCAGGTTACCACAGACACAGAGTGTTAACACATGTGACATTGCTGATAGCTGAATTGTATTAGAATGTTATGCACAGATTACATGTAAAGTTAAAGCAACATTTTAATCATAATTACAACTCAAGTAATTATAACATCAAAATTATCCTATGTCAGATCTAGAAGATTGAACTCCAGAGCATATTCTATTATATTTTACAAGTTTATTCTAAAACAGTGAAACTTACTTTATGCAAATATAGGACTATATATAAATATGTCATGCAGTACCTGAAAAGAAATAGCAGCCTATTCATGTACTGGCTCATACACATATGTACTATTTTATATTTTATGCAACAAATTCCAACTAATCTACAAAATAAACATTTAACATTTAACTGGTGTACTTATACAAATTACAACTCAACATTTACATTTTGTAAGATTTTCCTTTTGATATTCTTGTTTCATAAATGGGAAAATAATGAAGAAATAACAAATAACCAATTTCTCTCCCCAAATTTCCAAGCAAAAGAAACAGAGAAAGCTACCATAGTTCCCAAATGCCACAAAATGGTTTTCCAATATCACTTAAAACCTAGATATCAAGTAAGGATACAGTAAATGGGGCAAAATGTTGTTGAAATTAAATAATCTAAATTCATTAAGGTATCTGTAATCTTTCAAAAGTACATTTTAACAGGCAATTGGTGGTATAAAAATTAATCAGGTAACTGATTCAAGGTAGTCAAGGCATCAACATTTCAATTTCCAAAACTGTCTCTTCCAAAGTTTCCATCTTAACTACTGAAAACATACCAAACACTGTGAAAATTCACTCCAGAGTTTGAACGCGAATTCTGTCAAGTTTAAATTACTTTGTTACTGTTGATATTTTTATTGGTACTAAAAATGAATGAAATACCTTATGGAATTCAAGATGAATTATGTCCTTGCTGAGGGAAAATGCATTTTAATTAAAGAAGTAAACATCATAAATAAAAAAAAAACTGGGAGCCCAAAGTTTTTATTGGTTAATTTTGTGTATACTTGCCAAAGCCAAATTATAACCTTTATCCATAGCCATCAATCCATACTTCTGACTTTCTAAGCCTTAAATGAGCTTTACCTACCTATCTACACACACACAGACACACACATATACAAAAGATCACCTTATCAACCAAGGAATAAATTCAGACAACATTTCTATATAAAAACTGGTGTCAATTTTTAACTACTATTGATTTATGTTCATTTTTAGCTTTGTGAAGACTGCAGTTTAAGTAAGTCACGTAAATACAAGAACAATCTGCTATTTTCTGTACTCCTTGATCGGATATAGAGCTTTTCTTGATTTCACTCTTAAATGTTACACAGGAAAATTTCAAATGAGCTAAAGTTTTAGAGGAAATTATACATAGATACGGTTTTCAGAAAAACATGAGTATATTTAAAAATGGAGCAGAAATAAAAGTTAAAGAGAGGAGGACCAAAGAGAAAAAAAAAAGAATAGGTAGCAAACAATAAAAGCAGAAAAAAATATATAGGCCAAATAAAATGTCTGAAACATTATTTAGAATGTCATTCATAATACAGGAAAGGAAAGCTTAGCTTTAAGCTAAGCAGAAATCTTTTTACTTTAGTGTCAAAAAATCAAAAAGTAGAAAAAATTACGATGATCAACACTAGTGATATATTGAAAATGAACTGACAATGAAAAAATAAATAAGTAAAGCAGGTTCTAGAGACAGTCCCTAAAGATCTTTGAACTAAGAAGAAAAAGCGCAAGATCATTATAGCCATAAAACTTATGAAAACAAATGAAAGAGTCCCTCCAAATGCTATAAAAATGTTATGAGCAGAGGGAGTGTTTTGAGGATAAAACCTCATCACTGACAAATGTGTATGAAATATGTCAATAATCTAGAAACTCTGTAGTTGAAATAATGGTGTTTATATAGAGTCAGCCTAAGAGAAGGTGGTAAAAGAGAGCAGAATGAACCCTAGTATTTTTAGTACTTCCTAAGAAGGATAAAATGCTACTGAAAAAGGAGAAAATCTAAAGGATTCAGATGAAGTGAAATTTTAGCAACATATTATTAGGTAGAAGTAAACTGCAGAAATTATTTCGAGTACATGAATGAATATATGTATAATAATAAATAAATAAATAACCCCAGAGAAAAATAAAGGGCAACAAAGATAAGGCACATATTTCAAGTTATCATTTTTAATATTCTAAATTAAGGTTTCTTAGGAATGTATAATTTGAAGACTCATAAGTCAAGTATTATGATTCAAAGTATGTTTCATCCTCAGTCCATCAGAGCTTAATTCGCAGCAGTTATTTGGTGAATTTTAAATTGTTACTCTGAAAGAGATTCCAGATATTCTTATATTTTACTCTGGATAATACTGATGATTATTTTACACTAAAATTTTACAAAAACTGCTTTTATTATTAGCCACTCGCCAAGCCCCTGAAAATAGTTCAGTAACTCATTATATAAGTTCATCTTCCTCAAAGGAAAAGCCTAAGGGGATGTGTGTGTGTGTGTGTGTGTGTGTGTGTGTGTGTGTATCTATACTTGAGTAATTTAAAATGTGCTTTCAAAAAAAAATAGACTACTACTAGTATATTTGCACATTTCCATATAATTTAGAGACTACTTCCCAAATTAAATGATAAATTTATCTTCAACTTAGAAATCACACATTTCTCAAATTGCCAGAAGGGTTTATGGTATGTCTATGACTATATAAGGATCCAGATTGTAACATTACCCTAATCATACTAATGTTTTATTCAGCTAGTAATTCTAGTACTCTGCAGACAACCAACTATTCCAATACTTTCTACCCTACTCTACTTGGCAAATATTTGCCTTTTCACTACCTGATTAATTACCTTATTTTAACCAACAGGCATCAGTCAACTGTTCCTCTTTAATCATTTACTTTTTCAGGAAAGTAAATGTGTGTGCCTGCTTTTATATTGCTGCATCAATTGTTTTGGATAATCCCTAATGCCAGAGTTTGTAACTTGCAGTTCACATGTCTATCTTACCCATTTATTACAGTGGCATGGAAAACTTAGCACATAGCAAAGATTGCATGAATATCTAAAATGTGTGTACATTTTAGGGGCACCTGGGTGGCTCAGTTGGTTAAGCATCCAACTCTTGGTTTTGGCTCAGGTCATGATCTCGTGATCCTGAGATCAAGCCCCATGTCAGGCTCTGTCCTAAGCTGAACATGGAGCCTGCTTAGGATTCTCTTTCTTTTCCCTCTGCCCCTCACCCCTGCTCTTTCTCTATCTCAAGTAAATAAATAATTCTAATATGTGTGTATATTTTTGAACTGATATTGAAAGTAAAACATGCTTTTAGTGAGCCAATCTAAACTTTCATTGTAGCAACATAGACATACACTTTGAAGCAATGTCCATCTCCATTGGACTGTGAAAGTTTAGAATAGTCATTTTAACATTATAATCTTGCAAAATTCTAAAATATGCAAAAAATTACAGACTCTAACAGCCATAACATGGCAGATAATTTTGAACACCCCTCAGATTATTACTGAATTTAACTGGTTCAGAAGAAACTATATTAAAATCGCCTTTACTGACTTCAGAATTTAGATTTCTACAAATCTAACTTCCAATTTCTAACAAATTTTTTCATACTATAGTCAGAACACAATAAACTGCTTATGATATTTCCTATATTTTTAATACCAATTTATGTTAAGTCTATAAATAATCATGGCTTATCTACATACATATTAAATATCATCATTATTTGTTATATTTGGTGATTATTCTAATTTACAAATATATTTTCATGGAAAATCGACTACAAGGATGTGAAATTTTATATTTACTACTGTTTAACTAGGCAGAGGTATCATCGCATTCATATGTAAATCATTCATGGCATTGTAAATAAGATATATAATATGATAAATTAATCTAACCAACAAACCAATATGGTAGATTAAATTAACTTAAATTTCATAAAATCTAAAGAAAATCTATAGATTCCATTTGGCTTACCAGTAGTCTAAGACTCTAAGAACTAAGTACTAGTACTCTATGACTAAGTCTAGTTCTCTAAGAACATCTAGGTTGACTAAATGTCTTATTGCAGTACCTTTGTCAGGGCTGCAATTCTCTGAGCCAGTTCAGCCTCTACTTCAGGTAAGGTCTCAGCTTTTCTCATAGTCTGCTGCAACTTTTGCTCAGCCAGCTCAAGACGCTCTTGTAATTGTCTGTTCTTCTCTTCCATCTGAAATAGGGATGGGAAAAGAGATACTTACAGAGAAACTGTGAGGGTAACAAATCCCAGCCACCAGGGGCTTTGGGTTTCAGCCATTATTTGCAACTTAAAACCATCCACTACTACCACACCTGCTGTACAAAGAGATGACTCTATTCGTACTTTCATATACTGCTTAATCACATTCCTCAATAAAATTCAGCACTTTAAAAAACAGAAAAGCTCTTACCAATGGCAGCAAAAAGAATAAAAGTTACTAGTGAGTATAAACCTGGACAGATGGATTATAACTCAAAACTAAGACTTCAGATATACCATAATAGCATAATACTGAAAATTATAGTATTAACCGGTGTGAGAGAGCGAATGTAGCACAATGGTTAAGGGTCCAGTCTCTAGAGATAGGTTAGACAAAACTTTTTTTCTCTGAAAGACTAGAAAATAAATATTTTAGGCTTTGTGTATTATTTAGTCTCTGTTTCAACTACTTAAATCTACTATTGTAGCACAAAAACAGTCGTAGATTGATGAAATAAATGAGTAAGGTTGTTTCAACAAAACCTTATTTGTAAAACAGAGCCATAGTTTTGGCACATGGGCCATAGTTTGTCCACTCCTGCTCTAGAGTCAAATAGACTTAAGCCTCTGTAATAACTCCGGCAATTACCAAATATGTGACCTTGGAAAAGTTTTCATGTCTCTGAACCTTAGTGCCTCAGTATAATTGTGCTTACTTCACAGGTGACGGTTATATTTAAGTGAGGTAATACATGTTAACTGTTTAGCACTTTCTGGCTCATGTCTAGATCCAAAGTAAATATTAATCATTATTTTTATTATTATTAAGACAAATATATAAATTACATGCTGAAAATTACATCTGTCTAGTCAGTTCTATTCTAAGTGTTAGAGAATGGTTGATTGCCAAGAAATACCTTATTTTATTTACTCCATGTTTTGTGAGAATGATTAGAACACACATGGACCAGAACAAAACCAAGGTAGAGATACTCAACCTGCCGTAGGATGGCTTCTTTATTTGCTAACTCATTTTCTAGTTTATCATTCATGTCATGTATGGAGGTAGATTCTCTCTGAGCACTGAGGTAACGCTTCTCAAGGGTTGTGATTCTTTCTTCCATATCTTCCTTCTGTGCCATGGCCTACAATTAAAATAAGAAATTAATTAAAATCAGATTTTCAGAGAGTTCAATGTATTGCCTTGTTATTTAAATAAAATAGTAAGATTTAAAAGCTATTGTTTTCCTGAAGTAATATTCATTCCTTTCTTTGCAAGGAAGGTATGCAAGACTTCATGTGAATTTTCCCAATCTGTTAGAATCCTTAGAATCTGTTAGAATCCTTACATCCTGGGTTAATGAAAAGTTTCCTTCTCTGAGAATGCAGTGGAGTACATGAAACCGCCTACCATGGAACTGACATTCTTAGAAAAGCAGTGACAGGTAAATTAGCTCATTATACAGTAGAAGTAAGTATAATTATGGGTAGAGCTATAAGCCATAAAGGTGAAATGGTGGCTACTATTCCACACTGCAAAGCAATCTTCAACTAAGGATAACCAATATCATCAGTACTCTTATCTTCAGATATAAATAAGAGTAACTCAATGATTTAAAAAAGAGGTCCAAAAAAAAGTAAATTTGAATCATATTTGCAAATGAATCAACCAATTGACTTTGAACCTTAACTGTTTTCCTTGCATATGTATTCTAATTAAAAAAAAGAATTTAAAGAACTCAGTGAACACAAAACTCTAGGGAAAAATCAACTACCAGTGCAAATGGAGAAAATCTTGGCATTAATGATATTCTAAACAATAATTTTTAAACTATCTAATTCATAGATAATATGGATAAAATTTTATCTCCCTAACAGCTTATATGAAAATTTATTAGTAGGTGGATAACCTTTTTACTTTTTATTTTTTTAACTTAATTTTATTTTTCAGTGTTCCAAGATACATTGTTTATGTACCAACCCAGTGCTCCATGCAATATGTGCCCTCCTTAATACCCACCACCAGGCTCACCTATCCCCCCACCCTCCTCCCCTCCAGATAACCTACTTTTTAAAAAAGATATTAAGAAAGGTCAGCTGAAGAAGTGAGCCTCATGGAAAAACTGAGAGCTTTTCCCCAAAGGTCAGGAACATGACAGGGATGCCCACTCTCATCACTTTTATTCAACATAGTACTGGAAGTCCTAGCCTCAGCAATCAGACAACAAAAAGAAATAAAAGGCATACAAATTGCTAAAGAAGTCAAACTCTCACTCTTCACAGGTGACATGATACTTTATGTGGAAAACCCAAAAGACCACCTCAAAATTGCCAGAACTCATACAGGAATTCAGCAATGTGGCAGGATATAAAATCAATGCAGAGAAATTAGTGGCATTTCTATACACTAAAAATGAGACAAAAGAAAGAGAAATTAAGGAATTGATCCCATTTACAGTTGCACCAAAAAAACATAAGATACCTAGGAATAAACCTAGCCAAAGAGATAAAGGATCTGTACTGTAAAAACTATAGAACACTTATGAAAGAAATTGAGGAAGATGCAAAAAACATTCCATGCTCACTAATTGGAAGAATAAATGTCATTAAAATTCTACACTGCCCAGAGGAATCTATACATTCAATGCAATCCTTATCAAAATACCATCAGTATTTTTCACAGAGGTGGAACAAATAATCCTAAAATGTATATGGAACTAGAAAAGACCCTGAATAGCCAGAGAAATGTTGAAAAAGAAAGCCAAAGCTGGTGGCCTCACAATTCCAGACTTCGAGCTCTATTACAAAGCTGTCATCATCAAGAAAGTTTGGTACTGGCACAAAAACAAACCAACAGATCAAATGACAGAATAGAGAGCCCAGAAATGGACCCTCAACTCTATGGTCAACTAATCTTTGACAAGCAGGAAAGAATATCCAATGGAAAAAAGACAGTCTCTTCAACAAATGGTGTTGGGAACATTGGACAGCCACATGCAGAAGAATGAAACTGGACCATTTTCTTATACCATACACAAAGACAAACTCAAAGTAGATGAGATTAAGACCTAAATGTGAGGCAGGAACCCATCAAAATCCTAGAGAGGAACACAAGTAGCAATGTCTTTGATCTCGGCCACAGCAAATTCTTGCTAGACACGTCTTCAAAGGCAAGGGAAACAAAAGCAAAAATGAACTATTGGGTTTTCATCCAGACAAAAAGCTTTTGCACAACAAAGGAAAGAATCAACAAACCTAAAAGGCAACCTACAGAAATGGAGAAGATATTTGCAAATGACATATCAGATAAAGGGCTAGTATCCAAAATCTATAAAGAACTTATCAAACTTAACACCCAACCAACAAAAAATCCAGTTACAAAATGGGCAGAAGACATGAACAGACATTTCTCCAAAGAAGACATACAAATGGCTAACAAACATATGAAAAAATTTCCGACATTACTCAGCATCAGGGAAATACAATCAAAACCACAATGAGATAACACCTCACACCTGTTGTAATGGATAAAATTAACAAGTCAGCAAACAATAAATGTTGGTGAGGATATGGAGAAAGGGGAACCCTCTCACACTGTTGGTGGGAATGCAAACTGTTATAGCCACTCTGGAAAACAGTATGAAGGTTCCTCAAGAAGCTAAAAGTAGAGCACTATGGACCAGTGATTGGACTACTAGGTATTTATCCCCAAAGATACAAATGTAGTGATCTGAAGGAGCACCTGTACCCCAATGTTTATAGCAGCAATGTCCACAATAGCCAAACTATGGAAAGAGCTCAGATGCCCATCGACAGAGGAATGGATAAAGAAGATGTGGTATATATATACAATGGGATATTATTCAGCCATCAGAAAGGTTGGAACCTTATCATTTACATTGAAGTGGATGGAACTAGAGGGTATTATGCTGAGTGAAATAAGTCAATCAGAGAAAGACAATTAGCATATAGTTTCATGCATTTGAGGAATATAAGCGGAATCTGGAGGAAGGGGGGGGAAATGGAATGGGAAGAAATCAGAGAGGGAGACAAACCATGAGAGACTCTTTTAACTATGGGAAAGAAACTGAGGCTTGTTGGAGGGGAGGTGGGTAGGGAGATGAGATAACTGGGTAATGGGCATTAAGGAGGGCAGGTGATTGATGAGTACTCGGTGTTATATGCAAATGAGGAATTACTGAATTCTACATCTAAACTAATGATGTTCTATATGTTGGCTAATTGAATTTAAATTACCAAAAAAAAAAAAAAAAAAAAAGGTGAACTTTATGGGCCCACTGTGGTTTCCTGATAATTTGAGGAGCTTCTTTGCATAAGGAGCTTAAAATTGATGTGATGGTGGTGGCTTCCATGTATTACTACCCAAATTTCTTTCATCAGTCTTCCTAATCAGTTCTTTTGGTCCTCTCCTTTGGGGCCCAGCACCTCCTGCCACATGCACAGAGCAGATAAATTTTCTTTCATTTTTCCAGAAGAAACAGAAGCCTGTAAATGGATATCCTTCAATGTCTTGGTCTTCCCTCACCATCAACTGGAAATAACCACATGCACAAATCATTAACTTCTAGCTTTCAGTTTAGAACAGGTATTCCACCATCTCTCAAAGTTTAATCATTATTTGTGCTCTAGGCTTTATAGATTTTATAGATTTATTTTTCTGCTTTCAGGATCTTGATCACTTTTTGTCTTAGATTTTCAAAATGATAGTAGAAGTAAATCCTACAACTGTAACAGAAACAATGAGGCAGGCTTATAGATAAGCTTATACAGACCTAGGTGGATGGCAGAAGAAAAAGGAATGATTCAAAGAAAATAAGAAAAAGAATGATAAATTATCTGCTTGACCACTGACCATAACTGAATTGAAATTATGGAATTTACTAATCTGGTAGAGTGGGTGGGAAGATACGCCATAGTTTTAAAAAACTTGATCACATTAATGTATCAAGTAATTAATAAAATTCTAGAAAAACAAAAAGCTTCACAACAATAGGAAATGTTATCATAGGAAACCACCACTCGGATCAGTTATGGAAACTATTTACAAAGCCATAATAATGGTGATACTAAATGTGATTTTGAGGTAACTGTAGTGGAAGGATGGTGGGAAGAGAAAGGAAGGGAGAGAATAAAAGAGCTAAAATCCTCATTTAACAGCAAGGCATGGATTAAATAAGAGAGAAGACAGCACCAAACAGTAATAGCTAAAGGACTGCAGTTAAGAATCTCAGGCAGGTAAGATGGGAAGTGGGCAGCCGCTCTGTATGTACATGTGTGTTTGTGTGTATGTGTTTAGATTCGTACCCTCTTACTATTATTTGACATTGAAAAATTGTGTATACATAAAAATTAAAAGCAATTAAAAACAATATTTCTTCCATGAAACCCATCATGCCTGCCTGCCCTGCCTACCCACAAATCAGATTTTCTTCTTGGAATCATCCTTGAAATCTTCACCCTAACTCCCCAATTAATAGCCTAATCTGTACCTTGCTATTGGTCTTTCTCCTGCTCCCACATTCTCTAACCTGCTGACCAAGACAGAATATTAAATACCAGTCTGATCATACTGCTTCTTGGCTTAAATACCTTTATATGTTCACCCCCCCCAACCCCATCCCCCCATATTCAGTGAAAATCTGAGCTACAAAGCTTGGAAAACAAATAGCTTCATGACCTGACACTTCTATCTCTAGGTACTGGGATGAGCAGCATACCCCCCACTCCCCTAAAAAAATTCATGTCCACTTAGGACCTGTGAATGTGACCTTATTTGTAAATAGGATTTCACAAGTGTAATCAAGTTAAGATGGTATTACATAAGATTAGGGTAGACCATAAATTCAGTGACAATTATTCTTATAAAGAGAGGCAGATTTGAAGACACATAGACATAGAGAGGAAAAAATGCAAAGTTAAGAGAGAAGGTGACTAGAGTTACACTGCTATCAGCCAAGAACACAAGGATTGCCAGCAACCACTAGAGGCTAGAAGTGGCAAAGAAGGATTCTTCACTAGAGTCTTTAGAGGGCATATGGCTCTGCTGACACCTTGACTTCAGACTTGGAGCTTCCAGAACTGTGAAAGAATAAATTACTGTTGTTTTGAGCCACCCAATTTGTGATAATTTGTTATAGGAGTCCTAAGAAACTAATACACTCTGTGACTTCATTTCCACCTGGAATGCATTTTTATTACTTTCTTCTGGGTCCCACTGACCTTCAAGATCCAACTAAAGATTACTTGGTTATTATATTAATATTAAAGATCAGAAATTCAATTAATGCAACAATTTGGCAAAAATTACCCAGACGAATTTTTTCAACATTACCTACACATCTCTAGATTTTAGCTAACACAAACAAAAGCTACTATTTGAAAAGCTTTTATTTTAAATTTTGACTTCTTCAATTCTATAATATTATTTTTTTAGCTCACTGAGGGTAGAGTTTATCATCTTAAAGGATTCTTTCAGAGTACTGTATTCTGTTAATTCCATTTTCACAAAGAATTCTGGGAACATTATGTCGATTTTGTAGCCCAAAAAGAAAATTCTGAATCTATCCTACATATATAAACTTCTAACTAAATAACAATAGCAATAAATTCAGTTAAAGACATATACAGGCTTCCTGAGAACGTGAGCACTGGAGTAGCACATACTAGCTCCAAATCCCAGTTTTTGCTATTCATTAACTCAGTTACCATGGAAATATGTTGATTATCTTTTCCATAATTCACCTTTTTTCTTTCTTTTTTCCTTTTGGTTTGTTTGCTTCTTTGTTTTGTTTTCTGTTTTTGTATGGGATATTAATCCCTACTCCATAACATTGTTGTGATACTACATTTTAAGTGCCTTGTGTGGTCTTATGAATAATACACACTCCATAAATAATAGCTGCTTCTTTATTATTAATTACTACTGTGCCTCTAATTAGCTGATCTGACTCTACGGCATACATTGCATGCAGAAGTCATTGTACAGACTTTGCTACTGCATTTTTGATTCAGTGATTCATGTGGGAGATTCAATTTTTAACTGCAAGCTGTGTTGCCAAAAATAAATTTTGAATTTACAAGTCAGAGAAATATCTTTTCCCTGCATGTCACTTGGAAATTCTAAAAAAGGAAGCTTTTCCTAGTCTCTAAAAACTGCTGCCTAAAAGGAGAAAAACAGTGTAAAGATTCAATTATCTCTTGACCTGAAGTTTGTGTACAAAATGGATTTTACTGTATCAAATAAATATAGCTCTACAGTAATGTAGATCCATGTTTCAGACAACAGAAAAGACAAAATTGATATGTATTTATTTAATCACTAAGGAATTTTTAAAGAACTCTTAACAGGAAGTTGGAAAGATAAGCTGGTTTAATTCACAAAACAATACATCATTTAAACACATCACAGAAAATTCTAATTCTTTGCATATCTATATATTTAATAAGATATTATTATCCAATACCCAATTAGTAGCTATCTTGTTTAAAAAGTGGAGAGCGAGGGGTGCCTGGGTGGCTCCGTTGGCTAAGTGCCTGCTTTTGACTCAGGTGGGGAGCCTCCTCTCTCACTCTCTGTAGCTCCCCCTGATTGCGTTGTTTCTCTCTCTCTCTCTGTTAAATAAATAAAATCTTAAAAAAAAAAAAAGTGGAGAGCTAAGTGCTATAAGATTATCCACATTTTCTAATAATGTGAACTATACTTAGCTTTAATCCAGATCCTTACTCTTATAGGTCACATTCAATTTAAGGAGCAAATAAGACAAAACTTCAAACAAAAGTAAATTTTTAAATAGATTTATTTCTTGACAAAGAATAATGTCAAAAATATATTCTAAAGCCATTAATGAAATATATTTGCAAAATTCATTTTAGATATATTAGGCTGTCCTCACATGTAAAGAAAATGCACTCAGTTTTTAATTATATTGTCAGTTTTTCCTATTTCCTATTTTTCCTTAATTAATTCAACAAATATGCATTGCTTATACAATATATACATACTGTGTTAGCAACACTCTAGGGGTAGCCAAGAAGAATCACTTTTTTATTCTCCTAGTAAAAAAACCTGCAATCTAGTAGACCTTGTGGGTCCATCACCCAAGAGTACATTATCAGTCAGGAAAATAAAAGCAGAGGCTGGAGTTTTGAGTATAAGTGATACTTTTTTAAAGTACATGATTTTCACATATTACTTATCGGAAAGAAAGAGCAAAAGATTGATTATTTGGGGGCAGTTATAGTGTAGCTGCATTTTTTATGCTAGTGTTATCACTGATAATTGATTCTATTTTGTTCATTTTGGAGGCTGCTCAGTGGAAGAAGCACAAGTTTTGAAGCTGGGCTAATTCTGTGTCTTCCTGATGTTGGGGGGTTGGAAGGAGTGGGGTGCTGGGGAAGGCAGTGCATATGCCTTTGACAAGTCACTTTACCACACTTGAGAAAAATGGAGATAATGACAAGTACCTTCTGGATAGGAGCAATATAAGAGATTAGAAAAATTAAATGTAATACACCCATAATGTTTTCATGGTTGATCCTCAAGAAATTCCTAGCAGCAAACCAGGGCCTTGTGGCCTGTGACCTGAACCTTTTTGGAAATATTCTATTTGGCCTTGACAGTGTTCTTAACACACACACACACATACACACACACACACACACACACACACACACACACACACTACACATGATATATCCAGAAAGGCAGACAGAGTATAGGTTCCTTGTCCAGGTCTCATTAACTCTACCACTTCCTATGTTGCATGTTTCCTGCCCAATATGTCATATATTTATACTGCTGGCCTGACTCTTGAAACATTTGTTTGCGACCACCCTTGAGAAGTGAATGATGAAAGATATTCTTTCCTCATGAATACCTTCCAAAATATAACTACATAAAAATTTTAGAGCTGATAAGACTCATTGTATTTTAAAAGAATTCCATGTGAAAGCAGAACACCTTACCAACTAGAAATGTTCCTCATAAAAGAGCACCGGCATCATATGATTGGTATTTTCCATCTGACTTAGTTCTTTGTTACCTACATCCAAAGACTATTAGAACTAAGGGGTTATTTTAACATAAACAGTAAGAAAGGGGAGCTGGAGATATGGGGCTCTACCCGTGACACTGGATTAGATAAACATGAAGAGAGAAGGTAGGAGAGGAGTGCTAGAGGGAAGGAAAATAGCTAAATCCCTGGCACCAAGACAATGAAGAAACCAGAAAGAGCAAGAGCTCAAGAAATAGCCTTGATGCTTTACTAACCAGAAATCTTAGTGTTCCAGACGGGGATATAGAAGAGTGGCAAACCTTCAGCTATTTTATAAATTCTCTAACTTTGGTTTGTGGGAAGGAGTAAAAATGAGAGACGTATCTTTGGATGATCAATTCATACAAAGGTATAGAGAGCACAGTATCATCATTTGTGTGGCAGTAGAGCAGTTCTGCCACTTCATAGATCACCTATCTTTTTCTAAGACAGTAGACATTGTTTTAGTACACAGTCTAATCTCATCTGTGCCATTTGATATTTATATCAAACACCTGTATATATCCATTCTCTCAACAAAGAGTTTTTGAATGCCTATTTTATACCCAGTAGTTGTGTAGGTGATTAAAATAGAGCAGCAAACAAAACAAAACAAAAAATCCCAGCCCTTATGAATCTTTATGCACAGTGGAGAGGGAGGTATATGACAAACAAGTAAATCAGTAAAGTACATATTATGTCAGATGGCAGTAAGGGCTGTGAGATAAAACAAAGAAAATGAAAGAAGAGGGAGAGTGTATATGTGCAAATAACAAAGTTAGGGAATACTTCACTGAGAAGAAAACATTTGAGCAAAGGAAGAAGGAAAAGAAAATGCAACAGAATAGATATGGCTACTTTAAGAGGCCATCTTGACTGAACAGAATGGGCTAAAATGAAAGAGTAGGAGATAATTTCAAAGAAGTCAGGAAGGTGGTAGTGGAGATCATAGATGGCTTTTAAGCCACTGCAAGGACTTTGGTTTTGTTGTAAGTAGGGTACATGGTCACTGAAGCAGAAAATTAACTTGAGCTGATTTACAGTGTAACAGGTCACTCAGGCTGCCATGTTGAGTAGACTGAAGTGGGTCACAGGGAGATTCAAATTAAAACCACATTGAGATACCACCTTACACCAGTTAGAATGGCCAAAATTAGCAAGACAGGAAACAACATGTGTTGGAGAGGATGTGGAGAAAGGGGAACCCTCTTACACTGTTGGTGGGAATGCAAGTTGGTGCAGCCACTTTGGAAAACAGTGTGGAGATTCCTCAAGAAATTAAAAATAGAGCTCCCTATGACCCTGCAATTGCACTACTGGGTATTTACTCCAAAGATACAGATGTAGTGAAAAGAAGGGCCACCTCTACCCCCAGTGTTCATAGCAGCAATGGCCACGGTCACCAAACAGTGGAAACAACCAAGATGCCCTTCAACGGACGAATGGATAAGGAAGATGTGGTCCATATACTCTATGGAGTATTATGCCTCCATCAGAAAGGATGAATACCCAACTTTTGTAAAAACATTATCAGCACTGGAAGAGATTATGCTGAGTGAAATAAGTCAAGCAGAGAGAGTTAATTATCATATGGTTTCACTTATTTGTGCAGCATAACAAATAACATGGAGGACAAGGGGAGATGGAGAGGAGAAGGGAGTTGAGGGAAATTGGAAGGGGAGGTGAACCATGAGAGATTATGGACTCTGAAAAACAACCTGAGGGTTTTGAAGGGGTGGGGGGTGGGAGGTGGGGGAGCCAGGTGGTGGGTATTAGGGAGGGCACGGATTGCATGGAGCACTGGGTGTGGTGCAAAAACAATGAATACTGTTACGCTGTAAAGAAATAAAAAATTAAAAAAAAAAAAAGGCAGAAGGAGGACAGGTCACGAGACTTTTATAATAATCCAGTGAGAGATGATGGTTGTGTGGAATAAGGAAGAGTCATGAAGACTGTGAGAAGAAGTCACATTACTGATATATGTTGAAGCTGGAAATAATGGTTTTATGGCTGAATCAAATGCAGTGTGAGTGAAACAGAGGTACCAAGGTCAGCTCCAAGGCTTTTGATCCAGATAAGGATAATGGCCTCAGGGACACCTGGGAAGTGTAAGACTACAAGTCTGGTTTAATGATAATAGCCTTAGGGACATCTGGGAAGTTTAAGACTACAAGAAAGTCTGGTTTCTTTGGGGTGGGAGGATTAACAGGAAAATAGTCTTGAATATGTTAACTTTCCAGGCATCAGGCAATCAGGACATAGGATATGCTGGAGATATAAATTGAGAGTCATAAGGCAGTGGGTGGTTTTTGGAGCCTTAAGACTGTATGAACTTAGCAGGGGAGTGAAGGTAGATTGAGAAGAGAAGGCACTGCAAGTCTAGGGAGAAGGAGAACCAACGAAGGAGCCTGAAATGAGGGTAGAAAGTAAAGATGGATGGAAATCAGAAGAGGAGAGGGTGCTTTAAGTCAAGTGAAGAATTACTACAGGGAGTGATAACTAGATCCAGTGCAGGGTTCAACAATGTGGAAGCTAGCAATGACTTTGTTAAGAACAGTTCTGATAAGATGTTAGAGGCAAAGAATGTAGAATGTGCTCAAGAGGGAATGGGAAGAAAAGAACTGAATACATACAGTAGAGTCAAATCCAATAACAACTAGTTAATTATATATAAAAAATATTTTACAAGATAAAAAATATGTAATTTAAAAGAATATGTAAAAATGAAAAAGGTAGAAGGTCACCAAATAAAATTTCCACAAATACAGATCATTTTCTTTTTAATTGAATAAAGTGAAAAGTGAAAGATTCTAAATATTTCACCTCAGCTGGTAAGATGATTAGGCAACGTTACAAATAAAATATCTCCTTGCACCTTTTTGCAGTAATTTTCAAGTACTCTATTAAACAGATGAAGTGATGTTATGTCTTGGAAGAATCAAAGATCTAGAGAAAGAAAGGTCCCCACATTCACACAGATACATTCACACTCATAGACACAACACCAAAATAAAAGGGGGAAAACTTAAAGTAGTGATTTTGAGTATTCCCATAGGCTAAGAGTATAGCAATTCATTATTCATACCCATGTCTAAAATTATTTAAAATCAGCAGCTTAAAAATGCAAAAAATCATTACAAACTGTAGAAGTTTGTAATGAAAAAGTAACCCTGTCTGTGACTTGATAGCAAATTTTCTTTTCATACATATTTAAAGGTTGATGAAGTATTTTTGCTTTCGTGGACACCTTTCAAAACTAAGATAATGCATCCCAAATTATAGTCTCCTGAGAAGATGTAAAGATTATATGCCATTAGAGGAGATTTGGAGAAAGCTTCTTAGAAGCGGCATTCAGAAGGCAAAGGCTGAAAGTGTTATGAATCACTTACCTCCCTAATGTCCCTTTGATATTTAGTGTTCATTTCTTCTGTTTTAATGAGATCCTTTCTTGCTGTCTCTGCTTCCTGTTCCACCTCCCCCACTCGGGAAGAAAGGGCTGCTAAACGTTCTTTCATTTGAGCCATTTCATAGTTTTGCTTTTCAAGCAATTCTTGTAGTTCGACTATTTGACTAGTTTCATCAGTTGAGTCTATAGAGCCATTGGATAAACGCTGCAGGAAACGAAAAAGAAATGGCACTTAGGATATTCTACATCTTTAATTTAAAATTCATGAACTTAAAGAAATGAAACTGATAGAGCTTTCACACTGAGAAACAAGAACTCTAACTAGTTCTGAAGAAAAACTAAGTTTCTAGGAAAACTCTTAATTGATGTTAAATATAAAGGTAGATCCATAATTTTCAAACAGGTTAGCAGATGCATTTGAACTGGAAGCTGTATATATGTAATATGTATAATATATATTAATTAATTTATATTCTATATTATATTAATAAATAATATATTAACATCATATAATATACACATATTAATTGTATTATATTATATTATATATTGACATATAATATACACATATATACATACATATCACATTATATATATTAACTTAGCACAAAACACTGGTGTATCCTAAACATTTAATAAATGGCAATTATTTTATCAATTATATTCAGAATTTATTATAAACAATATTACACTTATATAAACAGTATATTATTACTAAGTAACAAGAAAAAAATAGAAACTGCAATATTTTTATTCAAGATCCTGTGTGCATTTGCAAGTTTTATTTTCAATGACACTCAGAAAAAGAATTTACACACATTTTCCTTTTAAAGAAGGTTATTTCCAGTGTGAATCTGACCTAGCTGGAATAAAAGTATAACATAAAACAGCCTTGACTTCTGTATTGCTAAGAATATAAAAGTCCTGAGTGCACACAACCCACAGGTAGGAGGCTTAAAAGGATTAAATACTTTGAGACAGATTTCTCCCCTTGCTGCCTAGAAACAGGGTGACCCATGTCTTCAGAAGCATGTTCTATAGCCTGGCTGCATTGGAGAAGCTTTGTGGTAAAGATAGTGCAACAACTGGGGAGAAATAGCACTAAAAGAAAAAGGGCACAGCTAAGTCAAAATAAGAAAATGCTGATGCACTTTGCTTTAATCTAAATGCAAATAACAAATGCCAAATTAAAAAAAGATCAACATAAAAAAATAAGATGAGAGAAAGCAAAGAAAGTAGTTACTTTTGCTGGAGTGCTTGTTTGGAAAACATGAATTTCTGATTTAACACAACAGATACGAGAAACAAATTGAAAATTATATAAATTTTGTGTTTTCTTTTTTCAATGAACTGAAGTATAGTTGACAAGCAATGTTACATTAGTTTCAGGCGTACAACATAATGATTCAACAGCCCTGTATGTTATGCTGTGTTCTAAATTTTGTGTTTTCTTATGCACTATTCACTCCTGAGAACAGTGGCTAAACCCAGAAACCCATAACTAACTGAACTGAGCTATGGAGGAATACACAAAATGAACATATGTAGGTTCCTCAAACATCTAACATTACCTCAGTGTATCGCATGCTTTGAGTCAAACCACCCCCAACTGTGTTATAATTTTCTGTCTTATTTCAGATACCCTTCCTTCCACCACTTCACAGAATGCACGAACCTTAAAACACATCCAACACCCAAATTTCAGATCTTTTTCCAAGTAAAAAGTCATATTTATAGTATTTATGCAATTCTATTTTACCTATAAAACTGTGCTACATTTTTATTAGTTTTCTACCTCTTTGTTCTATGTCAGTGATAAAGTTGTGACACAAATCCCTATTCTTCCAGAAGCCCAGTGTTTTTATTGTGCAATTTTGCCTAGCTCATAACTTGTAAGAATGCAAATGACATGCTAGAGCAAAACTGACTAACTGCAAGAGAAAAGCGGGAGAATAGAAAATACCATAAAAACAGTGAGAAAGAGAAAACAGAGAGAAAGGGAATGCAGACAAATGGCAAGGAGTGTTTAAAAAGTTCAATAACCAACACATGGAGAAACAGCCTGGAAAATTTAAATGAAAATAGCAGAAAATATGGAGTGAGTCTTAAGATGGTATCTAAAGATGCCAGATCGACAGACCTAATACCTTGAAGATATTGCTGAACTCTTATATTGCAGACACTGAACATCTAATAATCTAGTAAAACAAGTTAAGAGGTTTTGCAAACACGTAGAAATGTCAGAGATGCTGCTGAGATCCAAATATTCCTTCGGCGTCTCTATTCCCCCCACTGCTGAGATGGCTGCTTGTTGGGGATCAGAAGAACTCTTTCCAAAGTTATACCTGCCCCTGAGGCATACAATGCCACATACAAAGTAGAGGAACTGTGAAGCTAAAGAAAAACCAACTAAAGAAAAACCAACAATTTTTATGGGCATAAAATCCAAAAGTAATGATAGTGACCTTTACACATGACACAACTATCTGTACATTGAACTGAGAAAAGCCAGTTTACAATCATTAGGCAACGATTAAGAACTGGTTTAGGGAAGAAGGCTAGAGCCAGGGGTGCCTGGGTGGCTCAGCTGGTTGACCATCTGCCTTTGGCTCAGGTCATGATCCTGGGGTCCTGGGATTAAGCCCCACATTGGGCTCCTGCAGGAAGGGTGCTTCTCCCTCTGCCGCTTTCTCTCTCTCTCTCTCTCTCTCTCTCTCACTCTCCAATAAATATATAAGATCTTAAAAAAAAAAAAAAAAAAGAAGGCCAGAGCCAACTGCCAGTCAGTTATAGCCAAATTTGGTATTATTGAGGTACAATATGACAGGGTTTGTTTGTTTTTTCACAATAGAAAATACCTTTGAAGTCTGTATACTACTCGCAAGTTAACAAGGCAAACTTAAGCTTTACTAGAACGTCTACCTCCTTGCATGAATGACTTTTAGTCAACAATAGAAATACAATAGAAATAGAAAAACAATAGAAACTATAAAAATCACTAGAAAACAAATTTTTGCTTTTAGAAAATGTTTTATATAACTGAAAAAAAATACACTTAGGATTCTAGAGCCTTAAAGAACTTGAGAGAAAGTAAGACTCAGGTAATCACACAGAAAGGATTTGAATTAAAAGGCAAGACTCTGAATTCCCAGTTCAGGTCATCAAACCTTTACCATATTGCCTTTACTTGGAACATGTAAATCAACAGGATACACTTATACATGCTGTATGGTATAGACAAGTACCAGGAATGGGGTGTGTGTGTGTGTGTGTGTGTGTACTGAATATACTATATGCACACACAGATTCAACAAATATTTGTCAGTCAACTGATTCATGTTAATTTTCTAATTAGAAAAATGATTATTCCAATTCTGTGCACCTGAGGTCCATTAAAATCTTGTTTAAAAAATTGCATATTTTTAATGGGCTCAAGGTAAGAAAAATTTAATTAAATATAAACAGTAATCAGGCAACTAAAATAAAACACATAAAATGTTAAGCTTTTTAATTCCTTTAGCAGCAGATGTATATACTACAACAAAATCTGGGACTACCCATGGGAAAGTTTTTGAAACCTCAGTTTTTTCCTAAGTGTTTATAAATCGTTTATGCTTAAAAAATGTGTAATACTTCATCTATGCAAACCTCCTTAAATACATTTTATGGTGAGCTTAATATATATTTTCATAATTTCAGGGTAAAAAGGTCATATAAAAACTATGATTTATATCTTAGAAAAATAATATAATTTTTGTTCCAAATCATTGTTATGTAGACTTATCTTTAAAATAAAATGTGGGATTTGAACTGAAATGACAAATTATTGAATTAAAAGAAAACTCAGCGGTTATTTTAAATAGCTTTATTAAGATATAATTTGTATCCATAAAATTCATCCATTTAAAGTATAAATGTCAACTAAGGAGTTGTACTATCCACATAATCTAACTTGGAGAACATTTTCATCACCCCAAATAGAAAGCCCTTACCCATTAGCAATTACTTGTAGCTGATCCCCACTTCTAGCCTTAGATGCCACTTACCACTTAACTACTTTCTGCCAGTATAAACCTGCCTATTTGGTACCTCTCACATAAACTGAATCAGAGTAGATAGCCTTTTGTTCACTGAACATAATGTTTCTGAGATCCATTCATGCTGTAGCAAATTACCAGTTTTTTAATTGCTGCATAGTATTCCACCATGTGGATATACTACCTGTTATTTATATATTCATATGGTACTAGATATTTAGCCTGTTTTCACCTTTTGGCTGCTGCAAATAATGCTGTTATGAACATTTGGGTACAAGTCCTTGTGTGGATATATGTTTTATATTCTCTGGGTGAATTCCTAGGAGTAAAATAGCTGGATCATATGGTAATTCTATGTTAACATTTTGAAGTACTATTTCCCAAACTTACTGCACCACTGTACATTCCCACTAGCAATGATGTAACTTCAAATTTCTCATATTCTCACCAAAACTCATTATTGCCTTTTTAAGTTTTAAAAAAAATTTTAATTAAATTCAATTAGCCAACATATATTGCATTAGTTTCAGATGTAGTGTTCAATAACTCATCAGTTGCATGTAACACCCAGTGCTCACCACATCACATGACCTCCTTAATTACAGCTACTCTAGTGTGTATGTAGTGGTATCTCCTTGTCATTTTGATTTGCACTTCCTAATGGCTAATGATGAGGAGCATTTTTCATGTGCCTATTGGCCTTTATATATCTTCTTTGGAGAAATGTCTATTCAAATTCTTTACTCTTGCTAATTGAGTTGTCTTTTTATTGATGAGTTATAAGAATTTTATATATATAGATATTTTGGATACAAGTCCTTTGTCAGTCACATGACTTGTAAATAGTTAGGTTTTGCCTACGTATTTATGATACGGAACAGAGAGAAGATACTATTTTTGATATTCTTTGAATTTTATCATTGTTTTCTTTTAATGATTTATTTATTTATTTGAGAGAGAGCACGAGAGAGAGAGAGAGAGAGAGAACAAGCAGTGTGAAGAAGTAGTGGGGAGAAGGCAGACGAAAAAAAAAAAAGTAAAAGTAAAGGTCTTATGATGATCTCAAAAGCCCGTATCAGGGACACCTGAGTGGCTCCATCAGTTAAGTGTCTGTTTTTGCCTCAGGTCTTGATCCTGGGGTCCTGGGTTCAAGTACCCCCATCAGGCTCCTTGCTCAGTGGGGAGCCTGCTTCTCCCTCTGCCTGCTGCTCCCCCTGCTTGCACTTGCTCTCTCTGATAAATAAATAAAATCTTTAAAAACCCCATATCATTACAAGAACCCACATTATCTGCCCATCTATGCCCACCCCCCATCTTTTGCTATATTCTATTCCATTCTAGCTACACCGGTCCCCTTGAAAATCCTAAACCCACTTGTGTCTCCCAACCTGTGATTTTTCTGTTTCATCTACCAGATAAACACGTGGCATGTTCTTTTTTTGGTCCTGGCTCAATGTTTTATTTGCCTAATCAATTCCCCTAGTATAAACTTAACCCTAAATACTGAATGTGACATCTTATACTAAACATTACCTTGTCTGAATTGGACCCATTTCCATGACCTCTTTGTGTGTCAAGGAACGCCTGTGCATCTAATCCTTTTTGACAACTCCTGAACCCTTAGAAGATGCAGGAGGCCAAGATATATGGGCTCCTACTTCTGGTGATTGGCACTGGCATGATCTTTAACATCCTCTTTACCAATACTCATCTGGGATTTGTAGCTGGATTTTCTTGTTCAATACATGATGTCTGGGTCATCTACTTCCACTTGAATTACTGTAACAATCTTCTAACTGATCTCTTTGTTTCTAACCTTGTCCTCTTACTTTCCTTTTTAAAAGAGCCAGAATGATCTACGGTAATCTTGTTACACGGTAATCATGTTACACCAAGTCATTCCTCTGCTCAAAACACTCCAATCCTTTTCCATGCTACCCAGTACAAAACCAAAAATATTATAACAAGCAATAACCACAGCTCCCCAATTTCTACTCCCCTGCCCTCCCCTCCAAGCCCTGCCCTCCTTGACCTCTCTCCTACTATTCTCCCACTTGTTCTCTTGCTTTAGCCACGTGGGCAACCCAGCTGCTCCTCTAATAAGTCAATCACTCTCCCACATTGCAGCCTTGGCTTGAGTTTTTTTTACTGACTGAAATTCTTCACTAGTATTCCACATGGCTAACAACCTCAACTGTTTCAATGGAGCCAACCTTGACCACTTTATTTAAAAGGGCAAACTACTCCTACCTCCATGTCTCCCAAGACTCCTGATTTTTTTGTATTTCTCTACTTTTTCTTTTCTTCAATATCATTTTATGACATACTAGATGATTTACTTAGGTAAATTTATTGTTTATTATCTGCTAACCTTCTCCAAATTGCTAGGTCATAAGCTTCAGCAGGGAAAGAGCCTTTATGCTTTCTTTTTGTGTATCACAAATACCTAGAATGATGCCTGACACATGATGGTTATGAGATAGACGTTTGTTAACTGAATAAATGTTTTGATTACTTGTGTCTCTAGTGACTTAGAGCATCTTCCACAAAAATAGATTTGTTAAATGAATGCATGAATGAATGAGTGAATGAATGAAAGTTTCCATTAATGAGTAAGATGAGTTTTAGGTAAAACAGTAAGGATTCAAAAAGAAATAAAATATGGAGACAATATTTTCAGCCATCATTGCACAAAGCTCATGAAAAAAAGTTTTCATAAAAAGTAAATATAAAATAGAACTGAGTCCTTTTTGCCCTATTTTAAAGCATAATATAGATGAATTATCTTTATGGTAGAACAATCTGATGTAAGCTAAGGAAACCATTATTATAAATGCACATTAAGATTTAAAAAGTGGTAGAAATACACATTCTACAATAAGACCAAATGAAGTTTATGAAGTCCCAGAAGCCCTACCATATCATAATCCTACCGCTTCTAAAGATAATCTTGAGATAAAGCCAGGAATTTAAACATGTTCTTCCATTTTCTACCAAGTAAATGGTGGAAATATGGGTCTCTCTTTGTATTTGATAATCCTCAATAAAATGACCTCACCATTAATATTTTCTCCATCCTACTTCAAGCTCTAGTATTTATTTAAAAAATACTATAACATGTCTTTTAAAAATAGCAGTCTTGTTAAATTTCTAATGTGCCCATTTTCACTCTGTATTTTATGGTACTTTAATGGTTATTGCTGATTTTGAGCACATTTTAGTGGTTACACATTGCCTTTCTACTCCATGAAAGAACATATAAGAAACATATCAATGAATAATTTTCATGTTTCTTTTAAGTGGTAAGATAATGCCTGTTGGATGTACAGAAGAGAGGGCACCTAAAGTGCTATATTAGTATGACTTAATAAATTCTACTTGGACAGCTATTTCTTGACAAGGTATTCCAGAGGATTTAGGAGCTATGTTAATTATAAGATTTTAGAGGTAGATGGACACTGCCTATGCAGAATGAATACTTGGTTGATCTCCCACTGCCCTAAGAAGCTATTATATTTGACAGCTGATAAGCTCCCTCAGATTCATTGAAATATATCTGATACATAATACTGTGTAAGCATAAGATACGCAACATGATAATTTGATACATGTGTATACTGTGATCACCACAATAAGGTAGTTAACACGCATCCATTACCTCACATAATTACCATTTCTTTTTTGTAGTGACAACATTTAAGATCTCTTAGCAAATTTCAAATATACAATACAGTATTCTTAACTGTAGCCAGTAACTTAAACTTTATTACGTTTAATAAAGTAATAACTTAAACTTTATTACGAACATAAATCCACACTTGATTTGTACATTTTGACATATGCTTTCCCACGTTTTTCACATCTAAAACATAAATGCTAGATTCTCTCGTAAGGAATTTCAAGATCTTTTTCTCTTACGCATTTTACTTCTCATGGCTTATTAATCTCTCTAGAGAAAATAATAAAAGGTGAGGCCAAAGAGTAGAAGGTAGGAATTTATCTTACCATTAATAAAATCCAGATGTTAAAGGCACAGATACACTTAAAACTCATCAGCATTTAAGAGGTCACACCAAGCCCTTCCATTCCATTTTTTAAAATAGTTCTATGAATATTATGTTAGAGATCAATTATTTTTATATATTTTTAAAGATTTTATTCATTCATTTGACAGAGAGAGAGACAGAGTACAAGCAGCGGAGCACCAGGCAGAAGGAGAAGCGGGCTCCCCACTGAGCAGGGAGCTCAATGTGGGGCTCAATCCCAGGACCCTGGGACCATGACCTGAGTGGAAGTCAGACACTTAACAAACTGAGCCACCCAGGTACCCCTGGTTAGAGATAAATTATTGATTGGTCAAAAAAGTTACACAAGATTTGCAATCATAATGTAAATAATCTAGCTTTAATAATTCTGGGGAGGATTGGACAGAATCTATAAAATGGCAAAATTTTATAAAACATTTCATTCTGTGAGAAGAGAATGTAGTGTTATTGAAATATAGAACCAAAAATAAAGAAATAACACAAATCATAAGCACAAAAATAATAAGAAAAAAAAAGAACTATAGCTGATAGTTCACTGGAAATTTCCTATGTGAGTCAGCAACGTTAGGGTGAAAAAGGTAACAGAATAAAGACCTAATCAATCAGGAACTCCACAAACCAATAGTGAAGTCTCTTTGTGAACTCTACGAGTAAATCTTAGACCAAGCACTGATTCAGGGAGGGACTCTGGAAGACTTCAGCCAATCTGAGGCCCTAGCAAATATTATTTCCTTTCATTTTAAGAGATCATTATACTCCTCATCTTACTTCAAATTCTCAAATTTGGATTTGCCTCCAGATCCTCAGATAAGACTGTATCTTCCATTAGAATAATGACAACTAATAATAATAGCTATCATTTATTGGGTACTTACTTACCCAAGACATATAGCTGGTAAGATTTCTGGCTCCAAGCATGGGTTTGTAATAATTACTCCACTTCACTAACATTTAAGTTCTGACTATGTACTAGGCACTATTCCAAGTACATGATGTGCATAAACTTTTAATCCCTATAACAAACTATTGTAACAGAAAAGAAAACTGAAGCAAGGAACATAGGTATTTTGTTTAAGGTCACACTACTAGAAAGTAATAAGGTTCAAACAGGAACCCAAGTAGTCCAGTGTCACATTGCATTCTTTCTTTTGTTCATTCTCTCTCTCTTTCTCCCTCTCTGCTTACTTCTGTTCATTCACTGTTTCATTTATCAATTTATTCAATCTCTACTTGTATTTCATGTATCCATTCACTTCAGCACTAAAACTCTACTATCTGTTTAGCCTCTGTCATATGCCAGATACTAGATTGGGTGCTCAGAATATGAAGATGCCTACCTGAAAGTAAAGAAATACAGGAAAAAAGAGTAATCTAAATCAAGCCACTAAACCATTAATAAAATTCATAAGGACCAAAAAGTATTTAAATGTTGAGGAGTCCAAAGGCTTCAAGGCTATGATTTTGGACATTTTGGGTCTGCCTAGATTGTCTGTATTAATTTCCATATTGTATTTTAGCTATCACAAATCAGATCTGACTTCATATTTCAATCTTATCCTACAAGTAAGCATATTTTGTTTTTGTTTTGAAATTCTCCAGCACAAAATTCACAGCTATTATTTCTAATTCCACACTAACTCTTTAAATCTGTTTAATCATATACAAATCACCTATTTACAAACCTTGCAAATCTAGAACCTAGAACAAAGCAGACATAATAATATCTGTACTCTGTATCAGTTATTCTCAACTATGACTACACCTTTTAATCCTTGGGAGAGTTGAATAAAAATATAAAGTGGATTCCATACAAAATGTGATAAACATAAAACTCCTAGAAGAAAAAATAGGCTGTAATTTCCTTGATACTGGCTGTAGAAACATTTTTTGAGATAATGCCACCTCAGACAAGAGAGACTAAAGCAAAATTAAACTATGAAGACTACATCAAACTAAAAGGTTTTTGTATAGTGAAGGAAACCATAAACAAACCAAAAGGCAATCTACTGAATGGGAGAAGATTATTTGCAAAATACATAAAGAACTTACATAACTCAACACTAAAAACATAATCCAATTAAAAAATGGGCAGAGAACCTATGTTTTTCCAAAGAATACATACAGATGGTCACCAGACACATGGAACGATACCCAACATCACTAATCATGACAGAAATGCAACTCAAAACCACAATGAGATATCATTTTACATCTGTCAGAATGGCTAAAATAAAACACACACACACACACAAGAAATAACAAGTGTTGGTGACAATGTGAAAAAGAAGGAACCCTCATGCACTACTGGCAGGAGTGTGAACTGGTGCAGCCACTGTGGAAAATAGTATAGAAGTTTCTCAAAAAATAAAAAATAGACTTACTATACGATCCACTAATTCTACTACTGGGTATTTACTTAAAAAAAAAAGAGAGAGAGAGAGAGAGAAGAAAAGAAAACACTAATCCAAAAAGATATATATACCCTTTGTTTATTGCAGCATTATTTACCACAGCAAAATAGATGAATGAATAAAGATGATGTGGTATAAGGGCACCCAGGTGCCCGGGTGGCTCAGTCAGTTAACCATCCAACTTTTGATTTCCGCTCGGGTAATGATCTCAAGGTTGTGAGATCAAGCCCTGTGCCAGGCTCCACACTGAGCATGGAGCCAGCTTAGGATTCTCTCTCTCTCTCCCTATCCCTCTGACCCTTTCTATCCCCTCATCTTCCCCAGCCTCCACATTCTCTCTAAAGGAGAAAAAAAAGATGTGATACACACACATACACACACAATGGGATGAAAAAAGAAGACTGGTATGTGTATGTATACACACACACACACACACACACACACACACTCAGGCATAAAAAAAGAAAGAGATCTTGCCATTAGCAACAACACGGATGAACCTACAGTATATAAGACTAAGTGAAATAAGTCAGGCAAAGAAAGACAAATACCATGTGATTTCATTCATATGTGGAATTTAAGAAACAAATGAACAAAGAAGGGAATTAAGTACAGAAAACAAATTGGTGGTTGCCAGAGGGGAGGTGGGTAGCTGAGAAGAGTGAAATAAATAAAGGAGATCAAGAGTACACTTATCTTGATGAGCAGTGAGTAATGTATAAAATTGTTAAGTCATTATATTATACATCTGAAACTAATGTAACACTATATGTTCATTAGACTTCAATAAAAATGGTTCTCACTCTAAACCATATCTAGGAGTGGGGTCCAGGTATATAATTGTTTTTAAGTCTCCCTATGTAATTATATGTTTAGTTGAGGTTAAGAACCACAGATCAATATTATCCAGGTACTTTATTAATTACTGTATACAATCTAGTCATCAAACCTGAAAAATTGTCTGGCATAATGAGGCAAAGAATTTAAAGTAATAAAATAAAGAAATGTGAAATGATTATAATAAAAGATACAATAGATCCAAGAAATTAGTATTCTTTATCCTAGTATCAACTAATTATTTTAAAATACATTTGATATTTCAAATGGAAAGGCAACTATTTCTTATTTTTGAAAGATGGAAAGAAAGAAATCTCTATAATAGAGTTTGTCAAATATTGCCTTATTTGGAAAAATTTCTAGACCAGATGATTTCCTATAATTACTTCCCCATTAATGACTTTATTATTCAACACTGAGATGTGCAAAGTCATTATGACACAGTAAATACTTAGAAATATTATTTAATTAAAATATCTAGCTGATGAGCCTTCACGTGTCAGTTCTTTAGTTCAATGTGATTGTGTTTTATTAATAAGTAAAAAATATATTTATTATTTTCTGAGACATTCTAAACCATGTTTAATTTCCACCAAATTTGAAAGCAAGAATATTTTAATCTGAGGACTATCTGTTACTCTGAAGTTCTAATATTCTCATAATCTTTAAACTAGAATACAATTCATTCACTATATCTGGTATATGTGGCTTGACTGAAATATACTTCATTTTGTAGTGTCTTGAATCTAGATGAAACATGAGGAATTTCTATTCAATATTCCCATGATTGATATTAATAACACTCAGATATATAAGAAGTAGCTATTTCCCATATTATGATATGATTCATCTATAAAATTCCTAAGTGATCTGGAGCGCCCGGGTGGCTCAGTGCGTTAAAGCCTCTGCCTTTGGCTCAGGTCATGATCCCAGGATCCTGGGATGGAGCCCAGCATTGGGCTCTCTGCTCGGTGGGGAGTCTGCTTCTTCCTCTCTATCTGCCTACTTGTGATCTCTGTCAAATAAATAAATAAAATCTTTAAAAAAATTCCTAAATGATCTAAAGAGTTATGATATAAGGAGCTATGTGTATAGTGGGGATTTTTTGTTTTTCATTTTGCTTATGATCGAAAATCTTGAATTCCTTCTTTGTTTAGCTATAGAATAAAGAAATAACATTGGAGAAGATCTTTCTCCTTTCAGGAAGAATCACTCAGCACTTTTAGATATGTAAATATAAGGCAAATAGGCACCCCTGCCCTAGAAGAAGAATATTTAATGAAACCTTGACAAACAGTCTCTTCCAGTGTCTCTTGATGTCAGAGAGGATAACAGGAGGGTAATTTACAAAATTACCAGGAAACCTCAGGAGAGAAAGGAAAAACAAGACTGCTTTCCTTTCAGTTCTGAAGTTCACTGTTATTCCCAATTATCCCATGAACTAAGACAACTGACTGGATCAGAAAGATTTTCAAGAGCTCATGAGAAGAACCTACCATGTGGGAAGTATGATATGCACTGGGACCTGAGCCCAACGCCCAATATCAGTTATGGTTCTAGCTCAGTGTGTAGCTGAGTCTGGAAGACCTTCCTGGCCCAGTCATCTTGATAAATTTGGGAACCTAGGTATGAAACTAAACCTCAAATTGGTGTCACTTGAAGAAGGAGAAATCCTTCCTGAAGAAGCAGTCTGCCATGGGAAGTCACTACTGCTGGTGGAACTCCAAATCAGGTCAACAACTGGTATGGAATGATTTCATTTACCCCGTATATCAGTGGGCTATTGCAATGGTCTATGGATAGCATTTGATTTTGAAAGGCCACCTATTTTTAAAAGTGATATTTTGGAAACTCAAAAGAGGCAATGACAATTTTAAAAAAAATCATTGCTCACCGGTTACCTTATGACATTTTCTATTTCTCTTTTCACAAAATGTTAAAAACAAAAACAAAACAAAACAAAACTGGTGCTCTTGACCTGATTAAGTTTTGGGGGGTTTTGGATAATTCAGGCAGAGCAAGAATGGTCCTAAGAGAGGGCTACTAGACTATATAAAGTCAAGTATGCCATTTTGACCTATGCTACTCTATAGTGTATTGAGGTCTTGAACATTGTATTGAATATTGAAGTCTTGGGCAATACATAAGAAGTAAGAAATAAAATCATGTTGAAAATAGACTGTAGAGGGTACACTGGAGAAGCAGAGAGAGTGGCCAGGAAATAATTACAATAGTCCAGGTAAGAGATGGTTGATAATGGTTGTGTAGTGATTAAATGGAGATGGTAACAAGTGATCAGATCCTAGATATATTTTGAAGGTAGGACAAATCTAATTTCTTTACAATTTGACGTGGGGTGTGAAACATAGGGAGGACTTGAGGATGACTTGATATTCTTCACCTTGAGCAACTGGAAAGGCAAAGCTTCCATCATCTGAGATGGGGAAGACACAGACAATTTTTGGGGGTTTGGGGATATGAGAGGTAAACTTTGAACATTTTCAGTGCACAATATCTTTTAGATGTACAAGTGGAGATGTTCAATAGGCTGTTGGATAATTATGTTTGGTTGTAGAGTCTGAAGTAGAAGTAAAGGTTTGTAAATAATTAGCTTATGGATACTAATTAAGACTATGAGACTGATGGCAATCATTGAGAGAAGAAACTGGGACTGAGACCTGGGTTACTCCAACATTAAGAAGTCAGGAAGAAGGGGCACCTGGGTGCTTCAGTCAGTTAACCATCTGCCTTTGGCCCAGGTCATGATCCCAGGGTCCTGGGATTGAGTCCTGCATTGGGGCTCCCTGCTCAGCAGGGAGCCTTGCTTCTTCCTCACCCTTTGCCTGCCACTCCTCCTGCTTGTGCTCCCCTGTCAAATAAATAAATAAAATCTTAAAAGAAGAAAAGAAGGAGAAGGAGAAGGAAGAAGAAGAAGAAGAAGAAGAAGAAGAAGGAAGAAGAAGAAGAAGAGAAGAAGGGGAAGAAGAAGAGATGAAAAGGGGAGGAGGAGGAAAGAAGAAGAAGAGAGTGTAGTAGTAGTAGTAGTAGTAGTAGTAGTTAGTAGTCAGGAAGAAGAATGTGGTCCAAGAAAGGAAGGAGACTGAGACAGAGCCACGGGTGAAGTAAGAGAAAAACAGTGTGGTTTCCTATAATGTCGGTAAATTAAAAAATGTGGGGAATCAAGGAGGAAAGAGTGATCTACTAAAACATCGAATGACAACAAAGGTTGACAATTGGCCACTGTATTTACCAATATAAAATTAGTGATGATGGCAACAGGAGTGGTTTCTGTGAAATGGTGGATAAAGACCTTATTAGAATAGATCTATAAAACTGCAAAGAAAGCACCTGGGAAAATGAGTAGATAACCCCTTTGAAGAGCTCTGTGGCAAAGGGGAGCCAAAAGAGAGCAACAGCTGTTGGAAGAAGTAAGGTCAAAAGAGAATTTTTTTTTCTTTTAGTTGGAAGAATTTTGTATGTTATAGGAATGGGATTAAGAAAAAAAATGATGAGGGGCACCTGGGTGGCTCAGGGTTGGGCCTCTGCCTTTGGCTCGGGTCATGATCTCAGAGTCCTGGGATCGAGCCCTGCATCAGGCTCTCTGCTCGGCAGGGAGCTTGCTTCCCCCTCTCTCTCTGCCTGCCTCTCTGCCTACTTGTGACCTCTCTCTGCCAAATAAATAAAATCCTTAAAAAAAAAAATGATGACAAGGAGAGCACAGTAAGAATTGCTGGGGGAGTATAATTGATAGATGACTGCTAGAGACATCAACACAGGAGACAACAAAGTTGTCTTTGCATAAGGTTTAGTTTTGAATTTTTTAAAGATTCATGCTCAGTCTAATAAGCCCTTTCATCCCCTTAGACACATGGACAAATTTAAGACTTTGCTTAAAGTGCATACTCCTATGTTTTGAAATTCATGAAATCAGGTAGTTGATACGCTGCCTTTCTGCAGCCATGTTCACTTTTAATATTTGTATCCTTATACTATTTGCATCGGCTCCTCCTGTTCACAAGCTGTAGGACTTTGAGCCAGTAATCTTTGCTCTACAAACCTCACAGGGTTATTACAGGGATCAAATAAAACAACTGTGTAAAAGTACTTTTGGAAAGCTGTAAAAGGCTTTATGCCAGTTATTTATCTTGTTCATATTGGTGTGTAGCCTTTGTTAATAAGATTTCTACAGAGGATTGAAGAAGGGTTTGCCTATCTTTAAAAGGCCAGTGCCACCATTAAGGAATATTCTTCAGAACACTCATCCTGGCATATGCAATTTCCCTGCAGATAAAGGGGATTTCTGGTCATACAAGTTTAGGAAAAGCTGAATACTGCTCCTCTTGGAGCCTGACAATATTAAAAAATAAATCTAATGAATACTACAGTTAAGATGCTAGTTCAGAAAGTATAGCACAACATTTCCCAATATTCCTGTCCAAGGAATTCTCTTTCTGGGAGAGTGGATTCTGTAAAACACACATTAAATTCCTGGCAAACTAGTGCTTCATGAGAAATGATAAGATGGATAAACTCTACAAAAGTGAAAAATAAAAGTAGGTCAACTGCAGAGCATCTGAATAATAGACTTAAAATTTTTCCTGGATTGACTCAGCAGATCAGACAAAACAACAGAGAAGGAAATGCACTTGTTCTTCTCTACAACACTTTAAGGAAGCAAATCCTTGGTATAAAATACACACTCAAAGGGTGCCTGGGTGGCTCAGCGGGTTAAACCTCTGCCTTCAGCTCGGGTCATGATCCCAGGGTCCTGGGATCGAGCCCCGCATCGGGCTCTCTGCTCAGCAGGGAGCCTGCTTCCCCCTCTCTTTCTGCCTGCCTCTCTGCCTACTTGTGATCTCTGTCTGTCAAATAAATAAATAAAATCCTAAAAACAAAATAAACATTCAAATTATGCCAATAGGATGGAGATAAATGAACACATTTTCTGTCAAATTCTGTGAATCAGTCTTTTAAAGTCTGAAGATAACCTACTTCAGCAAAGGTGTGCTTTTTTCTTCTGCCCTCATGTCTGGGCTGATAATATGATACTGAATTTGCTCTCAAAGATAGACAAGTCAATTCCCCTTTCTCCTCCCATCTAGTTAAGGTCACAGTTAAAGCATAAAAACCCAGGCACTGCATTCAGAGAGATTTATTTTGAGTTTAATGAGCTCCCACACATTAGATTTCTATTTCTCATTTTTGCTATTGCATATAGAAGATCCCTGACTTTTGGTCCAAAGCTTTTTCTTCAACTAGCTCCTATAGAACTGAAATGGCACAACTTCATGTACATATGAATAAACCATGGGACATCCTAAACTTGGCTCTTCTGGGCCCTTTTGTAGCCAGTCATAGACTTCTAAGCCATTCCAGCCATATGTATCAAGGGCTATACTTGGACCTCTCTTTCCTGAGAGGTGCGCTAACCCCAAGATGGCAAATTCATAAATCCCATCCCTTTGCTTGGTTTCATTGCTTGAAAATTCAAATAAAGAATAAAAGAGAAGTATACACAGTTGCTATGAGGAATTAGATTACAATATATGGGATCAATGCACAGAGAAAATATTCTATTAGGGTTAATCAGATGTAAACAAATCCAAATGATAATTATCTTTGATACAGAAAAGAAACTGGGGCCTAATCGATAGTATATAAAATAAGCTACAGTTAACAAAGACTAAATTTCTGGAAGAACAGTTGCTGGCAGTAGTTGACATGTAGTGAGGAAGGCATATAAAAATAGCCAAAATGCAGTGAATACACTGAAGACATCGCCATGGATAACTACTTTCAACTAGAACTTAGCAGAGGACTCTGAAAGAATGGCATTTGTGCCAAATAATGTTTATTAGTATTTGTACTTTTTTAAAAAAAGATTTTATTTATTTATTTGAGAAAGAAAGAGAGAGTGAGAGAGAGCATGAGAAGGGAGAAGGTCAGAGGGAGCAGCAAACTCCCCACGGAGCTGGGAGCCCAATGTAGGACTCGATCCTGGAACTCTGGAACCATGACCCGAGATGAAGGCAGTCGCTTAACCAACTGAGCCAACCAGGCACTGTATTAGTATATTTAAATAGAAATATGGTATATTCATAAGCTAAACACTTAAATGTGCAGCTATCAGCTTTGTGTGAGATTATGCAGTATCTTCATATTATGGCATTTCATAATAGGCCATAATAGCATGATGAAATAAAATCCTTTTGTCATCACTGAGGATCATATTGCTCATATATTAATTTTTCCTAAGTGCCTATTTTTGTCATTAGTGGCTCATCTTAAATACAGCATTATAGTGCTAGAAATCCACAAAACCCTTAATTTTGGTAAAGGCCCATGCCGTATTTCATTTCTTATAACACTTCAGCTCAATGTCCTTCATGATCAAAGTTCTATGGAGCAAACTCTATATACTTAGTTCCTAGATTTTCTGATCTGAGGATTATTCTTGCCACTGATTTTTCATTTTGTTTTGTGAATTTTTTGGCCATAATTTTTCTGCTTATCAGAACAAAGGAACTAAAAGAATGTGAATAAAAATCCATCTGATTTTGTATTTATTCAGCTTTTACATTTACATATTATTGTTGCTTAAGTTGTTATGTTACATTTTAACTTCAGAACAGTCATGAATTAATGTCAGATTCTAAGAGAACAGAATAACAAGAACAACAATTCTGAAAAGTGAACAAGCAGCTTGGTTCATTCAGAGCACCTAGGTTCAAAGTGAGAATAACAAGCAAAGGAAACTTGAGAGGGGAGCAGAGAGCCACCACCCTAGAAAGGGCCTCACATCGTAAAATGTGCCTCACACTTTGTAATGTCACTGACAAATCAGCCACCTCCTTCACCCTTAGCTCTGTGAAGAACTAAAGTAATGTATCAGTCACTGAGGAATAAGAACTGTCAAAGGTATTGCACATGGTAAAATCAACTATTGCTTGTGCGACTTCTATTTTAGTTTTACACATACATGCAAACAGACATAATAATTCAGAGTAAAGGTTGAAATTAAATTGTATTTCTTTTTCTTTTTTTTAAAAGATTTTATTTATTTATTTGACAGAGAGATTGAGATCACAAGTAGGCAGAGAGGCAGGCGGTGGGGAGCGGGGAAGCAGGGTCCCTGCTGAGCAGAGAGCCCTATGGGGAAGTTCGATCCCAGGACCCTGGGATCATGACCTGAGCCGAAGGCAGAGGCTTAACCCACTGAGCCACCCAGGTGCCCCAAAACTGTATTTCTCATAGTCATTAGCAGACAGGTAGGTCTCTAGGATCTGGGGGGTGGAGCAGGGCTAAACAACAAAGAGAGGTCCATATACCATAAATGTAAATATTTAATGATTATAAATCAAGTCAGCAAACTGTCAAGAAAAATATAACCTATTATTTCCCTTGAAAGGATACCTTCACATTGACTTTTAGATCAAATTCTAAACAATAATTCTCAGTCTCCTTGAAGTTGTATGGCAGGACTTAGCTAGCTATGGCCCCTGGGCTGTAGTCTGCTCACCTTCTCTTCCTAGTCTCAGCTCCTTCCAGAGTACTGGACTGGTTTTGCCTGAATAGATACCTCAGCCAGCACTTTCATTTTGTGGAACCCTATCAAACAGGTGCCCCTTGGCCACTCCCTCAGTCTAGGAATGGGCACACTAGAGTTCAGGCAGATACAGACAGTGCTCCTGGGAAGAAGTCAATAAAGGCCTGGAGGCAGGTAAAGGTCTGTCTGGTCAGAGAGTCTGGGCTTCCAGGTACCTGGTATGTGGTCAGGAAGGGGTGGTGGTGTGGCTCACAGGTGTGCAATTTCCCCTGGTCTCCTGAACTTCTCATCTGGTAGAGGGGCAAGAGGGCCACAGCAAGGCCCACTAAATCATGGACCTCTCTTGCCCAGGTTTAAGAGCCATACTTGTAGTGACCAAAAATTTGGATTGCCATTGCCTTGGAGGATCTGTTCAGAGTAAAATAAATAAATAAATAAATAATGATAATAACAACTTGAAGAAGTTGTGGGAAAAATTAAAAAAAAATTAAAAGCACACAGCTCTATGGTCCATATATACAATGGAGTACTATGCCTCCATCAGAAAGGATGAATACCCAACTTTTGTATCAACATGGATGGGACTAGAGGAGATTACGCTGAATGAAGTAAGTCAAGCAGAGAGAGTCAATTATCATATGGTCTCACTTACTTGTGGAGCATAAGGAATAACACGGAGGACATTGGGAGATGGAAGGAAAAGTGAGTTGGGGAAAATCGGAGCAGGAGACAAACCATGAGAGACTGTGGACTCTGAGAAACAAACAGGGTTTTGGAGCGGAGACGGGTGGGGGGGTTGGGTGAGCCTGGTGGTGGGTATTAAGGAGGGCACATATTGCATGGAGCACTGGGCGTGGTGCATAAACAATGAATTTTGGAACACTGAAAAAAATTAAATAAAATTTTAAGAAAAGGGGTTTAGATAAAAAAAAATCAACTCTAAAAAACAAGGGAATATATATATATATATATATATATATATATATATATATAAAATAAAAGAAGAAAAGATCAGAAAAACTAAGATTGGGTTAGAATGAATTTTTGTAAAAACTCAACAGTAACACATACAGAAGTCATCCAGGTATGTGAGAAGGAATGTCAGAGCATAATATTGTCTGGAGGTGAGAAGACCAGGGTTGTGGTCCTGCTCTGGACAAAGAAGTCCTTTAATCATTCTAAGTAAGTCTCAATTTCATTACTGGTAAAATTAAGAAAAGGAACATCTCTATCAACTTCAGAAGTCTGGTGTGTGAAAAAGTGCAAGTGATTTTTTAAAAAGATATCTAATCAAGATGCTCCCACATTAACATACTTCTATATCTTCCCATTGCTTTGAGAATAAAATTAAACCCCTGACCACGTCCTACAAAAACTTACATGATCTGACCCTGTTCACTGCTCCATCCTATCTCCTGCTGTTCTCTCCCTGGACCACTAGGCTTCAATGACCCTGTCATCCTTCCTTCCCAAGAATATGCCAGAGAAGCTCTTTCCCACCATTGATGCATTTGCACTTAGTGTTTCCTTTGCCTTAAAAACCCTTAAGTTTTTCCATGTGGTTGAATCTGTGTCCTCTTTCAGGTTTCAGTTCAATCCCCACCTGCTAAAAAAGTTCTTCCTCGCCATGTCTATGTAACATACTTCACACCAGCCCCTTGGTCACATTCACTCCCTCTCATTTGTTTATTGCCTGGGCCCCCATCTGCCTTGTTCATTACTATGTCCCAACCACCCAGACCAGTACCTATATCCTAACACCTTCAATAATGTTGCCAATAAATATTTATTGAAAAATGCACAACCATGAAAACATAGTATTAATCACTATTATAACCATACTATTTATGGCTTATAATTAAGTTTTGTTTTTCACAGTCAGTGTCTCTACTCTTTACAACAAAGCTGTAAGTTGGGTATTGACTATTTACCAGTAACTGATGCTCTGGGAGGTTAACGTGCAAGTTCACCCAGCTAGTAACTGGCAGAGATGGAATTTGAATCCAGGTGCTGACATCAAACAAATCACTATTCCATGCTGCCTCTCTGACATCTCCTATCACAATTAATTTATCTCTCCTTTAAACTCTAATATCATTTTTGACACTACTTATTTATCGTGTTTTGCAATATTAATTGGGGCATGCTGATTTTTCACTCTAGTTTCTCAGCAAATTTATTACAGAGGTGATGTCTTCTGACTCTCCACCAGTGTCTAACATCCCACTTATCCACATCACTTAGCAAGTATTTGCAGCTGCAAAAAATAATTGGAAGTACAGAATATATGAGTCAGGAGCATTATTATCTCCTTTACAAGAGCAGTGTATTTATGCAAAAATTTCACAAATTAATTCTCCTCTAGAAATTAACAAGAAGAAAGTTATTGAGCCCAGTTCTGAACTTTCAGTGGGGTAAAATTTAGTGTCCTGAAAAATTTTATTATCCTCTGAGTATTTACGTTCCTCTAGAACAAATGATGAAATTTATGTCCCACAGAAACATTTAAACTAGTTTCAGTTAAACTTATTTTTTCTTTTAATTTTTTAAGTGTTGATAACAATTACACAGCTTTTCTATGAGTAATAAGGTCTGTTTCAGAGTGTGCTTTTTTGAGACTATTTTTATCAACTATTTTGTCAACGGGATTCTCAAGCCACTGAGATAAAACATCTGTTGGCTAATAACACACCCTGACTATGTAATTTAAGTAACTTTACTACCCTAAGCAAAGGGTAAACAGTATCTCACAATAGTTTTCTGTATATCTCCCCAACCACCACTTTGCAATTTATGCATTAATACCACAGTCATCCTTCACTGATAATCTTCATTGCACAGACACTCTCCAAAATAATATTTCCTTTTTTTGCTTGATTATCCTTTTAAAACAATTCTCAATAAAAAATTAAGTGGTAAGATTTAAATTACAATCCCATAACACTTGTTATTCAATGATATTGAAATACTTTAAATAATCAAGCAACAGAGAATAATTTTAAAAAGTAAAGATGCTTTGGGGCGCCTGGGTGGCTCAGTTGGTTAAGCAACTGCCTTCAGCTCAGGTCATGATCCTGGAGTCCTGGGATCGAGTCCCACATCGGGCTGCCTGCTCAGCAGGGAGTCTGCTTCTCCCTCTGACCTTCTCCCCTCTCATGCTCTCTCTCTCACTCTCATTCTCTCTCAAAAAATAAATAAAATCTTAAAAAAAAAAAGTAAAGATGCTTTATAATGTTTATGTGTGTAAGTTAGGAGTATTTATATAAGGATGATAAATATAATGATAAGGATATTATTTCGTATTTTATCCATAAATGTCAGCAGTTAGAATATGGAGGGGATCTAACATACAGCAAGGTGACTATTATCAGCAGTATTGTATTATATACTTGGAAGTTGCTGAGACTGAATCTAAAATGTTCTTAGTATATGTACCCGCAGACACACAAAAGGTAATTAGGTGAGATATGAATGTGTTAATTAACTTTATTGTGGTAATTTCTTCACAATATAAACATATGCTAAATCACCATGTGGTATACCTTAAATTTACACAATGTTATGCGTCAATTATATCTCAATAAAACTGGAAACAAAGAAATGGCAGGCAAACAAACATGATATGAATGAGTGAATGAATAAATAAATACATGAAAATAAAACTGATGGTAACCAGAGGTAAGAGGATTGGGAAGTGTATTAAATATATGATGAAGATTAAGAGGCATAATCTTTCAGTTATAAAATGAATAAGATGTGGAGATGTGATACACAACATAGGGAATATAGTAAATAATACTGTAAAAATTTTGTATGGAGACTGATGGTCACTATACTTATCATCATGGTGACCAATTTAAAAGGTATATAAATATCATCAGATCACTGTGTTATACACCTGAAACTGAAATAATATTGTGTATCAATTATACCTCAATAAATAAAAAACAAAAACCTCTCAAATTTTCAAGATACTTTCTTGAAGGACATCTCAGGAGTAATATAAATTGAAACAAGTCACTTATTTTAAATTAGAAAAAAATACATACATGATGATATATATTTTAGGTCTAAATTGGAGGAGAGGGGCATGCTATTTTTAATAATACCAGTGTGTCATTACTTTAAAGCACTTGGAAATCACTCTTCTTATATTTCTGGGAAATTGGGGAAAAAAGAATACCAATAACTACAATGTTTAAAAACCTTTAGTTACATCCATAAGGAAGAGTAAGTTAGCAATGGCACAGAATCTCTCTTCTACACTGGCTGAAATGCCTTCTCCAAGAACCAAAAGGCAAAGAAAGTTAGAGACAAGTACTTTATATCACTAACTACTTTATATCACTAACTACTCAGAGCTCAGTATATGTGCAGTCCAATAGAAACAAACATCTATTATACATAGGTCCTCATCCAGATACTAGAACCAGTTTCTTTTCTTTTCTTTTTTTTTTTAAGATTTTATTTATTTATTTGACAGAGAGAGATCACAACTAGGCAGAGAAGCAGGCAGAGAGAGAGAGAGAGAGAGGGAAGCAGGCTCCCTGCTGAGCAGAGAGCCGGATGCAGGACTCGATCCTAGGACCCTGAGATCATGATCTGAGCCGAAGGCAGCGGCTTAACCCACTGACCACCCAGGTGCCCCTAGAACCAGTTTCTTAAAGTTAATCTGACATGAATTGTCTTACATTCTAATGCCTAGATATTTGGGGGTTATATGTTAAAATAAACAACATTTGGGAAAAAAAAATGTGTGTGAGTACTCTCCTCTTTCCTGAAAGTACCAGATGAACGCTTTAAATATCAAATGCTTTGTTAGGGAATAGACAAGATCTCAAGTTCTTTCTGCCTTTCAAAGAAATATTTCTTTAATTCTTGTCTGGATTAGCATAAATACATCATTGTTAAACACACACACACACACACACACACACACACACACACAGTATTTTGTAGACTTCTAAGAAAAAGGCTTTATGACCACAAAGTCCACTTTTATACCTAAATAAGTAGAGAAAAGGTATAGCACTGTATTACTGATGACATAATTAAAATGAAACAGTAATAGAAAATTACAAGTTAGTTTCCTAAAATAAGTTTTGAGTGCAAACAGCTTATTCTAAAGAGCTCGGCGATTTGTTTACTGAAATGATAATCAGTTTACTTATCTGAAGGGACAAGAAATAATTTCATTCAAATTTGAAATACAGCTCATGAAACCTAGCTGTCAGACCATAGTTTATTTTTAATACTCAGCTTAAGAGTTCTATAAAATACATGGATAAAGGCTAAAATAGTGAAGTCTTAAATTAAGAGCTCTTTGACTCTCAGCCACCAGAACTGATGAGTGTCAGGAAATTAGTCTTGGTGACTTGGCCCCCTTTGCTTTCACACTTGAAGGAGGAAACATGAGAAGCCCCTCCATTCGTCTCAACTGGATAAGTAAGGAAGTGTTCAGTTTATTTTCAGCTAAGAAGTCTGGTGCTTTTGTTTCATGGTCCAGTCCCTTGCTTCTTGATCTCTGTTCTGAAACCTCTTGACATTGACAATGACACTAATTTCGCTACCTAATTCATGCAGTCCTGATGTTTAAAGAGTTCAACCATCTGAAGATGTAGCTGGTAATGGCAAATATCCCTGCAGATTATCTAAGCCTCAGGCACAGGATATGCAAAGTCTACATCATCTTTATCTGATTCCAGACCTACCAGCAACTGACCTTCCTTTTGTGCTGGAAACAAATGGGTTAGCCCAGAAAAGGGCCAAACAGACTGATAGTGTTCTTACCCTGGGTAGAACCCCCAACCAAAGGAAAATCTTTCCCTTTTGAAAAACAGTAAAAGTCCCAAGAGTTCAAGTATCTTTTTATAAAATTTCTCATTAACAGGAATACTATTAGGACCTTCCTAGACACATGGAAAATGCCCAAATAGGAGATTACTAAAAAGTTTTTGCAGTGATACACCACAGATGAGTTGCCAATTGTACATAATACCATTTATAAATCAAAAGTATTGTTATTATACTTAGAATTCCTGGATATATATTAAAGATATACCTATCTGTGCAAATATATTTATTCAATTATACATATGTTCAACTAGATATATAATTGAATTATTTCAGAGAATCATGTTAAGTATCAAGCAAGTATTGAGAAATTCAATATATATTTATATATTTACACACATGTGTATTATTTTTAAGAAAACCAAATTAAAAGCAATAAATGAAAAGTCATCATGAACTTTTGACCAACAAATCAAAACATAATAAAGAATGTTTGTCACATGGACTTCATATTTCATATTTTTGTCAAATGACATAGCAAGTAAATATTTCTAGGTAGGATCATGTCATCTGTGTCATACCTTTTCATGGACTTTCTGACCAGGTTCCATCCCTTCAAGATGTTCTGATTCTGTGGACCCCTCACTTGATGCCATTTTTCTTTGTATATGAACATTTTGTTCACGCAAGGCAACAATCTGCAAAATAAAAGCACTATGCCTTAAAAATCTAAAATAGAGCATAAAGTATAGAAAAATTGAATTTATTCAAATGTGGCTAAGAACTAATGAATACATGCAAATAATCAGAAAACAAACATTAAATTTTATTCATATTATTACTTAAAATATTTTTAACATTTAGGTTAGCATTTTGAATAATAATTACATGAATATGAAATTCACTGAAGAAAATATTTTCTAGTTGAAAAATGTATCTATATAGTCGGAAATGTGTCTAAATTAATGCCATGATCCATGTGGTATTAAGTCAGAAATTACTTTTTAAAATTAATTTATGAAATGTGATAAAATTTATATCAGTCTATATTTTTAAAGTATTTAAAGAAAGAGAAATGAAAACATTGCAGGCTGAAGGCCAGTTACAAGCACATTCATTCACTCTAAGAGGTAGCGTATCTGTAATTTTAAAATAAGCAAATACACAAACCGGACTTAATTTTGTGCCACTATCATGAGTACTTAGAATTAAATGCATCTCATTATCCTTGTTCTAATGGCCATTATCTTAGTGCTGCTAGTTCAACTATAGTTAATTTGTAGAAGACTTCTCAAAAAGCAATTCATCAGCTCCACTTTACAGACATAGTATTTTCAACTAAGAAAGACTCTCAGATAGTTACAGTTTAAGTGATCTTAGTAATAAGAGGAAAAAATAGCATTCTAACATTTTAAAATGATGTTTTAAAATACGGTGTTATATATACATATTTTTGAAGGTATTTTACATTAATACCATAACATTAATTTCTTGGCAAATCCTATTATATAAATGATGAGGGAATAGAAGGCTAGCTAAGGACAAAGCAGAAGCTGGCACTCTACACACCCACCCCCCACCCCTGCCTTGACATGTGTGGTATTCCTCAGGCATTCCAGGCTGCCCTACAGGAAAAGCAAATAGTTAACTTATAGAGACCACAATCCTGCAAGACCTAAGTCTCCCTTCATTTACAAATGTCCTAGTGATTTACAAGGAAGAGGCTTTCTTATCAATAACCTAACTTCCCAAGATCCATAAATCAGTCCTGAAGCCCTAACATCATCTTCCCCTCCATAAAACTGAGGGAGACTGAGGCAGAAGGAAATGTAAATAAAGTTAAATTTTTTCCAAACCTAAAGCCCATTGATAAGGACCTGCGATAGCAGGAGTGTGACATTCCTCCAGGAAGCTCTCAACAGTCTTACTGTTAATACCTTCTAAAAGAAAAAACAACCTTAACTTGACAAATAGTAAAACCTCCAGTATCCCGTGTGTCTTCTTTCAAACGTTCCCTTTTCCTTACCTCCCCCAACCCCGTAGTATATAATCAGCTACTCCTCACAACCCCAGCGTAGCAGCTCTTTATGCCCATGGGTCCTGTCCCCATGCTTTAATAAACCACCATTTTGCACCAAAGACATCTCAGGAATTCTTTCTTGGTCATAGGCTCTGGCCCTCACCCCACTGAACCTCACTTATATTCTAAAACTTCATCATTAACAATTCAGATATTGAGTTAATATTGGTTCTTGGGGAAATCAATGCCTATAGTATTTAATACACAATAAATAGTCAATCACACATGAGACCAGTACGTCACATAGACCAGTAATTGCCAAATAAATGTAAAAGGTCAAGAAGTTGTCCTGTGGCCGTCCCCATCCCTGCCACTACTTCAAAGCCCAGATGCACAATGCTGTGTTCATGAGATCAGGTATCTGGTATATGACCTCCAGCATTAACATATGCATATCATTTTGTAAGGGCCTATCACCAAATAATGAAGAACAACTCTTTAAGTGCTCTTCTTGAATTGCAGTCAGCAAACAACAGGTTCTCTTGCTCCCATTTTTGGCCACCTACAAGCTATCATCCACAAAGCAGCCAGATTCACCTTTAAAACTTCAGTTACATTGTGTCACTCTTTGCATTCCAAAGAACCTCAATGTTTTCCCAAATTATTTAGCTTAAGTTAAAACTTCTTAACAAAGTCTAGAATACCCCATATCATCCCTTTCAATCACAACAGCTTCCTTTCTGTCTCTCAAATACACCAGGCTCTTTCTCACCCGGATTTAGGAACTTAATCTTCCTGCCTGAAACATTCTATTCCAGCTCAGACCACAAGTAACACAATCCCAGCTTTCAAAATTCAGCTGAAATACCATTCCTCAGAGAAAACGTACCTTGCTATCAACCATTCGCTATAGTTTCCCTGCTTATTATTGTGTGTATTTCACTGATTAAATTGCAATATTTTTTTCCTTTATTTGCTTAATCACTTTACTTGTTTATTTAGCTATCAGAAGTCCTAATAATACCTCAGGGGAAAACAATTTTCAAAGGAAGACCTTACGGAAAACAACATTTTCATATGAAGCAGCACATTATATTATTATGTGCAAGGTTTAGTTTATTCAATAAAAATGTGTTGATTTAAATAATGAATGGATAGGGATAAACAAAGAATAAAACCTAATTCATTCAGAAGTAACAAAAAATAATGATTTAGAGTGTGTGGGAGCCTTCGGAGACATTTCTCTGATGATAGAACAGAAATGGATTATACTAACGGAACAATAAGAATAAAATAGTCCCCTGATATATCATTTTTATATTAATTCTTAAGATCTTGTCTCTTGAATAAAAGAATAATATTATATTATCATCATTACATAATGAAATTTTATGACAAATTTTTTAAAAATTCAAGCATTGTATGCTGACATTCCACTAACATCCATGGCTTAACAAATATGTTGACAAAGGTAATAATAAATTTTTAAAAAAATTCTATGCATTTTCTTCCATTATTTAATCTACTTAGATATGAAGAGAGAGCTTTTTTTTTTTTTTTAAGATTTCACTTATTTATTTGACAGAGACACAACAAGAGAGGGAACACAAGCAGGGGGAGTGGGAGAGGCAGGCCTCTTGCTGAGCAGAGAGCTCCATGTGGGGCTCGATCCCAGGACCCTGGGATCATGACCTGAACGGAAGACAGATGCTTAACAACTGAGCCACCCAGGCGCCCCGAAGAGAGACCTTTTTAAAAAAAAACACATTTAAAAACCAAATTTTACTCTGTTTTCAGAATAAGTTCTATTGGCTTAGTAATTCAGATAAATTTTAAACATGGCTTTGTGCCTAAAATAAAGCAGGCCCTCTATAAAGTTTACTGAATAACTCAGTGAATTAATACCCTAAATAATAATAATAAAAGTCAAAATGCCAAATTCATATGGAAAACACTATATGCAAATTTAACTGTGCATCTATTAAAAAAATGACAAACATCAAGTGTTTTACAAAGTATACACATGACAGTTCTAAGAATAACATAACTTTCAACAACCAACATACAAATTCTACTTTTTTTGGTTGTTTTTAACTAAGCCCACAAATTAGGTTTTTGAAGTAGGAGAAAAGATGTAGAATCCTCTATATTCTTTAATGATTTAAATGATTTTATTCTATTTTTTGCCCAATAACAAATTATCCTGAGGAGTTCTGAAAGCAAAGCTTCAGCATCTGATTTAATTGTAGGTGTTAATAATCTTGATTCTTTCTTTCAGGAGGGAAAAAGGTAGAGGTTCTCTCCTGTGAATGCAATGTTGGGGGTTGGGCCTCCTTAATGTTCAAAGGGCAGAGAAGTTCACCTACAAATCACAGGGCCTCCAGGTAGCAGAGGTCTCTAAGAAATTCTCGCAGCTGGCTTAAGAAGCAAATGCAATGGGGCGCCTGGGTGGCTCAGTGGGTTAAAGCCTCTGCCTTCTGCTCAGGTCATGATCCCAGGATCCTGGGCTGGGATTGAGCCCCGCATCGGGCTCTCTGCTCAGCGGGGAGACTGCTTCCTCCTCTCTCTCTGCCTGCCTCTCTGCCTACTTGTGATCTCTGTCTGTCAAATAAATAAATAAAATCTTTAAAAAAAAAAAAAAAAGAAACAGCAGCAAATGCAGGAGAGGGCATGAGAACTAGCTTGTAAACACACACAGAACGAAAGGAAGCTGATGGCCCCAAAACATTCTTTGGGCTCTCACAGACAGGGAGTGCTGTCAAAGGGAGGGGAGGGTGACTTGTCTAGGATACCAAAGTAGTCCTAGATCCCTCATTACTAAACAGCATGAACTACTACAAATGAGACAGCATGGCAGGTAGGAGGAATCACTTCTGGGTAGACTCAGTTACATAACTGCCAGAAAGTACTGGAAACTCACCACGTGCCAAGCACTGTGCGAAATTATTTTAATCTACAAAATAGGTTTTATGATCCACACTTAACAAGTGATTAAACTGAGATAAACAGAGTGCAATAAGAACTAAGCAGGAATCAAGTGAAAATTAACTCCTTATCTTGATACCTTCTACTTTCTGTCAAATTGCCTCACATGGCTTAAGTCAGGGGAAGTTCATAGTGGGTGAGGATGGGGAAAAAGCATTTCCCTTCCAAGTACTTCTACCTTCCCATCCGGGAAACCTTTGTGTATCATTAAGGTATGGACCCCTCCCTGGAGAGATTCACATCCAGGCATAGCTGTGTCTACACTTCCAGGTTATCAATCCACTGAAGGCCCGTGGAACTCTGCTCAAGGGAACTGCCCACAGTCATTTTAACTGATCCACCATGATCTGTCAACTGTTTGTTGACATGTTTTTAAATGCCCAGCATCCCTTCAATATTACTTTTGTTAACAATATCCTATACTTCCTTCCCTACTCTAAACCTAGAGACTGTCAGTCAGGGGGCCAGAGTTTAGGGCAAATGTGTGCGCACATGATCCAAGCCAGGGAAACTGGAATACTCCTTGAGATGTTTCTGGCAGAGCTATGGGGGAAGATTTGTTTTCTACAGGCTTAAGCTGGTAGGATACAATCAGGTGGCTGTTTACCATCAGTTCTAGCTCACGGAGAAAAGCACATGAAAAAGATAGAGCCCTGATGAATCAGATCTGCTCCTAATTCTAGCCATTCTTAAATCACCTCTACCCTTGGCATTTCACTAATATGAGCCCCAAACTACTTCTTCTTCTTCTTCTTCTTCTTCTTCTTCTTCTTCTTCTTCTTCTTCTTCTTCTTCTTCTTCTTCTTCTTCTTCTTCTTCTTTTTGGCTCAAATTTGCTTTTCTGTCACTTATAACTAAAAGTGTCCTTGAAAATATAACAAGGGGCATGGAAGGCAACATGGAATTTCCACGTGGAGATTTTGAAGAATGACTAAGCATTTATCAGTTGGAGACAATGGGGAGCGGGAAGAAAACTATTCAGGAAGATAGAAGAACATGAGCTCTTTGTGTTCCTAGAACTATGGGTTATTTAATATTCCTGTGGTGAACACTATCTGGATGAAGATAAAAGAAAGACAGGAGACTAAAGAAACTGAAGTACCTCAACGAAAACTCTGCCATCTGTGTTCTTCTTGCTCTGGCTTATTGCTTCACCTCCACTCTTATTTTGTTTCCTGATTGCTCATCTAGCTTCTGAGAGCCGGACCCATCGTGTCTAGGCATTTCTAAACCCATGATATTTCCAAGCCAGTCCTCCAAGTTTTGTTCTTGCCTTTGCCTCTGTCAAATTGTTTTTGGCACCTGGATGGGGGCTGGTCACCAGAAGGACCAAGCCATGATTATAAGCTTAGAATGTTCAACTCTACCCCCTGATTCTCCAGAAAGGGGAGAGGGCTTGGAGTTAATGATTGATCAAGCCTATGTGATGAAACTTCCATAAAGATCCTAAAGTATGGGGGTCAGGGAGCTTCCAGGTTGGTGAACATAACATATCCATGTGCTGGGAGAGTGACACACCCCAACTCCATAGGGACAGAAACTCCTGGGCTTGGGACCCTCTCAGACCTTGCCTATGTTTCTCTTCATCTGGATGTTCATCTGTATCCTTTTTAAAAAAAAAATGGTAAATGTAACTGTTTTCCTGAGTTCTTTGAGTTGCTCTAGCAAATTAATAGAATCCAAAGAGGGGATTATGGGAATCTCTGATTTATAGTGAATCAGTCAGGAACACAGATGACAACTTTTATTTACAACTGACATCTGAGGTGGGTAGGGGGATGGAGTAACTGGGTGATGGGCATTAAGGAAGGCATGATCTAATGAGCACTGGGTGTTATATACAACTAATCAATCACTGAACATTACATCAAAAACTAATGTACATGCTGGCTAATTGAATTTAAATTAAAAAAGTAAAAACAAAAAATTGACATCTAAAGTGGAAGGGAGTAGTCATGTAGGACTGATCCTTTAACCTGTGGGATCTACCACTATCTCCAGGAAGTGTCAGAATTAAGCTAAATTGTAAGACACTTGAAAGTGTTTCAGTGAATGCTTGGTGGAAGAATGCTCCCTTCTCACTCAGGCACACACACATCCAGTGTCAGAAGTATTGTAAGTGTGGTAGTCATGTCAGAGTAAAATAACCACAGGAGGTAGACTGGGGTTTTCCTCTACACACCCTTCTTCCTTGACTGCTTCTGAAACACCTTTTAGGTCTTTGCTTACATGTCACCCATTCTGGGATGGAATCTGGGACCCTCCTCCTCCCAGGGATTTAAGTTACATAATTCCTTAGCATTCTCCAATAACTCATGTTATACAAATTATCACTATCACAATTAGCTGTTAGTTTTCTGATTGCCCATTTTGCCACCGAGTGCCTCAAAACCAGAACTACATCTGATTATTTATTCCCAGTTCTTAAGACACTGGTTAACAAGTAGGAGGCAATCTAGAAATACTTACAGATAGTTGCATGAAAACAGACTATATGAATGGAAAACCCGATAGGGAGTTGGAAAAATTGGATGGCAAAGTTCTCGAAAATTTATACGTGGAGAAGAAAATTAGTCATCTATGTGGAAGACTATGTAAGCTTGAAATCTTCCCAATGTTCACAAATGATTCAAGATTAATAAGGACCCCCGAGAATGGAAGAATTCACTGAGAAAATAAAGGAAGGATGAGAAGTACTGACCTAGTCTTGTAGGATATTCACAGCTCTAATGTAAGGAAACAGGACAGAAGGCATAGGCAACTATAAAGGAGGATAGGGATGGGATCATGGGAGGGCAGCTTAATGAAAGTTAACCAGAATTTTGTGTCTCATTGTGTCTTAAAATATTACAAAATATTGGGGCACCTGGGTGGCTCAGTTGGTTAAGCAACTGCCTTCGGCTCAGGTCAGGTCCTGGAGTCCCAGGATTGAGTCCCATATTGGGCTCCCAGCTCCATGGGGAGTTTGCTTCTCCCTCTGACCTTTCTGCTTTCATGCTCTCTCTCTCTCTGTCTCTCTCTCAAATAAATAAATAAAATCTTAAAAAAAAAATTACAAAATATTTACAGATGTATTGCAGCCTAGGTAATATAATTCAGGTATATTGAAGTACATGCTGTATTTATATGATTTAGATTTAGAATAGATTGACATTAGATGGAAAAATGGAATTCCACGGTTATCTAGAAATTTTTTTCAGCCAAACAGAATTCTTAACATAGAAAAAGAAAAGCAATGTAATTTAATTCAATTTTCACTTGGTTTTTCTCTTCTTTATTTTTTGAAAATATTAATCTATAGGACATTCTGAAGTTTGACAAGAAAGGCCAAAATAAGAAAAAGAAATTTAGAAATTAAGTTTCTAATTAAGAACTGCTAGCAATACTAATAGTTGTTATATATGTTACATATGTTGAATATCTATTATATGTCACAAATTGCAAAGCAATTTACAAGAATAATCTCTTTTAATCCTCCCAATAGCATAAACTGGGCACCATTTTAATTTTACAAAATAAGAACCTAGCACAGAGGGAATAAATAATATATTTAAGGTCACAGAAAAAAAGATGTAACAGAGACAGGTTTCTGATCCAGGTCTGATAACGTCAAAACTTGTTAAGTATTATGTTATAATGGCTTTTGAAAATTACTGAAGTGATTCATTGCATACATAATCCAAACATTTATCTAGGTCAAGACTACAGTTCTGTGGTCTGATAGCAAGGGCATTTACCTGTCCTGATGTGCCAAAACAATTGAGATACAGTTCGAAAAATATCTTTAATTATTCCCAGGAATAAAAATCATGCTGTTTACATTTTTATCATTTTTATTTAGAACTCTTTTGTGGCACAGGCATTTCAATTTACTTTGAAAACTGCCCAACTACTGTTTAAAATAAATCATGTCTACTCTTCATCCTAATTCTCCAGGGATTGTCATTCTGATATTTGTGAATTCATAGTTGCCTTTACCTACTTAACAACTTAACTTCCAGACACTGCCCATATCTAATTAACGAAGATTCTTTTCCTCTATTTTTACCCCAAACTCAATTAACAATTCCAAGAGTGAGACTTGCAGAAGTCTCACTGCGCTAACACATAATTTGCTTCTACACATATACTTATTCTAATTTAGCTGAATTCCACGCTTAGATTCCACTGATGTTGCAACATGAAAAAGCAAAGAAAAGTAACTAGTAGAACAGTAGAGATTTATGATTTATACTTAAATGACTCTCTAGCCTCAATAGTTTGGATTTGTGTTGTTACATGGATTTGTGTTTACTGGGAAACTATAAAGATTGAGATACTTATTCAAAGAGAATTAAGGACCTCAAGCCAATAGGTATGTCACTTTCCAGCGCTAGGTGTTGGCCACTGATCTGTAAGCACCACTGAAGCATATTAAAACCCGTGTAAAACAATGTCATAGAGTAATGCCGTTTGATCAGCTCCGATGTAACATTCATTTTCAATGTCTTTCAGTGAGCGACTGAAAACTTGTGAAACTGAGCAGATTCAATGAATGACTGAATTGTTTTGAGAAGAGAATCAGAGGTTTGCATTGTGAGATTTTGCCTTTTGTCCAGTTTAGAAAATAGTTATTTAATCAATGATTTAATGTATGAATCCACTTATCCTAATGAATGACCAAAAAGCTTGGAGGCAGAAAACGTAGAAACCATTCACTTGGTGGTAGTTTCGAAGTTTTACCACTATACTACCTCTATTCAGTTGACAAATATTTATTGAATAAGTGAGAACATGGTGTATACCTTTATTTTTAATCTGCTCCACTCTGGCTGACCAGCTTTCCCAATTCCCATTAGATGAATTTACTGGGTACTCAAATTTAAACGCACATCACCAGTAAGTTTCTGGTGATTCTTTGATGGAAAACACAGTAAATGAACAGGGCATGAATTTGGGCTATTTCCAAATTTTATATATGAACTAATTTTGCTTAAACCTAAAAAAACATAAGAATTCCTAGTATAGTTTTTAATGGTGAAAAAAATCCTTTAAACAATATTAGAGGGGCTCCTGGGTGGCTCAGTCAGTTGATTTTGGCTCAGGTCAAGATCCCAGGGTTGCAGGACTGAGCCCCTTATCCCACTTTGCGCTCAGCTCAGAGTCTGCATGAGATTCTCTCTTCCTTGCCGTTGCCCTTCCCCGCATTCACACACTCTCTCTTTCTAAAATAAATAAATAAAATCTTTAAAAAACCCAGTAACATTAACATTTTTATAGCCCATTTTTAAAACAATAACTGGCATGCAAAATTCTTATTGTTAGTTTTAAGTTTAAGACAATGGTTGCAATAACAATAGGATTTCGAATGTTTGCTAAGGTAGATTTGTTTTTTGCAAGGAATACTTATGGTATTCACTTTCAGTGTTAACTATAATATTCTATAATATTAATAGCTATGTTTATAATATAACTATTGATATTTAATTCTATTATAAATTACAATTCTCTGTGAAACTATCTCTATTTTATTCATCTAATTGGTATTTTAGTCGTTCTTTTTTTGATACTTGGTTACTCTTTATTTTAATTTATTTCCATTATTCAAATATTTCTCTAATATTTAAAATTACAATAAAGTCAAATGCTGGCATTTTCATTAGGGGCGTATAAATGACTACAGGAAATACACAACAACTTAAACTGGAGAGGATTAGTGGACATTGGTAAGGCATAGGACTGCTGTTGCAGCAGGTTACCAGCTAAGAGTGGCATTAAATGGAAGAACAGTAATAAAAGTGACCAAGGAAGCTGCTAATGTGATAAATTATAAGAATTAATCAAGAGAATAAAAGCAAAAACAAAGTCCTAAAGAGTTTTCCAAAAGTATCAATAATAGGAAAACACATTCTGAACAAATTATATTTATCACTGTAGGAAAGCAAGGTTCAGTTTAAAATATAAATAAGCAAAAAGAAAAAAATGAAGAGGGGAGAATAATATTCACTGAGGTAAACTGAGAAGTGTAACACCATGTATAAACAATTGCAATAATTCAGTACTGAGTGCTGAGAATGTTGGCAGTAGTTTAAAGTTTTGAATGTCATGAAAAAAAAATGTACTGCAATATCTAACACCCAGGAAGATGCCAGTTGCTAATAACTCCTCCTCTCCCTAAAGACAAAATCTTATTAAAAAAAAAAAAACAACAACAACAACAAAAACAAACCGTTAAATTAATTAAATAAGGAGGACATTAGACGGATGTGGCTCTAATGCCATGGCAGGCAATGTAAGCAAACCAAATTGTCACCCTTTAAAATGCCACAAAGTTAAGGAACCAAAATGTCAAGGACAGCCAATCACAAACAGCGCACTAGGCTTTATAAGAGCCAATCAATATCTTTTCTTTGCATTGGCTCTCTCTCTATATGGTCTGCTCTGCCACACCCCCAACCCCTGTCTTGTCAAGGAGGGCTTCTAACCATTTCCAGTTTGACCCTACTGTTTAATTTGAATGGATTTTTGTGTAAAGAAACTTTTAGAATTTTTAATATGCTTCAGTTTATCTTTTAACGTGTCTCACAATGAAAAAAAACCAAACAGGAGTTAGTAAAGGCATTGTTTATCATAAAGGACATGTTGGCATAGAACAAAGGTTTCCTTCAAGATACTTCCCACAATCACTTGGCCCCTTTTTCTACCTAAAGTCAGAAGCAAAAAAAACATGCTAATTTGACATGGCCTTCAGTGAGGGCAGGGGGACAACTGAATGCAGTAATTATCTCACACCCTCCAAGAAAAAAAAAAAAAAAAGCAAAAACGAAGAGACCAAGTCATGCTGAGAAGAGTCACAGCAGTGTAAAGGGGCCACTGGGTCCAGACATGATTAGTTTATAGAGTAGCCATTAAGTGCTGTGAATAAGAGTCTGTCTTTAAAAGTCTCAATAAATGTGTATTTTTTATGAAATGTGTTAAGAAATGAATGAAAGTTTCTATTTTATTTATACATACTGAGAAATATTAAAATGCTTTGAGCAAATATTGATTATTAAATTAATAAAGGTAAATCTACCTAATACTGATCATGTTTATGTCATCTGTTTATTCAAGAGTGAATCATATGCTGTCAGGAATTTTTGGATGTTTTAGAATGAAATTTCCACTTTAATAATCCAAACACACTGTATTTCCATCAACAAATATGTGAATCTTTTAAAATGTCCCATTACAATTAATGTCACTGATCTGAGTAGGATCCAGGCCCCCACCCTGCTTGGCTTCTGAGATCAGACAAGAAATTTAGCACAGTCAGGGATTTGAGGTGAATGGGGAATGAGGAGTTGTTGCTTGGTGAATATAAAGTGTCAGTAATGCAAGATGAATACATTCTACAGACTGCTTACAACATAGGTGTATAGGTGTCCTTAGTTAACTACACGGTATTATGCACTTTAACAGAGTTGAGAACACAAAATCTTACTAAGTATTCTTACCACAGAAACAAAAATAAAAACAAAATATACCACCAAAAGAACACAAGAACATTTTTGGAGATGATGGATAAGCTTAGTATCTTGATTGTGGTGATGGCATTAATGAGCATATACTTAAGTCCAGACTCATCAAAATATACGCACATTAAATAGGTACAGTTTTTGTATATCAATTATACCTCAATAACACTTAAAAAAGAGAGATGACCAATAAAGATATAAAAAATAATAAATAAAAGTAACCTTCTTGAAGATGGACTGTATTCCCTTTCAGCACCATTAGATTTGATCTCCTCAGCCAGGCATGGCTAACACTGTGAATACACACATTTTTGTTGTCCCTTCCACCTTTTTTCTCCCCCAATCAGTGCAAAAGTGACAAAATTATAGACTGTGTCCTGGAACAATTCTTTTTAACTCTGATATGGTAAGGCGGAAAGTCTTAAGGAAAAGAAAAGCATTTCAAAATGCTTAAAAAGCACTGGAGAAGGGGGAGGAGCAAGATGGAAGATAAGTAGGAGACCTGAATTTTGTCTGGTCCTAGGAATTCAGCTAGATAGTTATCAAACCATTCTGATCATCTACAAACTCAACAGGAGATCAAAGAAAAGAATAACAGCAATTCTATGAACCGAAAAGCAACCACTTTCCGAAGTGTATATTTTTCTAGGGTTGTTGTTCCCCTTTTAGCATTTTGTTTTCTCATTCATCTATTCTTCTCTGGACAAAATTACAAAATGGAAAAACTCAACTCAAAAAAAAAGAACAAGAAAAAGTACCAAATGCCAGGGACCTAACCAATACAGACATCAGTAAGATGTTGGAACTAGAGAACTAGAGTTCAGAATGACAATTATAAAGATACTAGCTGGGCTTGAAAAAAGCATAAAAGATACTAGAGAATCCCTTTCTGGAGAAATAAAAGAACTAAAATCCATCCAAGTCAAGATCAAAAAACTATTAATGAGATGCAATAAAAAATGGAGGCTCCAACTGCTAGGATAAATGAGGCAGAAGAGAGAATTAGTGATGGAGAACAATGAAGCTGAGAAAAAAAGAGATAAACAATTATTGGATCAATAGGGGAGAATTTGAGAGATAAGTGATACCATAAGATGAAACAATATTACAAAAGACTCCACCCCAATGCATTGTATACACCAACAAGGAGAAAGAAGAAAGATAAACTAAGGAGTTGATCCCATTTACAATTGCACCCAAACAATAAGATACCTAGGAACAAATCTCATCAAAGAGGCAAAGAATCTGTACTCAGAAAACTAGAGAATACTCATGAAAGAATCTGAGGACGACACAAAGAAATGGAAAAACATTTCATGCTCATGGGTTTTCCAACAAATATTGTGAAAATATCTATGCTAACTAGAGAAACCTACACATTTAATGCGACCCCCATCAAAATACCATCAACTTTTTTCAAAGAAATGGAGCAAATAATCCTAAAACTTGTATGGAACCAGAAAAAAACCCAAATAGCCAGAGGAATGCTGAAAAAGGAAACCAAAGATGGTGGCCTCATAATTCCAGACTTCAAGCTCTATTACAAAGCTGTAATCATCAAGGCAGTATGGTACTGGAGCCCAGAAAGGGCCTCTCAACTCTATGGTCAACTAATCTTCAAGAAAGCAGTAAAGAATGTCCAATGGAAAAAAGACAGCCTCTAAACAAATGGTGTTGGGAAAACTGGACAGCACATGTAGAAGAATGAAACTGGATCACTTTCTTACACCACACACAAAAACAGACTCAAAATGGACGAAAGACCTAAATGTGAGACAGGAATCCATCAAAATCCTTGAGGAGAACACAGGCAGCAACGTCTTTGATCTTAGCCACAGAAACTTCTTAGAAACATCACCAAAGGCAAGGGAAACAAGGGCAAAAATGAACGATTGAGACTTCAAGATAAAAAGCTTTTGCAAAGCAAAGTAAACAGTCAACAAAACCAAAAGGCAAAGGACAGAACGGGAGAAGATATTTGCAAATGACATATCAGATAACGGGCTAGTATCCAAAATCTGTAAGTTTGAACTTATCAAACTCAACACTAAAAGAAGAAATAATTCAATCAAGAAATGCGCAGAAGGCATGAACAGACATTTCTGCAAAGAAGACATCCAGGTGGCCAACAGACACATGAAAAAGTGTCACTCGACATCAGGAAAACACAAATCAAAACCACAGTGAGATACCACCTCACACCAGTCAGAATGGCTAAAATTAACAAGTCAGGAAACAACAGGTGTTGGCGAGGATGTGGAGAAAGGGGAACCCTCCTACACTTTTGGTGGGAATGCAAGCTGGTACATCCACTCTGGAAAACAGTATGGAAGTTCCTCAGGAGTTGAAAATAGAGCTACCCTATGACCCAGCAATGCACTACTGGGTATTTACCACAAAGATACAAATGTAGTGATCTGAAGGAGCATGTGCACTCGAATGTTTATAGCAGCAATGTCTTCAACAGCCAAACTATGAAAAGAGCCTAGATGTCCATCAGCACATGAATGGATAAAGAAGGTGTGGGATACACACACACACACACACACACACACACACACACACACACACACAGAGGAATATTATGCAGCCATGGAAAAATGAAATCTTACCATTTGCAACGACATGGATGGAACAAGAGTGTATTATGCTAAGCGAAATAAGTCAATCAGAGAAAGATCATTACCATATGATCTCACTTATATGAGGAATTTGTGAAACAAGACAGAGGCTCATAGGGAAGGGAGGGAAAAATGAAACAAGAGGAAGAGAGGGAGACAAACCATAGGAGACTCTTAATCTCAGGAAACAAACTGAGGGTTGCTGGAGTAGAGGGGTATGGAAGGGATAGGGTGACTGGATGATGGACATTGGGGACGTTATGTGCTATGGTGAGTGCTGTGAATTGTGGGAGACTGATGAATCACAGACCTGTACCCTTCAAACAAATAATACAATATATGTTAATTAAAAACAAATTAAAAATAAATAAATAATTAAAATTTTATAAAAAGAAAAGCACTGGAGAAAATACAGAAGGCAGAAACAATGTCCATTAGTCATTCTTGCATATAAAAAAGGAAGCCAGGACAAGACAAAGAGTTTATCCATTTAGTTCTTCCTTAGAAATAACAAAAGCATACTAAACCCATTATTCTGAACAATTCCTTCCAAAGTAACGTATTTGCTTGGTTCTAATGGTAATAATAAAGTGCTACTTTCTTTTGCACGTATTCTGATTTTATTTTTATGTGATTTTTAAATGTGAAAATATTAGAAAATGTCAGAATGGAAATAAAGCAGAACTTATGTGGTCTTTATAGTTTACTTCCATGGATAAAGAAAATAAAGTGTACAGAAAATGAATGATAAACCTTTTTCTGGCCCCCACAAACCTCACCTAATTAGTCCCACTGTGGGACACACAACTCCATCTCTCTGGACCTCAGTTCAATCATCTTTAAAAGCAGTATCACAGCTAAAAAAATCAATATCAACATCAAAAATATTTACTGAAAGATACTTGGTGCCAATCACAGTTTTAAGAGCTTGACATTATTTAAACCTCACAATAACCTTAGGAGTTCATAATGAGGTTTGAGCTAATTGAGGAAAAAAGAATATAGGAAATCGCCTATAGTCACAGAGCAACCAAATGGCAGAACCACTTAGGGAGAAAGTAATCCCCTGCAGGGAAGTTATAGCTCCTGTTTGTAGTGTGTTTCTTCTTTCCTTTCTTGTCTCATCCTTCTTTTCTCAACCAGGGCAGAATTTATTTATAGCACCGAATTAAGTATTCCATACAGAAGAGGGTTTTAAACCTGTCACATTCCTCCCACTTGTCCATACTAATTTCCAACTACTTCCTAGTATCCACTTTTCACAGAATATCAGGTATTCTTTGGTTCCTTCTTATTTCTATTGTGCTGCTTATCTCACTGTTTTGTAATCTTCCGTTTATGGGTTCTACGTTCAATGCTCATGTTGTATTTAGGTCCAGGTTCTTGTTAACAGTTCAAAATCACATGCATCAAAATCTCCTATAATGCTTGTTTAAAATGTGGACCTCATTTTAAAGAATCTGAATTTGAATCTACCTCTGAATGAACATTATATACCCTTCAGTTTGAGGACCAGTGCATATAGTCTTCAATTCAGGGGCTTTCTCCCATCTATTGTGTGGGTAGATGCAGCAGCCCAGTGAAAAGCCAAGGCCAGTGACAGTGAGCCTCCAGGACAGGTCCTAAGTAATCACCTAGTGTGGGGTAATCAACTACAGCTCTCAGCCTGTCCATTTTTGTCAGGCCTGGAAGCTAAAAATGGTTTGTATATGTTTGAATGGTTGAAAAAAATCAAAAGAAAGATACTACTTTGTGACACATAGAAATGATAAGAAATTCAATTTCCAGGGTTCCTAAATCCATTTTTACTGGAACACAGCCAAACTCATTTGTTTACATGACTATCCAGGATAGTTTTCATTCTATAATAGTAGAGTAGTTATGAGAGGGCTGTATGGGCCACAGAGCCTAAAATATTTACTAGATGGCTCTTTACAGAAGAGTTTGCTGATCCCTGATGTAGAAGCTCATGCCTATCTCTTTTTTAAGAGTATATAGTCAATGATATTGTCATAGAGATGTATGGGCACAGATGGCAGCTACACTTGTGGTGACCATAGCATGACGTGTAAACTGGTGGAATCACTATGTTGTACACCTGAAACTAATGTAACATTGTGTGTTAACTAGACTCAAATAACACATAAAATAAACAATTTCAAAACTGTTCAAATGGATGGAGGGAAAGTCAAAACTGTAACTCCATTTCCTGAGTTTTAGACTCAGTTTCACACATTTTTTCTAATGCCATTTTTTTCAGTAGAAATATAGACTAAATTATCCCTGACAATGAAATAATGAAGCAAATATATTTTTTTGTATGCTCTCTGGTATTTTCTGCTCAAAATAGGAATGTTTTAGATGATATGATGACATTGGTTAATGATATTACAAAAGAAAGAACTGAGAGAACAAAGAAAAATCCTAAAAATAATTGTGGATGAGATCTACAATACTCTCTATCCATAGCCCTTTGTAATTTGTTTCATAGAATTTATCATTATATAAAATCATTTTTAAATTTATGTGTTTCTAATATAAGCTCTTTGAGGCAGGAGCAACTTCTGACTTGGTTACAGGTATGTCCTCAGGGCCCAAAACAGTACTTGGTACCTGTCTAGGGGATAAGACAAAGTGCTATTTAAGAGTATGAGATATAAAGTAGAATTCTGGTTCTGCCTTGTACTGTCAGTGTAAACTTGAACAAGTTATTTACCTTCTCTGAGCTTCAGTTTCTTTTTCTGTAAATAATGTTTGTAATATCAGCCTCAGAGATTACTAATATGAAGATAAAACTAGTTAAAATTCATAAAACATTTAGAAGAGGACCTCTGTGGGCATTCTATAATTCTTAGTTATAATTGTTGTTTTAATAAATGTTTGTTGAATGAATTTTTTTCTGCTAAATATAAGATCTTAAATTATTATCCTTATGTATGTTTCTGATTAATCATTTTTCATGGTCTTCAATTTTTGTTATTTTGATTTTCTATTACTGCTAGTTTGGGAATGCTACTGATATTTGTGTAAATATTTTTATTACATTACTTTATTCAATTTACTAATGAATCCCAGGCATTCTTTATATGTCACATGTTCTAGATTCTCCTTGTTGCACATCAATATCCATTCCCCATTCTTTAGCCATAGAACTCCTGCATATGGCCACCTGACTAGAGAACGTACTTGCTGGTCTCTTTAACAGCTCAAAGTGATTGTGAAACCAAGTTTTCTTCAATGGGATATAAGCAAAAATCACCTGTACTGCTTCCTTATCAAGCCCCTAAAATTTATCTTTATAAACATTTTGATCCCCTTCCATATCCTGCTGGCTAGAAGTGGTAGAAATTGTGGCACGCACTTCAATCCAAAGACAGAAGTCATTGTGTGTGTGTGTGTGTGTGTGTGTGTGTGTGTGTGTGTGTGTATGTGTCAGTTGAGCCAATAAAAGTTATGATAAACTTTCAGTGAGAAAGGAATAAAAACAACTTGCTGAAATGGATGCTGTAACTTAAAACCAGCTGTATATTTTAGAAGCACTATATTGAGCTTACCTACAGATAAAATTACTTTAGTTGTTACAGGAAGTATGTCTAAGATTATGCCCTCTTCTTGTGAGGAGAGTAATTTGGACACAAATGGAAGGAGCTTCTTTAAGTATCAAGGGAGCATGGCTCTCAGCAATAAATTCAATAACCATTAGGGTTTCTCCCATAATGGTCAGAGGTGTGCAAAGATAGGAGAGCACCATGTTGAACTGGGGGCTTTGCTATAAAGAGGTCATGATGAACAGATGGACCTTACTATTCTAACATAAATACCGGGAATGCAATGTGACTCAGGGTTGGATGTTAGTTCAGTCATGCATGCAAATCAGAGTGCATATTAGAACTGGGTTATTGTCTGAATGACTAGAGTTAAGAAACTGGACCTGAGTGCAAGCTGATTAAACATTTACCTCATCAATGTCCTCTAAGTCCTCAGGACTTAGTCCTATGCTCATAAATACTCCCACACTGAGCCTGTATGTGTCATCCTCTGAACCTTTGTTTGATACTGAAATAGTGTTTTGAGCATCTTAATTTCATTCATCAAAGAAAATCTTCTGGTAAACTTAGTCATACTTTCCAAATCATATCTGTGGAGTTTTAACTAGCTTTAAGAAGAATGGTTCTAATCATTTGCACAGCATTTTAATCATCCTTTTATGGGACAAGTTCTATATGTCTCTCAAATTATTAGAGAAGAATCATCACCATTTTGATTAACAACATGATATTTGCCATTTATTGAATAGTTGTTATATTAATTGTTTTATTTTTTACTTTGTGTTATTTCATTATTATAATAGGCTTATAGGTAGTTACTAATCTCATTCATATTTTACTGATAGATATTCACCAATTTAAAAATGTTAACTGACTTAAGGGCTCTGGGTGGCTCAGTTGGTTAAATGTCTGACTCTTGATTTCAGCTCAAAGCATGATCTTAGGGTCAAGGGATTGAGCCCCACAACAAGCTCCATGCTGAGCTTGGAGTCTGCTTGAGATCCTCTCTCCCTCTCCCTTTGCCACTTCCCCCTCCACCGCCTGCACATACTCTCTCTCAAAATAAAAGAATGCATACATAGATAAATACATACATACATACATACATATGTTAACTGACTTATGTCAAATCACTTAGCTTATAAATGGCAGGACAGAAGTCAAACCTATGTCTGCTTCAAGGCCCATGATTTTTCTCGACTAAATACTCACTCTAGTTCAATTTCAGTAAATATCACAATCAATTATAACAGTTTTCCTTTTATTTCTTAAGTGAAGATATCCAGGTCTCAAGCTAACAATGGGTAAGAATTTCTAGATACATTTGCATTTTTCAAATGCTTTACAAGTGATGCTCATTGAGAACTATTCCACTATGGTGTATTCTCTGTCCATGTATTTATCCTTTTAGGTGACAGAATCCTAAATATCAGAAAAAAATGTAAAAAAAAAAAAAGAAAAAGAAAAAGAAAAAAAGGATATCAGAACTTCAGTAGACTCCTCTTCTTCTAATATTCAGATATTAATGGGGCACCTGGGTGGCTCAGTCAGCTAAGTGGCTGCCTTCAGCTCAGGCAATGAACCCAGGGTCCTGGGATGGAGCCCTCAGGCTCCCTCTTTCTCTGTTGCTTCCCCTGCTTGTGCTCTCTCACTCTCTCTAAAATAAATAAATAAAATCTTTAAAAATATCTAAGTAAAATAAAATATTAATTTTTTAAAATTATTTTCTTCCCCAAGCTGTTTTATTCAGCATACACAAACATACAGAAGCATTAGTGAGGGTACAAATCCATCCAATCACTTGGATAGATAATAACTATACTTCTGGGAATCCCTGGGGAATAACCAAAACCTTATGAAGAGTTTTGAAAAGTAAGGATTTGAAGAAATTAACAGACCGAAGAAATGGGCAGTGACTCAAAACTTTACTAGTTGTGCATTTCAAGTGAGTTACTTGAAGTTTTTCAAAACCATATGTCAGAATCTTTAAAATGGTGACAATACTTCCTGCCTTGTAAGGTGTTGAGGCAGTAACAGTCTCTCAATAAATGTTCACTAACAGTGAATTGCTATTAAAAATAACAATTATCTCATGATGTGGGGATCCATAAACCTAAGGAGAGGAGAGATAAGTGATTGAATCTGCTTAAAAAGAGTGGAAAAGGGGGCGCCTGGGTGGCTCAGTGGGTTAAGCCTCTGCCTTCAGCTCAGGTCATGATCCCGGGGTCCTGGGATCAAGTCCCGCATCGGGCTCTCTGCTCAGCGGGGAGCCTGCTTCCTCCTCTCTCTCTGCCTGCCTCTCTGCCTACTTGTGATCTCTCTCTGTCAAATAAATAAATAAAATCTTAAAAAAAAAAAAAAAAAAAAAAGAGTGGAAAAGCACCACCTTCGTATTTCACCCAGCCTAATGCATCACGAAGTAGGTGTCCCTAAAATATTTCTAACGATACTATAATCTTTTTGCAATTTTCTCCTAAAAGACTGTATTTTCCCTTTCTCACTCTCTTATGCTTTTTCTTTTTGATTTTATAAAACTTTTTCAACATATATTTTGACCCTACTTATAATTTATTATCCTCCTCATCTCTCACTGGCAGTGTTTTCTGGGTGAAAAAATAGTGTATTTACTTTATCAACATGTTATTAAATAAGAGATATTATTAGCACTTACTATTTGTAAAAATATTCAACTAAGATAGAAAGTTAAGATAATTTATTGTTGTATAGTAAAGATTTTGGCCTTGCCCTCAGCTTTTAGGAGGTGATGTGTGCCATGCATCATAGGAATGTCTTTGTTTAGAATACCGTCTGGCCACAGTGGTTTCTAGAATGGGACATACAATAGTTGGGGGCTATTCATGCCAGGGAGACCAATCATATTACTTAGCGGGGTTTGCATCTTGACTTGGAGGCTGAGATCAACCATATGGACAATTAATCAATCATATTTACGTCAGGAAATCCTAATAAAAACTCAGCATCAAAGCTTTGGTGAGCTTCTTTGGTTGCAGTGCTCTGGCATATTGTTATGCACTGATTCTAGGAAGGTAATATATCCAGAGAACAATGGAAGCTTAATCTTTAGAGCCCTCCTAGACTCTGCCTTATGTGCTTCTTTCCTTGGCTGATTTTGATCTGTATCCTTTCCCTATAATAAGCCATACTGTGAGTATAAAAGCGTTCAGTGAGTTCTGTGAGTCTTTCTAGTGAATTATGGAATCTGAGAGTGGGTTTTCAAAGACTTGAACTTGCAGTTGTTATCTGAAGTGAGGTTAGTCTTGTGGGGGGACTGTGCCTTCAAACTTCGCAGTTTGGCCAGGTGCTGTTCTAAATGTTTGTATCCCCTCAAAACTCACATGCTGAAATCCTAACCCCTAGTGTGATGGTATTAGGAGGTGAGGCCTTTGAGAGTGATGAGTTCATGAGGGCATAGTCCTTATGATTGAGATTAGTGTCATTATAAAAGAGAACCCAGAGAACTCCCTTGCCCACTCAGCCATGTGGGTATAGAATGAAAAGACCCCATGAGGAGTGAGCTCTCTCCAGGCACCAAATTTGCCAGCACCTTGACCTTGGACTACTTGGCACCCAGAACTGTGAGAAATGAGTATTTGTTGTTTAAGCCACCCAATCTATGTGATAGCAGCCTGAATAGACTGAGACAAACAACATATGGTAAATATTAGCTTATCAAATTTTGTATATTTTCTGTTATTGAGTTTTTAAAAAGTAAAATCATGAGCAGTCAAATTACTAATTACAAAAAAGAAAAAGAAAAAAATTAAAGCAATTCTTGCACCCTTTTGGTCCATCCATTTCCTCTCAGAGTCTTAAAAGTTCACCCATTTGAAACTTCCGTATTTCTCCACACTTAAGATCCTTTGTTATTCCCTGACAAAAATGAAATGGAAATAAAGAAGTGCTGAACTTCTTTAATATAATCTGAGGTCTCATATTTTCTACATTGAAAACATAGGGGCCAATACAATGCTGCCATGCTATTTACTTTGGAACGCCAATCAGATTCACTGAACTGAAGTCTAACATAGGAAAAAACACTAAGACACAAGGTTTAAAATAAAATAATCTTATTTACCCAAATAGCTACAAATATCTAGACATTTTAGTCTTTTCTATAGAGTTAAATGTTTAATTTCAACCCAAAATTAGACAGCTTGAAGGATGGTTGATTTAACTAGTTGATTTAATAAGTGTTTTATTGATTTAGTTAACACCTATTTTTAGCTCTCCATCAATATAAGGAAGCTATGACTCTTGACATGATCCATAGGAATATAACAAATATGAAGATGTTATGATGAATTTAAGTAATTGGTAGAAGGCAAACTGTTTATTTAGAAACAAACTTTTCATATATAAAGAAATTTTGTTATTAAGAGAAAGGCCAGGGAGCTTAGTGGCTACTACTGAACACTCAAATTTTGAGTCAAATATCCTGGCTCTGGATTCCTGCTGCTTTTCGCATAAGTTAATTGTGATGATTAACTGCAAAACGTGTGTTTCTGGGGGGATCTATTGTGCTTAGCACAGTGCTGGGCACACAATAATCTCTCAAAAAACTCAGATTGCTATTCGTTTTTAACCAGCTACATAAATAAGTGAATTGCAAACTAGAAGCTGGCTTTTTGAAAGAATCAATAAGATAGATAAACCATTGGCCAAACTAATCCAAAAGAAACAAGAGAGGACCCAAATTAATAAAATTATGAATGAAAAGGGAGAGATCATGACTAACACCAAGGAAATAGAAACAATCATCAGAAATTATTATCAACAGTCATATGCCAATAAGTTCAGCAACCTAGATGAAATGGATGCATTCCTGGAAACCTATAAACTTCCAAAACTCAATCAGGAAGAAACTGATAACCTGAATAGACCAGTATCTAGTAACGAGATTGAAGCAGTGATCAAAAACCTCCCAAAAAACAAGAACCCAGGACCTGATGGATTCCCTGGGGAATTCTACCAAACATTCAAAGAAGAAATAGTATCTATTCTTCTGAAGCTGTTTCAGAAAATTGAAGGAGAAGGAAAACTTCCAGACTCTTTTTATGAAGCCAGCATTACCTTGATCCCCAAACCAGGCAAAGACCCCACCAAAAAGGAGAATTTCAGATGAATAGTCCTGATGAATATGGATGCTAAGATTCTCAACAAGATCCTAATAGGATCCAGCAGTACATTAAAAAGATTATCCACCATGACCAGGTGGGATTTACCCAAGGGATGCAGGATGGTTCAACATTCACAAATCAATCAATGTGATAGAACAAATCAATAAGAGAAGAGAGAAGAACCACATGATCCTCTCAATTGATGCAGAAAAAGCATTTGACAAGATACAGTATCCATTCCTGATTAAAATGATTCAAAGTATAGGGATAGAGGGAACATTCCTGAACTTCATAAAATCTATCTATGAAAAACCCACAGCGAATATCATCCTCAATGGGGAAAAGCTGACAGCCTTCCCTTTGAGATCAGGAACACGACAAGGATGCCCACACTCGCCACTGTTGTTCAACATAGTATTAGAAGTCCTAGCAACAGCAATCAGACAACAAAGAGAAATAAAAGGTATTCAAATTGAGAAAGAAGAAGTCAAACTCTCTCTCTTTGCAGATGACATGATACTTTATATGGAAAACCCAAAAGACTCCACCCCCAAACCAGTAGAACTCATACAGCAATTCAGTAATGTGGCAGGACACAAAATCAATGTATAAAAATCAGTTGCTTTCTTATACACTAAGAATGAAAATACAGAAAGGGAAATTAGAGAATTGATTCCATTTACTATAGCCAAGAACCATAAGACACCTGGGAATAAACTTGACTAAAGAGGTAAAGGATCTGTACTCAAGGAACTATAGAACACTCATGAAAGAAATTGAAGAAGACACAAAAAGATGGAAGACCATTCCATGCTCATGGATTGGAAGAACAAACATTGTTAAAATGTCTATACTGCCTAGAGCAATCTATACTTTCAATGCCACTCCGATCAAAATTCCACCAGCATTTTTCAAAGAGCTGGAGCAAACAATCCTAAAATTTGTATGGAACCAGAAGAGACCCTGAATTGCTAAGGAAATGTTGAAAAAGTAAAACAAAACTGGGGGTATCACGATGCCTGATTTCAAGCTTTACTACAAAGCTGTGATCACCAAGACAGCATGGTATTGGCATAAAAACAGACACATAGACTGGTGGAACAGAGTAGAGAGTCCAGATATGGACCCTCAACTTTATGGTCAAATAATCTTTGACAAAGCAGGAAAAATATACAGTAGAAAAAAAAGTATCTTCAATAAATGGTGCTGGGAAAATTGGACAGCTATGTGTAGAAGAATGAAACTCTACCATTCTCTTACACCATACACAAAGATAAACTCAAAATGGATAAAAGACCTAAACGTGAGGCAGGAATCCATCAGAATCCTAGAGGAGAACATAGGCAGTAACCTCTTTGACATCGGCCACAGCAACTTTTTTCAAGATATGTCTCCAAAGGCAAAGGAAACAAAAGCGAAAATGAACTTTTGGGACTTCATCAAGATCAAAAGCTTCTGCACAGCAAAGGAAACAGTCAACAAAACAAAGAGGCAACAGACGGAATGGGAGAAGATATTTGCAAATGACAAGTATAGACAAAGGGCTGATATCCAAGATCTATAAAGAACCCCTCAAACTCAACACACACAAAACAGATAATCATGTCAAAAAATGGGCAGAAGAAAAAGAAAAAGAAAAAAAAATGGGCAGAAGACATGAACAGACACTTCTCCAAAGAAGACATACAAATGGCTAACAGACACACGAAAAAGTGTTCATCATCCCTAGCCATCAGGGAAATTCAGATCAAAACTGCATTGAGATACCACCTTACACCAGTTAGAATGGCCAAAATCAACAAGACAGTAAGCAACATGTGTTGGAGAGGATGTAGAGAAAGGGGAAGCCTCTTACACTGTTGGTGGGAATGCAAGTTGGTGCAGCCACTTTGGAAAACAGTGTGGAGATTGCTTAAGAAATTAAATATAGAGCTACCCTATGACCATGCAATTGCACTACTGGGTATTTACCACAAAGATACAGATATACCGATGTAATGAAAAGAAGGGCCATATGGACCCCAATGTTCATAGCAGCAATGGCCACAGTTGCCGAACTGTGGAAAGAACCAAGATGCCCTTCAATGGATGAATGGATAAAGAAGATGTGGTCCACATATACCATGGAGTATTATGCCTCCATCAGAAAGGATGAATACCCAACTTTTTATCAACATGGATGGGACTGGAAGAGATTATGCTGAGTGAAATAAGTCAAGCAGAGAGTCAATTATCATATGGTTTCGCTTATTTGTGGAGCATAAAGAAAAACATGGAGGAGATGGGGAGATGGAATGAAGAAGTGAGTTGGGAGAAATTGGAGGGAGAGTCGAACCATGAGAGACTGTGGACTCTGAGAATCAAACTGAGGGTTTTGGAGGGGAGGAGGGGAGGAGGTTGGGTGAGCCTGGTGATGGGTATTATGGAGAGCACCTATTGCATGGACCACTGGGTGTGGTCCATAAACAATGAATTCTGGAACACTGAAAAGAAATTTAAAAAAAAATTTTTAAAGTGAATTGAAAAGTAATTTATAAAATGAATGTTGTACTACAGAATTACCCTGTGAATAAATGTTTATTTATCTAAGAAAAGGATATTTAGTTTTGGGTATAAAATAAACTACTGTTATTTTGTTTATTATCAAGTTCAAATAGTCAACAGAAAAGATTTTTCTGCTACTCAACTAATATCTAGCTGATACTGGCTTTTTGAGCCTTATAATAGCAATATGGATTTAGTATTTCAAGTTTACCAAGTACTTCCCTGTATATAATCTCATCCAAATATCATGCCATCTTTGAAAGATAGACTGATCCAAAGTTTATTAGTATTCCATTTCACAGATAAGAAATCTGAGGTACAGAGAGTGTAAATAAATTGCCAAGGGCTACAGAATTAGAAAGTGATCAGTCTAAGAATTCACTGGGATCTTTAACTTCAAATTAATTATTTTTTTTCTTTTTCCTTTCTCCCTTGTCTCTCACTAAATTTCATTTTAATTTTTTTTTAAGATTTTATTTATTTATTTATTTATTTATTTATTTGACAGACAGAGATCACAAGTAGGCAGAGAGGCAGGCAGAGAGAGAGAGGAGGAAGCACACTCACTGCAGAGCAGAGAGCCCAATGTGGGGCTCGATCCCAGGACCCTGGGATCATGACCTGAGCTGAAGGCAGAGGCTTTAACCCACTGGGCCACCCAGGTGCCCCTCATTTTAATTTTTTAAAAGTTAAGTAATCTTTGTCAAATTGTTAGCTTTAAAATTATAAGAAAACTTCAGTAAACATATGGGTAAAATAAGATGGGTCAATTTTTGATGCTTATGATCAAAGTATTAATATCAAGTGTGATCTTGCTATTAATAGTAAGAGGGGGAAAAAAAAACAACTTGTAATATCCACATGCAAGGATAAGACAGCCAAGCCTGCTGTCACAAGAAAAACAAATCCTATGCTTTCCTCAGGGAAAGGATTCTAACCAAAACAGGAAAAAGAGTCAAAAAGATTGGCAAACAGACTTCAAATGTCTCAAACACAACAGGAGACAACTTTAACCTATATTTTAAACAATTGCTTCAGACAGGTCTTGGAAATAGTAAAAACAGTGGGAGTAGCAAACAGCAATTTCTTTGGCTCTTTTCATTTCAAGCCTTTTAACATATTTTGTCATAAGACATCTTGGTTTCTCTTTATTTGGAAAGATTCTTTGTGTTGGAACAGTACAATTATCAACAGCAAAGAAGACATTTTCCATTGATGATAATAATGTGGGCAATTACAGTATCTATGCTCATCTTTACAATACAGTATCATTATAAAGCATAACTGAGAGGCATAATGAGCAATTGTAGGCCATTGTGAGTAACTACCGGTTTGACAATGCTGAAGTTTTGAATTTACCAATATAAAGCCAAAAAAGGACATTGTTCAACTATTATTAAACTTTTTCATGAAATAAAATCAATTAATATTACATATTTTTCTAACCCAAAATGATACAATTCCAACAGGAAGTATAGGTTGGGTATAGTATGGGTCTATCAGAAGGTCATAATGTTTGCAGGCAATCTAAAAATGTCACATCAGAGAGTTTTACATTGGGATATAAGTTGGGAGATGCAAGATGTCATTAGCTTATGCAAACACCGTTGTCATTAAACAAATAATATTTTCAGGTAAGTTTAGCCATGGCAATTTGCTTCAAATACTAATAAAACACAGAAAAAAAACTTGTATTTGAATTTCTGTTAGAATGTTAATTCAAAGTCAGTCGGTCATGAAATTTACAAAAATAGTTTCATACATTTACTAATGATGAACATAAGCTAATCAGCTGAATCAGGCTGTGGTGTACATAAACATACAATAAATTAGAAAGCTGCTTAAGATTAAGCATTTTTAAAAAGCAGTGATAGACATTCATCTCATGGAACTGGCAGAGAGAATTAAAAGGATCAAAAAATGAGTAAATGGCAGAGTCTATTAAGATAAATAATGATCAATTTTAGGATTCTGAAATAATTTAGCTCAAGAACTTTTGCTGTAGTCTCTTTTTTCTGTATCTGGAGCTTTCCATTCACAGAAATGGCAGCTTTAATTTGAAGAGGAAAATGACTTGGTCATTTCATTAAATCTGCAAATAAATGGTCATGTGACTTCAGATGAGTATTGCTATCTGTTCCCCAAAAGCAAATTTCTTTACTAAGTGCTGCTTAACAGCTTTCCCACTTTACACATTTTTCTGGATCATCTTCAGCAACTAAATTTCTCTCACACTACTGAACTATAGCTGAGTTGCTCAAGGATTTCAGAAGCTTCCTGATTTGCACCTTTGTTAAGTTTTAGAAATCATTTCACCTCCGGATTGATTCAAAGTGGCCAAAGTCATCTGAAACCACTTTAATTTCATATTCATATTTCTTCTTTCATATTATGATGAATAGCAGAACTTCACAGATTTAGATAAGGAAATATGGTAGAATCCATGTTGTTTCAGTTGGTAAGTGGAAACTGGCAATTTTTAGTTTGCTGGGGCTCTCCATGAGAACCTCCTCTGAGTGCATCATCTCACAGTAAAATTTCCTTGCTTAGTCTTATTGGCTCCTTGCCACATTCTACATCGCCTTATTTTCAGTTTCCTTAAGCTCATAAAAAGTACCTCTGCTCCCACCTCCCTTAGCCAAGAACCCATATTTTCTTGGGAGGAATATCTGATAAAATGCTTATATCTTTTCCCTCCAAATCAAACTTTTCTTTCATCTCTATACTACACATTCCATTCTCCTTTCTCCATTTTTCAGAGTTCTACCACCTGCAATTGATCTTGAAACCATGCCCAACCTCTACTGTGGCTGCCCATCAAACATCGCTTCTCTTTCATTTCTTCTTTGGCTGAAAGCATTTTCAATAGGCTATCTCTCAACATGGCCTATTTTTTCAACGTTTAACCACCTTTCTCCTTCTTTGCCAAACTTCTCAAAAGAGTATTACTCGGGGTGCCTGGGTGGCTCAGTGGGTTAAAGCCTCTGCCTTTGGCTCGGGTCATGAGGCTCGGGTCATGATCCCAGGGTCCTGGGATTGAGCCCCGCGTCGGGCTCTCTGCTCAGCAGGGAGCCTGCTTCCTACTCTCTCTCTGCCTGCCTCTCTGCCTACTTGTGATCTCTGTCTGTCAAATAAATAAATAATCTTAAAAAAAAAAAAAAGAGTATTACTCATTATCTCCATTTCTAAACTTCTAATTGACTCATTCTTTTCATAATAGCTATTCTCCTTCTATTATGTTTTATTGAAACTGTCTTTGTAAACCTTTCCAATGACCTAATTGTAAATCTAACCATCTCATATTAGACATAATCTTTTATGTCTTCATGAAATATTTGACACTGTTGGCCATCTCCAATCTCCACACTTAAAACTTTCTCTCTCGTTATCTATCTCTTATCTCTTTTTTGCTTCATTAACTCTTGACCCAGTTGATTTTTACATCTCTCATTTCCTTCTCAGACTTTTATTTGCTTTTTACGGTAGGTTCCATCTTTGCCTATATCTATTCAACTTTTCCAAGTTTCCATTAATTTCCATGGATTCCACAAAGCACTGGATCTAATCCCAACTCAAGAAATCATTATGGTGATTTAATAGTGTAATGTATTTAATGGAATGGCCAAAGTCCACAGTCTTATAAGTCCCGCAAACACGAGCTTGCTACTTCTAGCTCCTCTCACCATTCTGATGCAATATTCTTCCAAATGTGAATGATATTTGATTTGCCCATACAAGTTCTTTCATTTTCCCTTAGGAAATGAGACCTCAAGGATAAGGCTGGTTACAGATGAAGTAGAATGAAATGCTAATTTCCTTAAGAAAATTCTAATTGAAAGTTGGTAAGTTCATTGCTTGGAATAAACAAACATAGAATGAAAGCAACATAAAAAAATATATAGATCAGCCTACAATTCAATGTACCAGTTCTTTTTATGTATAATGCAATCATGTAGAAAAGCTTTTAAAATAAGTGCACCTGTATATTCAGTGAAAATTAGTCTGTCAATTGAGTTTTTAATGTAACTTCAAAATAATCCATTTTGTCTCATTTAATTCAATAATTTTAAAAGGTTATGGGCCTCTGCTAAAGGAAACACATTGTTAGGAAGTAATCTATTTATTCTTCCTTGCATTTCCCTTTATTGTACATTTGTGTGTGTGTCTGTGGTTTTCCAATTTTAAGCAGTAACAAAAATACTCTGCAAGAAATAAAGACTTTATTGTATTTTCTGTATCTAAATAAACTGGACTTACTTTTTTAGGACAATGGCCTGGAAAATGTACTCAACATTAACAACACAAGCTACCTCGGTGGGGCTATTCAAAGAGGCATAAAATGACAGCAAATTTATATATATATTTGTAATACTGTTTTGATTCTTCCACTTATATTATATTTCCCATTACTAAAAGAACAGAAGAAACGCCAGACATGGTAATACTTCTGTTTTACACAGTTCAGTATTTTCTGACATCAGTCCCTTGTTTCTTTCAAAAAAGCATAGTGATTTAAAAAATCTGAACTATAAACATAGGACTTTGGTTATCATATACCTTTTTTTATCCTTAACTTTCGAAGGTACCACTGGTCTGCAAAATTAAAAATGTGATCACATTTCTCTCTCCTTAAAAACTCTTTCTTGGCTCACTGTTGCTCATAGGAAGAGTTCTTTTCCCACAAGTCCATCTGGTAAGCTTTTAAAGTCACTCTTCAGGCAACCCACAAAATGGGAGAAGATATTTGCAAATGACAGTACAGACAAAAGGTTGATATCCAGGATCTATAAAGAACTTCTCAAACTCAACACACACAAAACTGATAATCATATCAAAAAATGGGCAGAAGATATGAACAGACACTTCTCCAATGAAGACATACAAATGGCTATCAGACACATGAAAAAATGTTCACCATCACTAGCCATTAGGGAGATTCAAATTAAAACCACATTGAGATACCACCTTACACCAGTTAGAATGGCCAAAATTAGCAAGACAGGAAACAACATGTGTTGGAGAGGATGTGGAGAAAGGGGAACCCTCTTACACTGTTGGTGGGAATGCAAGTTGGTGCAGCCACTTTGGAAAACAGAGTGGAGATTCCTCAAGAAATTAAAAATAGAGCTTCCCTATGACCCTGCAATTGCACTACTGGGTATTTACTCCAAAGATACAGATGTAGTGAAAAGAAGGGCCACCTCTACCCCCAGTGTTCATAGCAGCAATGGCCACGGTCACCAAACAGTGGAAACAACCAAGATGCCCTTCAACGGACGAATGGATAAGGAAGATGTGGTCCATATACTCTATGGAGTATTATGCCTCCATCAGAAAGGATGAATACCCAACTTTTGTAAAAACATTATCAGCACTGGAAGAGATTATGCTGAGTGAAATAAGTCAAGCAGAGAGAGTCAATTATCATATGGTTTCACTTATTTGTGCAGCATAACAAATAACATGGAGGACAAGGGGAGATGGAGAGGAGAAGGGACTTGAGGGAAATTGGAAGGGGAGGAGAACCATGAGAGACTATGGACACTGAAAAACAACCTGAGGGTTTTGAAGGGGCAGGGGTTGGAGGTTGGGGGAACCAGGTGGTGGGTATTGGGGAGAGCACATATTGCATGGAACACTGGGTGTAGTGCAAAAACAATGAATACTGTTACACTGAAAAGAAATTAAAAATAATAATAATAATAATAAAGTCACTCTCCAAACTCTAGGTAATTTTTTTCTCTAGAAAGATTTTGGATTTTATTGAGATACAACTGACAAATAATATTGTGTAAGTTTATCCCCAATGCACTGATTTATGTACACATTTTTGAATGCTTACCACAGTAAGGTTAGTTAATACATCCATCACCCCACAGAATTACCATTTTTTAGTTGTTGGTAGTGAAAACATTTAATATATAATTTCATATAAATTATATATATAAATATGTATAAAATTTAATATATAAATTTTAAATATACAATACAGTATCATTAACTATCATTACTATGCTGTACATCAGATCCCCTAATCTTATTCTTTATAACTGAAGGTTTCCATCCTTTGATAAGCCTCTCCTTTTTCCCCCTATCACCAGCCTGGGCAACCACCAATCTACTCTATTTCTAGGACTCCAACCCTTTTAAATTCTACATATAAGTAAAGTCATACAGTATTTCTTTGTCTGGCTTATTTCACTTAGTGTAATGCCTCAAAATTCATCCATGCTGCTGCAAACAATAAAATTTCTCTAGGAATATGTGTATAATACCATCTGCTTTTCCTTCTTTATGCCCATACAATTAATTACTCTCTTTTGTAATATTAAAAAACCTTGTAATTACTTTTAGTTTCACATTAGTCATATTGTAGTATAATTAATTTCTTATTGTGGCAAACTGTACGTAATGTAAAATTAACCATTTTAACCAATTTTAAGTGTAGGGTTTAGTATGTTTACATTGTTGTGCAACCATCACCACTATCCATCTTAAGAACCTTTTTCATATTCCCAAACTGAAACTCCATACCCATGAAATAACAGCTTCCCACTATAATGACTTTCAACATATCTATTTCTTATATTTGAGAGAATTTTGATTCATTAAATATCTGAGTTTTATTAATATATTTATACCTAGTACTTAAGTCAAAGCCTGGCAAACAGAAGATGCCCAATAAATATTTGTTGAACTGAGGTGTCATGATCAAAATCACACATCAGCTAATTACGTCAGCCAGCCATGTCAATTATGTCAACTTTCCAGCTCTACTCCACTCTAATCTAACACTTTATAAAAGGAAGGAAATAAAGAACACACCTTCATAGTTTTTACTTTACCAAAACAAAACAAAACAAAACAAAACAAAACCTTCACCGCTTCCTCACTTCATAAGTATGAATTCTACTCTTCGATCGCGGTATTCAGGGCCCCCTGAAATCTTACTCTTCCCCACCTCCCCATCTTCCACTTTCACATCTTTTCATACCCAAATCCTCACTGACACAACACCATCCTCTCTACTCTTAAAATAGCCAATTTCAGGGTTTTGTTTCTGTTTTCCACCATACTGTTTGCTCAGCCTGAAAAGTTTCCCCCTAGTTTTAAAGACAAATCATAGATTTCCTTCAAGGGTGATCCTTCTCTGATCCTTCAGCTGAGAATAAATATCTTTATCCTCTCTGCATTTTGGGCCTGTGTTTTCATTTATTTAGTTTTGCATTAAGTTATACCTTACTTACATTTATATATTCATTTTCATCTCTTGAGGGCAAATTACATGAAATTTTGCATAATGTTTCATTTATCATTGTGTTTTTTCCTATTCCTCCTGTCAGAGACTCAGAATTTTCTGCACTTGGTGGTTACTCAATAATTATATTTGGAAAGAACAAACATCTTGTTCATTTAATCCATATAATCAACGTAGTGTTGTTAATTGAGCATGCCTAAGGTTATTCAAACTTTAATACTAAGGAAATAGCAAAGGAACAATGTGAAAACACTGGCTAGAACAAATGCTATACAATGAAATTGGACAAATACATGTTAATCATGAGGTTCACATCACTGTAGTGAATACAATAAACACAAATGAACAAGATGCAGTCCATTTTTCTCAGGGAACTAACAACCTAGGCCTAGACAGATATATAATTAACTCCAATAGCTGTTGAACAGTCAAAATAGATGCTGAAGCAATGAGTTTTAGCAATTTAAACTAAGGAATGATGACTGTGGCAAGAACTCATAAAATATTTCATTAAAAAGGTAATGTCTGAACTTGAGTTTAAATGGGGAAATATGATTTCAGTGAATGAATTAGGGTTGTGGAAGCATTCCAGGAGAGACATTAGCATAAGTATGATACAGGAAACATGTTGGTTGATTTCAAAAACCATGAATATAATTATGTTAACAAGACCTTAGAATGACTCAGTCATGCAGTAGTGATAGTAGGAGTTAGAGCTAGATTTGTAGATTAGGACCATTGAAGAGGTTCTTGATATATGATTACATTATTAACGTGTTCATACAGTATATTATAGCATTATGTTATTAATGTACTAATATGGTATTTATTACATATAAGTATATATTACATCTTAGAATATGTTGTAAGAAATAATCACTATGATTAGAGCTTTGCTTAGCAGGTTTAACCCTGGAGAATTACATATCAGAAAGGAATAGGAAAGAAGAATAAATGAAAACCTACTGTACTATTCCAGGTGAAAATTAATGAACACGTGAACTATAGTGATTTTAATGTACATGCAAGAAAAAGAGTAATGGATGGGGATTTGATGACACACACAGTTAAATGAAGAGATTGGAACTGCCTGAGTACAGAGCGTTAAGACAAATTCGGAGATAAGAACATTGTGTAGCAGAAGAGAAGGGCAACTTAAGAGAAATGACCTCTCTGGGCTCATCTATAAAATAACAGTAGTACCAATCCTCCAGGATTATTCTGCTGATACATATATATTTAGCACAATGCCCAGGAATTTAAAACTCTCAGTAAATATTACCTATTGTTATCACACTAAGTGATCAAGAGAATTACCTAGTCAGGAAAATCTCATCTAACTAAAATATCTTTATCATTTTGTTTATGATATAATGAAGAGTTATTAAAAACACAAATATGAAAGAAATGCATAGTACATATGCTTACAAGCAGCAGAGACAACTAATAATGACAGTTTATACTCAATTTATACTCAACTCAATTTTATACTCAAATTTTTTCTAGTCCTACAATAATGTATTATTATTAATTATATTTGTACACATTGGGATCATTCTATGCAACTTTTTCTTTTTGTAAAAGAATGTTTTGGAGCTCTTTCCAAATTAGAACATACAGTTGCCTCATATTCTTTTGAATATGGCTATTTATTTCATTAGTTAATGGGCCATAGGGAATCTAAGGGGACACTTTTGTAAGAACTAGGTGGAGTTCCAGGCCCACCAGTACATATGGTGCCTTTGTGTAAATTAGAAAACTCATTCCATGTATGTGATGACAGATATACAGGTGCATATCTTGATTTGCAAACCCTGAGCAAGATTTCAACCTCTCCGCCTTGCCCCTTGCTGGATACCTGTGGCAGAAAACAGTCTCTACAACCATTAGCACAGCTGTGTGGAAATGCCGTGAGGCTCAGAAAAAAGCAGGAACTTTGAGCTACAGATTTTGTCCTTTCTCTTTTTTTCCCCACTGAAGTCACGGTTGTAGCCTGGGATGTATGAGAACAAGATGAGGGCTCCATGGGAGAGTTTATAAAAAGGAAATGTATTAAACATTAACTCCAAAACATGTAGGAGAATGGGACAAGATGAGAGAGACAGAGATAGGGACAGATACACCGACAGGCACAGAAAGAGAATGATATATAGATGACAGAATCAACTCTATTAAAATAATGATGACAGAATAAACTCTATTCTGTCATCTTCTCAGACTCTACATATGCATATATGTGTATGAATATACCAAGGTATATGACTATATCACTTGCAGTCTAAACCCTTGCTCTCTGATTTCTCTTTTCTGAATTTTGGAACTGAAATAATTCAGGAATATGTTTGGATAAATATCTGGACAGTTATTAGCACTACCAGAAACTTGGGAATCAAAGAGATTTGAACACTATGGTATTCTTACTTGTCAAGCTTCCTATATAAACTCAGGAAAGGCACAGATTTGAACCATTAAGGGACACTTGTAAGTAATTTTAATTTTAATTTAAAATCTAAAGAATCAAATGAAATTTTCCCCAAACCCTTGCTCATTTAGCCATCTGCAGAATTTTGTTCGAGTCCCTGATTGTTTTTGTCTATGCTATGTATTTTTGTTTGGTTCTTAAGACTGTGTTCTTAAATTGTTTTTTTCTATTAAAAAATTGTCTTTTATTTTCTAAAACACTTTCTTCAATTACTTCCTCTAACATTCAAATGTTATTTAGTTCCCCTTTCTAAAGCTGACAATAGTGTAAATTTTTCTAAACTTTTTTGGTCAGATTTCTAAATGTATGTTATCATCAATACATGATGCCTGGTTTATAGGGATTTCTTGTACCAACTGTTATTCTGAGAACTCAAACTGCAGGTGTCTTCTGAGTTCTTTCTCTCTCTCTCTCCTTTTTTAAATTTTCATAATGAAATACAAGTTTCAGTATGAAGGAAAAGTTGGCTTTTCCCCACGTACTCTCTCTTAAAATCATTAATTATTTATAAAAAATTTATTGTTAGAAAACTAAGGGAACTTCCCTAATCCCTTCCTCATCCTTAGATATGTGACTTCCTAAGCACGGATTCTGGTAAAGCCACCTGGAAGTTAATAAAAAAATCAAGGGGAAAAAAAATTATTGGAGTTAATAATGAGCACACAATTACTTTCCTCTTCTGCAAATGATGTAAAATAAAACAAAAATCATTTAGAAGGGCTGTAGTAATTGTAGAATCATGTTAATGATTTAAAATATACACAAGCAATCAAATGGACTATGCTGCCTACAACAGACTACAATAAAATTTGAGGCTAAATTATTTAAGATAACCGTCAAAAGTCTTTCCTCCACTTTGGTTCTCTCAAGCATTGTTCTTCCATTTTATATCTGCTTGAACTATGCTGTTGCCACGTCTGGAGCAAATTTTCAGAGCCTTACTTGAACTTGAGGAATATTTTTACTTTGGGGTACATAACTTTGCCAAAAGGTCTCACTACACCCTTGTGACAAACAGGTTTATCAGCGCACGCACGGTAAGCAAGGCTTTCACAGGAGTAGTTGCCGAAGCTTTTGTTGTTTTAGTCTTATCAATAAAATATTTTGAGGGACGTACCCAAAATAAATATACTTTTAAACATACATGAAAATCAAAATTAACAATGATAAGACACAAAATAAATGAACATTTAATTTTTTTTCTGGACATTCTAGGAATGCATATACTTATTTTATTGGTAAAACCTATTATTTCTCCTAAAAAGACAGAGATCTTCTTGCCATTATCTATTACTTCAGAGGTTCTTTTCTTCTACGATGACTAAGAGGTATCAATCTTTTATTTCCCTTTGTTCGCTTTATTTTACTTATTTATTTATTTAAAGCCATCCAGTTTGCTAAGCTGATCTGGTCACCAAAATTTGTGTGTGTGTGTGTGTGTATTTTTTTTTTTTAAACTGTTGTGCCACCATTTGTTTTTGACACTGCTAGCATTTAGTTCACATGGAACTCATTCTCCCTGCATTTAAAAGTCCATTTTTTCTAATGTTTAAATTGTTAACCTAGAGCAAACAAAGGTTAACTTTAAACTTGTTTAATTGAGCTAGATTATTTTAAAGAACAAGGTAATTCATACTTGAGATTTTTATCATGGTTTAAAAATGTGTATTTGTGCATACAAAGCAAATGCAAATATTATCTTAATAAGAATGCCTTGATAATATTTATAATTAATGACATTAGCCTCCCATATCTTTAATAATTCAAAACTAAAAAGATTTTATAGGATTATTTTAGTATGTCTACTACCAGCAATGCCAATATTTACATCACTGGAATAAATTTCTGGAGAAAAAAGTAGCCTTATAAGTAAATGTTAGAGAGAGAAAAAGAGATGGGGCTATTTTGGTGACCTACACAGGTTATTTTTCATACATTTTATATATTTAAATGTATTTTTATCTATATATCTATCTATGCCTGGTCTAATGACCCAAGTTCATTTGTGTACTAAAAACCAAAGTTAGCAAATTTTTCTAAAGAAAAAAACAACTCTTTAAATGTCAGAGATGGTTATAGTACTTTAGTCATGAATGAGAGCAAGAGGAGTGCATTCAGTGATGCCACTAAACATGGGCAGATGCTCTGAGGAGATAAGAATAAGAACACTAAGGGAAGTATATTTGTATCTCCAAGGAGTCAAACTTCATTTGTGACATTTTCTAAGTTTAACAGATATTTGACATGTTTTCCAATTTCGGAGCTGTGTTTTAATTTTTGAAATGACTGGTATTCTGACTGCAGTCTTTCTAAGCCCCTTTGTCGCTAGTTCTTGGTAATTTTCTTTTCACCTTTTAGTGACAGATCCAAATCACCAGAAATCAGAAAACATGACCCTGGCAATTAGTTTCAACAGACCTTGTTCAGTGGCATATACAGAATGTCATTTATTTTTTGTGACAGTTTTAATAAAAGTGATGTGAAACACAAGGGCTATAATGTTAGTGATATTGCACCTCAAAAGAGGAGAAAGTTTGGTATGTTACCTCCTGATTAGCAGCAGCTAGTTCTTCTTCCAGTGCAGAGACTCTTTCTAAAGAAACCCTCAGTCGCTCCCTTACCTAGAAGAAAAACCAAAATATGTGCAGTAATGTACATCCCATACATGTTAAACTGTGCTGAATCCATCAATACCATTATCAGAGACAGTCACATTCGGCAAATTACTAAAGTCTTTATAGCCTTTAGTGCTCATAAACACTATGAATACATTGTCACCTTATAGCATCACTGTATCAAGGGATTTCCTTATAAGCAAGTCATTTTGAGCTACAATGACAGAATTTCCAATGGGGTTGGAGATAGACCTGCTTGTTCTTAATCCTGACTCATAGTAAGTGGAGGCAAAGTTCAAGAGTACGTTATGAATTCATCTAAAAAACAGAGTCACTGATTAAGTATGACATAGGTTAACAAAAAAATTCTACTTTTAAAAAAATAATACATGAGCTTCATTTGGTATGAATAACTTCATAAAGGGTTCTTAGAACCTGAAAAATGTCCATTGCACATACATTTTGTTAATTAGAGGTCTATATTGTTACTTAGGGATTGGCAAGTACTTGCTTCCTCTGGAATTCCTAACCAGCTTCCAGATATCAAAGGTTAAGGCAATATATTCTGTAGAACCAAAGACTCTGCACATTTCATTTGAAGATAATTATGATTTGAAGATAATTACGATTTGCAAATGTTTCATACATAAATGAAACTCAAAGTAGTTTCTCAATTCTTGCTTTCTTAGAACTTCTAAAACTGATTTAGATCTGATTTATGTTCAGATCTTCAGATATGCTCTTTATTACATATATTTAAAATGAGATATTTTTGATCATGTAAAAAATTTAAGAAATTCAGAGAAAGAAATTTGAATTAAAATGAATGTCTATAGTGGCTTAATTCTCCTTAGAAAAGAACCAACAAAATTTATAGCTTCAACTTGAGATGCAATTCATGGTGAATTTTTTATTATGAGTTAACATATTTTTTTTTCACATGGGAATGTTACAGTATTTGTGAAGTTAACATGTATTTTAATATAGTGTTATATTTTTATAAACTAATTTTATTAATTTGATGATAGTATAGTTTAATGAATAACATTTTTTTAAAAATAAGATTTAAATTGAGAACATAATATATAGCTTAAGTAATATAGTTTAATAAATTATTAATATATGACATAGGTTAAATAAAAAACTATATTTTAAAAACTTACCTAACAATTTTAATGTTGCATTATAAAATTATTTTCCAATTAGTAAACAGACAAAAAAACTAATATCCTATTAATCTAGAATCTAATTAGAAATTTTTAAAAATCTCAATCATATTTTTGTGCTATACAATGATAACTGATACATATTCAGAGGGCTGGGTACACTTAACTCCTGAAATACATCTTGAATAAGAAAGCACAATAATCTGAGAGGAGTTTAATATTAATTTTACTTAGTTATGCTGAAATTCTCTGAAAATTAGTAGTATTACATAAATTGATATTTGATATCAAAGATAATTATACAGGACCTTTCCTGATACATAGATATACTAGATGGACTGCCAGGTACCAGTTCTGTTAAACAAATAATTGTTCATTAAAATGGATAAAACTAATACTGATTAATAACTGAACAAGAGCTACTTCAAAGGAAATCTTTGATGATTTGACCTGGGGAATACTTTTCTTATGAGTAGCTTGGATACATGCAAAAGAAGCAAATATCCTGAAGGTTGAAAATAAGGTGGATTGTTGTTATGTGGAAAGCAGAAATCAGCAAAGATCTTAATAGATGTAGTTGCTATTTAACCGGGATGACTATAAAGTTTTATGCCCACTTCCTAAAGTACCAACTATAAAATACGGCTGTTCTGAGTGAGAAAGGTCTAAGAATCCTAGTGGATGAGAACATCCTATGGAACAGTCTAAATGTAACTTAACGATCTCACTATATGCAACATTGATCAGATCACATTTAGACGGCTGTGAAGAGGTGAAGGTGTCCTATTTTAAGATACACTGATACACTGGAATGTTTCTAAAAGAGTCCTTCAAGTCATATAAAGAATTGCTGAAACCAGGCTATCTTTTAGGTTAAAGCATCTTTCTGACTTTCTTTGCTAAACTAATAATCACAGAAATTGTTCTAAACTGGTTCCTATTTACAAGTTAAGCATTTTTATTCTCATATTGAGCCTCTACGAAGTAAAAATCATTAAGCTGATACAACAATTTGAAAATAGAATCAACCCTCAATAAATTTAGAATGGTATCTATAGCTTGAGATCCTATCACCCACAAAGTAATGAATCTGAAGCTCTTTTTATGAGAAAATAAAAACAATTACTGAATACATTTTGAATTAGCTGTAAATGTAAGAATTGGTGTTGTAATTGTCCATACAGTATGATATGAATGCTTTAGTCACATTTATATGAGAATAAATTATTCTCTGTATTTAATTCATCTTGCACTAATCTCTGCTAAACTGATAAGGAAAAAAAAAAAGTAAGATCCAAAGGAGAAATCTGGGGCATAAAGAATCTTGACATCTTACCCTGTCTACATAGCAAAAACTGCATTAATAGGGAAAAAAAAATTATTATCTCTGACAACCGTTTTAGTTTTTTGCTCTGCTCTGCTAAGCATAGTGCCAGCAGAATGCCATAGTTACCTTTATTTTCCTTGTTAGATTTGGTGTTCTTATGGAGCTATCTAGACATGATTGATATGTCATGACAAATTATAATTTTAATTTTTTTCCTAAATGTAAGTGCACAGTTGACAGCCTTAGCTCTCTACATAACTGTTTCTGATTTTTTACTATTTAACCACATTCAATTAATCCATTGTCTGTGTAGTCTTTAAGTTCATGTATATCGGTTGTTTATTTATAGAGCTATAGTGTAAACTCCAAGACATTTCTGTACATGTAGAATTTTTTATTTTTAATTTCATCTGTTACATCAGTTTTCTTCATAAGGGCATATTTCTTCAAAATAACTCAAGAATTTTTTTCCCCAAAAGATGTTTCAAGGCTACTTACATTTTTAAATCCCTGAGGATTTAAAATAAAATAAGTCCCTAAAAATAACAAATACGTCTCAGAATAAAGAGGAACTCTGGTGGAAGAAGCATATATTCCAAATTAAAAGTAAGGTATGGCAGGGTTTCATTTTGGAATTACCATTCTTATAACAGAAAACATCATAAAAAAAATCTCCTTAGACCAGAAGTTCAAATCCAGCTTTGGTACTGTGATAGCAGATCATAGAAATATATGTGGAGTGCATATATATTTACTGTTTTTTTGCTTATCTTTAAGATAAGCAGAGTATCTTTAATTTTGCTTATATTCCCCAGGCATAGCCAATATGTTTTAAAAACAAAAAACAAAAACAGTCAATGATGTCTGAATGATTGCAAAACACATGGATATCTCTTTCCTCCAGCCCACAAAACTGGTAAACATATTGGAGAGTGATGTCAAAATTATTGTTAGTCTTAGCTAATTGTGAAAATTTGATCCTACAACTCAATGGATATATAAATAAAGACATTTATAATGAAGATTGCCAGTCACTGTAATTGTTTACAGCTATGTTCAATTTTTTAGACTTTATGTAGTTCTTCATGTGTAATTTTACCCTCTGTGGTAAAGTTGGTAGTGTCTTGTCCTGAAGACATGGTTAATTGCATCTTCTTCTGATCATCTCTATATATGATAACACAATATCCATACTACTTAAATTAGGATGTTGTAATCTGTGTCCCCACCCTCCCTATCCTCTTGAGTAGCTGTGAGCTATTCTTACGGAAATTTTCTATGAAGGCAGAGATTAATCCCTCAATAACTAAATAGAATGCTATTTAAAACAAGCATGTGGATCAACAGTGACACCAATATCCTTACTTAGCTTGAAAGTTTTAACAAATATTGAAATTTACTCACATCAATAGTAATATTCATTAACATTTAATGAGCACTTGTGGTATGCTAAGTACTGGCTAAGAGTTTTGCATGTCAGATCCCAATTAATCCTCATGACAATTCTAAGAGGTACGTACTATGACTATCTTCATTCAGAAGAAGAGAAAACAGATGTATAGAGAAGTTAGGTCACTTGTCCGTATCTGTCCAACTCCAGAATCCAAGCTCATAACACTTTCCTTCAGACTGTCAGCAATACTTAGCTGATAGTCAGTTCAGTTGCCCCTTGGATTCATCAATGTCCGTGGCACTCCCAGTGAGTTAGTAAATGCTATTATAGCTCCTGGTCCATTACAAATGCTTCATTTAGTTATACTAAGCTCACTGAACATCTACATAGTAAATTATTTCTAAATTTTAAGTTGTACAATTATTTCTTTCTTAAATGTACTCATACCCATCAGGTTGTCCTCAATATTCTTTATAGCCTTACATCCATTCTTTCATAAAAGCGTCCCTCAGGTGATGTGGAAATGCTTACAGGGAACATCTAAAATCACACATTCTCAAGCACTTTCATTCCAGCCATTCAAAACTATTGCACTTTCTCTGGACAGGCCATGCTCTTCTTACATCTCTGGGTTATCTTACACATTGATCCTAGTGTGTAGAGCATCTTTATGACTCTGCTTCAAAAAATCCTACACATTCTTTAATATTCAGACCAAATGTCTTCCCCTCTGTGCATTCTTGTATTTTTCATCATTTTCTTGTATTTTTCATCATTTTCTCAAGTAGAATTAGTCACAACTTTTCTGTGACTTCTTTTTCTTTTCTTAACATCACCTATTACGGACATGAATCTCTAGTGCTATGAACTCTTCAAGTGCAAGAAGAATGTCTGATCTATTTTTGTGTGGCCAAATATCTGTACTACATATAACAGATAATCCATAAATATAGTCTTCCAAATTTTTAACAATGTACTTTTGTAGTAAGAAAGGGAATGTAAAACTAAACATTAAATAAATTGATCATCTGATAATTTGATATATTTATCAAGGATCTTTATATAACATCAATTTTTGTTTTATCCAAAATTATTCATAAACTACTTGTCTCTCACAGCTACAATGAAAATAAGCTATAATTTCTTAATAATCTAGAAGATAGAATTATAGTTATCCTTTTGCACATACTTCACATAATCCCCGCTGTAAGAACATCTGAAAGACCAATGATAAAAGTATCTATGTACATAAATATTAACTACAGTACAAGTGTCTGCATGCTCGAAACCTAGATATAACTGGATAATAATCCCTTATTTGGATTTTAAAACTCAGAACTTGTCAGGTACTTTCTAATGAAGTGCCCCAATTCCCACTCTACAGAATCCTAAAGCTTTATTAATTTTAAAAAGTTAATTCTTTAACATTTGACAAAATTAAAATCATGTCATAAGCCTTACTAATCTCCAAAGGATATTATCATCATATTGGCTTATTTATGTCAGTAGAAGTTATTTGAGTAACAGCTAAGAAAAGCTTACTGCTACTTTTAAAAAGACCTAAGGCAGGCTTTTCCACTAATACCTTATGCTGTGATATGCAGAGACTCTTCAAATGTATATTCAGAACTAAGATATCAGAGATCTAAAAAAAAAGTATGCTTCCAATATTAATCTCCAAAGGTTGGAGTACATCCAATTTGCACCTCAATGTATGTTAAACTGTCAGTTAGCAGTGCCCTGTATTGGCATCTATAGACATGCACTTCAGAGAGCCGCTAGAAGAAGAGAAAGAGAGAGGAAGAGAGAGGGAGACTGAATGACCATATTAAATTTCAAATGGCCATCTGGACTAGGACCATAATGCACCATAATACAAGTATAACTTGATAAGTCATAGGTTCATCACCAATAAAAACAACGTGGTTATGAGTATGACCCATACACACACAATATCCAGCTGCACTTAACAAAATGATATTCCTATAATTCAAATGGGTTTCTCTATACTGAGTTACGTCAGGAGTCAGTTGAGTCACCAGATGAAGAAAAGGAGCTTGATACTGATGACAAAAGCACTGTTAAGCTTGAACTTTTTAAAATTACTAGAACTTTTTAAAATTAGTAGAGTTTATTATTATTATTTTTTTACATTTCAGCTTGATTGAGGTATAATTGACACATACAATTGTAATAATCCTTTATCAATACTATACCTTTTCATCCAAGGCCTTGTGGTGCTCAAACAAAGATTTCAGTGCCTTGAGGACCTCGACCTCACTGGAGACTCCTGAGGGGGACTGGGCTTGCCGTTTCACCACTGTCATTCTGAGTGACCTTTCATGTCGGGACACGAGGCATTCCAAGTGCTCCAGTAACAGCTATTGGGTTTAACAGAAAATGCAATTATCCTAAACATAATTATCTTAAGAACACAAGTCACTAATGCTCATGACTACTACTGTAAAAGATTGCAGGTTTGCATAGTATCTAAAGACAGTCTCAGATTTTATCACAGGTAGCAGCAAAGAAGCAAAAACCTGAGTCTAAACCAGGGTTCCTAAATTACATTAAAGTAAGTCCTATTTCTAGCATATAACAAATTACTCATTTAAGAAATATCACGTAAGGTCTTATCCATTCTTTTAGACAATTTATTAATTTCAGTATGAATTCAGTAGAAATAGACCACAATAGAACATGTGATCAAATAGAATAATTATTAAAGAACATGGCACAATGCATGATGATTGTCTTAAGAAAAAAGTATTAAAAGTCAAAACCAATTAAATTTACATTTGGTCATGGAAAAAGTCTTGCAAAGAAGGTAATGAGCATAATATAATCACCATGTTGCTTTGAATGTGATTATAGTGATAATCACATTTGTAGAGTGATTATAGTGATAGTTACAATCACACGTTGCTCTAACGATTATAGGGAAAATCACTAATGATTTTATTCACAATTAATTCTTAATAGAAATAGAAATAATAGAAAAATATATGCAATCAACTGGGATACCGTAACCAAGATTTGCAATAATCACTCAGGAAAAGGAGGTCAAAGGGCATGCTTTTTAAACTGTCTACTCTGGAACCTACATTCACCCAGAGCAGCCTCTGGAGCCACAATTAAGTCGGGAGAAAGTCCAGTGAACACTGTTTCAGTCTGTTTTAACATTTTCCAAAGAAATTTTACTTTTCAACGTTTTGTGAATTGAGGTCTCACTTTTTGTTTTGTTTCATAAAGGGAGTTCAGCTGCTAAAAACAAAGATACACTAAAAAAACAAAAACAAAAACAAAACCACCTGCTGGTTTAACTTCTCAGTTATTGAGATTCTGCAAGGGAACAACAATACATGAGCAGGAAGTTTTGTAGGAGAGATTTTTCAGAAGGATACTGAAAAGCATAGGCTAACAAATGGTGTCTAGGTAAAATAAAGTAGAAATCACTCAAACGAAAAAGGAAAAAGAAGATATAAGATACTGGGATGGAAGGAAGGAAAGAAAAAAAAATGTGCAGGCTTTTTCCTAAAGCTTACATTTCCTAAAGTAGTGAAAATTTTTGGTTTTCACCAATGTCATTGTTAGGTTCTTTGTCACATATTAGTGTCACCTCTCTTAGTCCTTAATAAATAAATTTCTCTCCATTCACCATCACTAATTATGGTTCAAAGTGTCAGAAAACTTTGCCATGCATTGGCACAAAAGAACACAAACACCCAAGAACTTAAATGTATATAGATCAGTAGGTAGGGATCATATTTAAGGGTCAAAATAATATTAATAGTTCCTCAGTATGATGATGACACAATATTTTCAAAGAGCTTTCCTTTTACTGATCAATCCCTGATTGTACTCCTGGTTTTCTACTCTCTTGAATTCTACAGATACATGTATGCATTGGTTGAATCCAACAGGTTATGGGATTTTGTGTGAACTTAACCATGAAATACAGTTATGAGAGCTGTAAAGAGGAGAGACCTACTTTGCCTGGAGCAGCAAGCTCATGTTTCATTGAGAGGGTGATGTTTAAACTGAGACTTAAAGAATGAGAAAGAGCTGGCCAAATGAGGAGCCAGATGAAGGACTCTAGGCAGAGGGTAAAACACAGGCTAAGGCCTGACTTCCTGAGGAACTAGAAGGAGGCTGGTGTGGTTAGAGCAAAGTTTGTTAAAGAAAGACCATCATCAGATAAGCAGGGTTAAGTTCAAACAAAGCCCTATAACCTATGTGAAATAGCTGGCTCCCCAGTCAACCTTTCAAAGCCCAGATATTCAAGTTATCCCCTGCAATGGTGTGCTAAAGCTGTCTCATACCAGCTTGCTAGAGTGGCTAATTCTCAGGATTTATTATTATTAGATGGCTTTAAATAATAAATAATAAATATATTATTAGAAGAGATGGTATTGCTAGTAGAAGAGAGGATCTTTTCTGTTGTTGTTATTATAGCATATACATAATATAAATTAAGTTATTCTCCCCTTTTATTCTATTTTATATTGGGTATTTGATTCTGATTAACATTAAAGTAGTCCATAAGCTACAGAATATTAATATATGACTGAGATTTTATAAGAGCAGAAATGTACATATGGAAGAACCCTGGTCATGTAGCTGGATGCATGTATCTTCTTTTTTGAGAAAACGTGATTTTGTTTTTGCCTAAGAAATACGGTTGTATAGCGGGGCGCCTGGGTGGCTCAGTGGGTTAAGCCTCTGCCTTCAGCTCAGGTCATGATCCCAGGGTCCTGGGATTGAGCCCTGCATCGGGCTCTCTGCTCAGTGGGGAGCCTGCTTCCTCCTCTCTCTGCCTGCTTCTCTGCCTACTTGTGATCTCTGTCTGTTAAATAAATAAAATCTTAAAAAAAAAAAAAGAAGTACGGTTGTATTGTTGGGTAGATAGATATATGTCAGTACTGCTGTTGTTAGAATTTTAACATGGAAAAGAGTATAATAAAAGTTAGGTTGGAGTCTTGGTATTTGTGGTTGCCCCAAATCTTCTGTACATACCCTCCATCTATGATAATTTCCTGAATGCTGAACATCATCTTCTCAATACTGGAAACAAAAAACACTTCCCTGGTATATTTAACCACTAGGTGGCAGACATGTGACTTAAGAGTCATCCAACCAGAGCCACCCACACAGGACAGATTCTGAAGGGAGCCCAGCGAGGAACCATGCTAGGCTGGGGGGCTATTTTGTTGGCACCGGTAGTAGCAGAAGCTACATGTTTCTAGGACTAGGAATGTAAGGAAAACTCACAAGGCTAAGAAATATGGTCCTAGGCATTGTGCATGGAAACTAGGTTTGGAGATTTCTAACTTTGGAGATTTCTTATATTCCTTAATGTCTTCCTGATTAAAACAGTTAAGCTGTACTGTTTTATGCAATTAGGATAGTATATATATGTATATCTATCTATCTATCTATCTATCTATCTATCTATATGTACATCTTATAATATAAAATGTTATAACATATAATAATAAAACCAAGTAATGTGTTACTAATGTAAAACAGATTTCTTAGGGGCTTAACAATTTAACTCATCCTCAATACTCCTCAATACTTAGGAAAATATTCTATAGAATATATGTTTAATATTCATTTGCTATAGCGACAAAATGATAAATGGCTAAAACTTTCAGCTCTGATATCAGAATAAATACCTCATACATTACTTCGCACACAATTGATGCAAAATAAAGTACCGAACGTTAGAAATGAACTATAAAATAATGAACAAACTCTGTTCTTCCCTAAACATGAGCCCTTGTATCGTGTATGATTTGTGAGTGACATTAGGTATATGTGTTCTTAAATATATAGCCAGTGGTTAAGCTGGGGAGTTGATTCCCTGTATGTGTCACTTAAAAGCCATGTGGCAGCCTGGGCAAATTATTTATATGCTAGTTTTCCCATCAGTTAAGTGGGGATAATAAGATTGCTGTAAGGATAAACAAAGTGGGTTAAACATACAAAACACTTAGGAAAACATTTCACAGGTAACTAATGTTAGCTATATAATATTATCATTTTTATTATTTGATACATCAGATAAACTTCATCCATTGAACTTCCTCTGAAACTTCTATTTTCTATTTGGACAAGATATAATTCATTCAAATATTATACAGTAGAGCCCTTTCTCATCTATTGTTTTTGATGATATTCAAAATTAACACACATACTCTATCCTCTAGAGTTCTCCTTGTGGACTGTCTTCTTTTGTGTTATTTGTCTCAGTTCATTAGCTTATGTTAACTAGTCAAAATGGAAAGAGAGTCACAGGTATCAATCAGGACCCTGGAAATTGAGACACTCCTACTTTAAACTTCCTTACAGTATAATACCAATCAAATTCTCTTTAGGTGTGAGAAGGAAATACTAGCTTGTTGCTCTTTCTCCATGACTAATAAGTAGGTGTTTATAGCAAGAAACCAAAAAAACCCCAAAAAACAAAAAAACAGAACATGTAGAAGGAGAAACTATTATATAAACTATAAAAAGTATTATATTTGGCAAATTTAAGACGGCACTATGGGGGAAGAGAGAATATATGTCTGATTTTTAGCCCTGGATATTTTTCTGGGGGGTGGGGAGGGTGACAGGTGGTTATGTAACTTTGGAAGTTGTTATATAATTGATACTTTACACAGAGAAATTTTCGTAGATCTATTTCCCTATTTTCCCTAATCAACAACAAAAGTCCTCCACACGACTGCTTTAAGGAGGGTGGAAAAACTGTTTTCCAGTTTTATTCATGTTTTCAAAGTAACTATTATTTATGTTTAAAGTCACATTTATTAATGGCTTCAATTTCTGTTACCCTAATGGAATTTAATATCTGTATTTTTCTCACTTTGACCCCTGACGAGGCATCACAAGTATAGCCTGCCTTACTGCCTCTATCCCCCAAGGTTCCTCTGCAGGTGCAACAGTCGCAGGTACTTCTGGGCCTCATGGAGTGTAATATAGTGAAGAACGTATGGATGCGCCGCCAGACCTCCTAGTTCTCTGAAATTAGTCATAATCAGGAAGGAATGATCGGGGCGCCTGGGGGGCTCAGTGGGTTAAGCCTCTGCCTTCGGCCCAGGTCATGATTTCAGGGTCGGGGATCGAGCCCCGAATCAGGCTCTCTGCTCAGTGGGGAGCCTGCTTTCCCCTCCCTCTCTGCCTGCCTCTCTGCCTACTTGTGATCTCTGTCTGTCAAATAAATAAATAAAATCTTTTAAAAAAAAAAAAAAAAAAAAAGGAAGGAATTGCTGCACTCCATACTGCGATGGTTTACTCTTAGGGCAAAGCCTTTTCTAAGCTGTTGTCAATATTGGAGTTCTTCCATGGATCTAACTTTTTTTTAAAAAAGATTTATTTATTTATTTGAGAGAGAGCACACATGCCTTGGGGAGAGGAGCAGAGGGAAGATGGAGAAAATCTCAAGCATACTCCCAGCTGAGTGCGGAGCCCGATGCAGGGCTCTATCCCATGACCCTGAGATCATGACTTGAGCTGAAATCAAGAGATGCTTAACCAACTGAGCCACCCAGGTGCTCCTCCATGGATCGAACTTGCATAACTGCGCTAATGGCCTCACGGCTGAGGGCACAGGCTTTGTTTGGAGTTACACTGCCTTCGCTTTCAAATCACTTTTCTCTTCTGTTTATTCACTCCCTAATTTCCAGCAAGTTATCTGCCTTTTTCTGAGAAGTTATTTCATCTGTAAAATGGGGATAATTATAACATATCCCTCATAGGACATTAGAAAGGAGTAAAGGGCTGTAGGGGACAAAAAAGTTGTATAAAGGAAAAATACACAGCTAAAAGAAGAGTTTCTGGTACATTTTAAATATGAGAATTAGTTGAAAGTCTACCAAGAAGTTTACATTTCCTTCCATGTTCAGCTTCCCGATCCTACTTTTACATTTGGCTGTAACTGTGCTACATCAGGGAATGTAGCCTAAAGCATTAGAATGGAAAATAGTGAAATAGGGAAGAACAAATCTCATGGCAGAAGTAAACTTTAAATTTGCATGAAAAAATTCTAAGTTAGAAATCAAGGGTGGGGAAAAAATATCAACAGGGAGAAAGAAATAGAAAAAAATCATCTGACACCTGATAACATGATATAAACTGTCCTTGTCATGTTCTATTTGAGGCAGTCCATATGACTGGCTTATCGTAGTCTCAATGAAAACCAACTCCTTGTCTGTATACTGTGTGGACTTTCTTTACCATAAAATAAGACCCTGATGAAGAAGGAGATAAATTGAGTTTGATCATATAACCATTATCGATACATGATATCCCTCATTAAAGGCACAAGCTCACTGTTTGTGGAGCTATTATTTTTATGTTACTCTCTGAGACCAATCATCAAATGAATACACTATTAACTAACACCCCACTTTCTCAGTTTTTAGCATGGATCTACCAGAGTTTTAACACTGAAAATAGTTTTCACCTACTTCATGTTGAAATTGAACTACATATCCACACAAAAGTGTCTTCTCCTCCACATTCTTTTGGTAGAGAAACTGTTCTCAGTTATAGGTAACCTGGTGACTTACATATTTCATGAAATTTAGTGACTACTTCTTCTGAACAAGAAACAACAGCATCTTTGATCAAATTCTGGACTTCACTGTCACCGGGCGTGAGACTGAAAGAAGACATGGGTTTCCAAGAGCAGAAAATAGTCAAGTCCGTCAAAATCATGACATCAGAACTGGAAGTCTCCTCAATCGTCTTCCGAAATAGAAAAGTTATGCCTCTTTTAATTAGGAGAGTTCTGCTCCAGTGGTTTTATACATTTTAACAAGGTGAGGACCAATGCCAAGCCACTTCCTCGCATCACCCCATAATGGAAACTCATAATGGAAACCCTCTCAAGTCTCTCCTTCTCTGCCTACCTCCAGCCTTGGAGTATTGGCCCCCTACTCCAATACAACAGTTTGAAAGTTTGAGACGATCGAAAGCCAGTCCTTCTTTTTAAAGTTAAAGAAAGCAAAGGCCAGAAGGAATAAAAACATTTTCTGAAGCAACATAGTGATTTAGAAGTTGAGACTGTAATTTAGGTTTCTGGCCTTCCTGTTTTGAGTTTTGTAGAATAGTCTTTGTTATAAGTAACAGACTATGAGTTGGTGTCTGCTTAAAGTCTTCTTCAAGTTTTTAAATGTTTATATTCTTATGAGTACACAGGAGTAAGGCACTGAACTGTGCCTTATTGGAAATTGATTCCAAGCAGATGCAGTTTTATACTTACTCTTGTGTTGTTTCTTTCAGCTTTAAGTTCAGAAATTTCTTCTTCCTTTTCTAGAAGTTGCTCCCTACAGGCATTTAATTCTTTTGTCAGTGCAGCAAATTCCTGAAAAGGGAATAAAAATATTTGAAGACATATTTCAATATTTAAAAAAAAATTTTTCAACGAGAATAAAAGAAAATCAAGATATAACTTGAATGTAAAAAATGGGAATAATGAATTTTCAATGACTGGCCTCTATATATATTGCTGTTATTAAATTAATTTGATTCCAATGTTCAGAAAATGCTACCCTATGATATTTGACATTTACATTTTATCGTAATATGCTGCTTTGGTGAGTGAATATAATATGTTTCAAAATGTATCAGATACAGCACATTGAAATTAACGTCAGTATGGTGATACATGAATAATACAGAATGATTAACAAGATAAAACCAATACCAACAACAACCACAAAATATGCTACTAAACATGCTATTCAGGGATTAAGAAGTTCATTTGTATGTTAACAAGATAAAGCAAATGTACCTCTTACAAAATAGTAATTAACTAAGAGTTAATAACATCATCCAGCAAATTATTAATTTATGCATTGTTCCGTCCTTTCCTCTGAAACATAAACTCCATGTGAATTGGGATTTTGTCTGACTTCATTGCCACACTCTCAATGTCTAAGACATAGTGGTTGCCCAATAGTATTCATTTTCTATAAATGAAAATGGATTAAATGTTGCTAGAAAAAAAATATTGAGGGTTCTGGAGTAATCCTCTCTCCACGTGACCAGTGACAATTTGGAGGATTCTTCAATGTCCTCCCCAAAATAGGATCCGAAATTGTATGATCTGGGTGTTTTTACCATGAAGCAGAGAGTTTAGACACAGTACAGATCGCATAAAAAGAAAATCAAGAAACTTAATTCAATTATTCGGCTACTCTAACTTATAAGCAAATACTATTTTAAAATGATTTTGAAAAATAGTAAACAGGCCCATGCTTATCATTAAACCATTAAATCATTTAAATTGATTCTCAGTAATAAAACTGATGTTTGTCAAATATTTAAATATTTGGGAAAACAGCTCCATGCTGAGAAGGCACTGTCAGAAGATGAAAAATAAAAATGAAAATCAGGGAGACAGTTATGGTTAACCTAAACTATATAAAGGGAAATACAGTCAAAAGTAAATGAATATGATGATTATGCAGAGCTGGGAAAGGTTTAGGGTTTATATTTTTGTTTGCTTCAAACCACTTATTTTGCTGAGTTTCTCTCTGAGTGGCTTTAGACCAAGTGGGTACTTCAAAGACCTTAGAGTAACTTGGAGCTTAGAATCAAGATGAAAGAGTTCATTGTTACATTTAGGCTGGCATTACAGATAAATGTTTTCTCCCCTGATTGCTGCCTGCTTAAATGCTGTTGATAGCCTCTGGGCATTCTATTTTAGTGGAGAATGGACATAAGCAACAAGTAGAAAACAATGAACATTTCCATAAAAAGACCAAAATTTTATAAAAACAGCATAATTTTGATGGACAAAAGAAAGTGACGATGCCGCATTATATGCTGTTAACATAGAGGCCTTTAGAAGTAATCCTGTACTTATTAAGATTATTAGACAAACTATAAATCAAATCTCTATTTAACATCAGACCACTTTTAAAAAACTTATATCTAGGTTTATCCTTCTAGAGATTTAGCTTACGATCTACAAAAAGATAAAATATCAGAAGGAAATATTTCTGAATTTTAACATGAGGTATTTCCAGGTAGTAAAATAATATAGGTGAGCTTTGGTTTGGTTCAGTTTGGCTTGGTTTTGCTTCCTCCTATGTATATTTATCATCAAAACTCTCTACAATGGAGAAATATGCTTTTTATGTTTAAAAAACAGAAAATACAAATCTGTAAGTACACTGAAGCAATCATATATTCAATACTGAGGATAGCAATTGGTCATGATGTTACTGGTGCTAGATGACTCTGGATTTGTTTATTATTGTGGAACTCAATCCAAGCAAGCTATTTGGTGTCTCTGTGTATTAAGATTAATTTTAAATTTATTAACTTCCTAGAAAATTTCAGGCACTACTTTGAAGTTCCTTATCTCATCTTGCTCTCTAAATAACCAGTGGGTGAGTCTCATTCCCTTTTGATGGCCGAGGAAACTGAAATATTAAGATTCAAACCCAGGTTCATTAAGTTCACAGCCCATACAGAGTTTGACTGTGAACATTGCTTTCCAGACCACTTGTCTAGTAGTGCTTTTCCTCTATTCCATGTGACCCTAGCTGTTCATCAGGTTTATATGATTCAGACTTGAAGTGCATTTAGCAGTCCTTTTTTTCCCCTTATCTGAGGAATTAGATAACCATTACTTACAATTACCTGTATTATCCTTCCTAATTAGTCCAAAGGGAGTACGGGGAACTAATAGGCCCAAGGCAAAGTATACCTTCCATGCACAGCAACATGAATTAGACAAGCACATTCTGTGTATCTGGGACTGCAGTAGAGGCAGATGCCTCATATAGAGCTAACCATCAAATATTTTTACATTTTCCCTATGACATTTCTCTCTTCTGTATCTACTGTCAAAATGAACGGAGTTTTATATATCTTCTATGAGATGATAATGACACCAAATATAATTAACATTGATTCAGCCCTTATAATATGCCAGGTTCTCTGCCAGGCAATTTATATTGATTATCTCATTAATCATAATAAAACTGCAACAAAATACTAGACTATCACTAAATAGAACTATACACTCATGTAATCCGGCAAACCCACTCCTTGGCATTTACCCAAAGGAGTTAAAAAAGATATGTCCACACGAAAACATACACATGGATGTTTGTAATGGATTTATTCATAACTGCCAAAACTTGAAAGCAACCAAGATGCCTTCCAGTAGGTGAATGGATAAACTCTGGTTCATCCAGACAGTAGAATATCATTCAATGCTAAAAAGAAACGAGCTGTCAAGACAGGAAAAGACATGGAGGAAACTTAATTGCATACTGCTAAGTGAAAGAAGCCATTCTAGAAAGGCTACATACTGTATGATTTCAAGCACATGATAAAGGCAAAATTGTAGAGATCAGTCAGTGATAGGGGTGAGGCTGGGGGAGAGGGACAAATGGGTGGAACAAAGAAGATTTTTAGGGCAGTGAAACTACTCTGCATGGAGTAATGTTGGATACATGTCATTATATATTTGTCTAAACCCACAGCAGAATGTACGACACCAAGAGTAGAATAATTATCCAGAGTAATGTATACTGTGGACTTCAGGTGGTAATGAGGTGTCAATGTAGGTTCATCTATTGTATTGGACACTTTGATGGGGGAATGCTGAAAATAGGGGAGGATGCGCATGTGTGGGGGAAGAAGGTATATGGGAAATCTCTGTACCTTTCCCTCAATTTTGCTAGAAACCTAAAACTGCTGGAAGAATACAGTCTTAAACACAAGTCTCACTGAGGCCTAGAGAGGTTAAGAAATTCACCAATGTTAGACAGTCATTCAGTGGTACAGGTGATGACAGTTTGTTGTTTTTCCCTCCTGACCATAGGCTTTCCTTTTCGAATTTGTCCTGCTTTCAGTCATTATAAAATGACAGAGTATTTTCAGAAGCTTAAGACAGCAAAGATAAATGTTAGAAGAAAACTTCATTCATATTCCACCACTTTTGAATTCAAAAGAGTCTACAGGAAGAGCTGAGTTTGCTTAGAGTCATTGACACAGGAGTAGTAGATCAGTTACCAACCACAAGCCATATTCAACAACTTTTCAGACCAATCGTTTGGTTTCCCAAACGCAGTCTGCCAAAATTCCTCCTTTTCCCTAGAACCAAAATGACCTTCCCTACTCTTATTTTTTTCTTGGAATTTTAAAGAACAGTCAAGACACAAAGTGCCACACCAAGTATCCTCAGACCAAAGGGAATGTACTGTTCTTTCTTAACATGTACTCATGTACCTACCAGACACACACACACACACACACACACACACACACACACACTCCTATGAGCACTCCTGTGTACTGACATCATTCTAAGTGCTAGGAAGATGACAATAAAGGAAGCAAGCTAAATTTTTTGCTCTCAATATGTTTATACACATTCAGGCATTCACCATTTAAGCACTTTTACTCAAGAGTGAATAATTTCTAGCTATGTCACCCTCAAAACTAATTCAGCTCACCATGTAGATTAGTTCCTTTAAAATGTAAAGCAAAAAATAAACTACTGGGACTACATCAAAATGAAAAAGCTTCTGCACAGCAAAAGAAACAACCAACAAAACTAAAAGACAACCAATCAAATGGGAGAAGATACTTGCAAATGACATATCCAATAAAGTGTGAATGTCCAAAATATATGAAGAACTTTTACAACTCAACACCCAATAAACAAATAATCCAATTTAAAAAGGGGCAGAGGATATGAACAGACATTTCTCCAAAAAAGACACCCAGATGGCCAGCAGACACATAAAAAGATGTTCAATATCATTCATTATCAAGGAAACACCAATCAAACTCACAATCAGTATCACCTCACAACTGTCAGAATAGCTAGATTAAAAAACTCAAGAAACAACAAGTGTTGGTGAGGATGTGGAGAAAAAAGGAACCCTTCCGTGCACTGTTGGTGTGAACGCAAACTGGTATGGCCACTATGGAAGACAATATAGAGGTTCCTCAAAAAATTAAAAATAGAGAAAAAAAAAATTAAAAATAGAACTACCCTAGGATCCCATATCACACTACCAGGTATTCACCCTAAGAATACAAAAACACTAATTTGAAGGGACATACGCTCCCCCATGGTTATTGCAGCATTACTTACAAAAGCCAAACTATGGAATCAGCCCAAGTGTTCATCAATAGAGGAATGGATAAAGAAGGTGTGCTGTATGTGTGTATGTGTGTATATGTGCATGTGTGTATGTGTGTGTGTGTGTATGTAATGGAATTTTATTCAGCCACGAAAAAGAATGAAATCTTGCCATTTGCAACAACATGGATGGAGCTAGAGTATAATGCTAACCAAAATAAACCAATCAAAGAAAGATAAATAATGAACAACTTCACTCGTATGTGGAGTTTAAGAAACAAAACAGTGAACAAAGGGGAAATAAAAAAGAAATCAACCAGGAAACAGACTCTTAACTAGAGAGAACAAACTGATGGTTACCAGAGCGGAGACTGGGTGGAAAGGGACAGGTGAAACAGATGAAGGGGATTAAGAGTACACTTATCCTGATGAACACTAATACATGCAACTATTAAATTCCTATACTATACACTTGAAACTAGTACCACACTGTATATTAACCACACTGTAATTGAAATAAATAAACATAGCCAAGCAAAAACACAATTTTTTTCTGTTTTTTTTTTTTTTTAATATATATATATGTAGAGAGAGAGAGAGAGAGAGAAATTTTTTTTTGGTTAGTATCTTAAAAAATTTTAAAGTATCACTTCTTACACCAAACACAAGTCATCTAACTTCTGTACACCCCTAATTCTAATTTACAAATCTTATTTAACAAAAAAAAACTTGATTAAAGGACATTAACTAACTCTATGGGCATGCCTGGGTGGCTTCATCAGTTGTGTCTGACTCTTGGTTTTGCCTCAGGTCATGATCTCATGGGTCCTGTGTAGGGCTCCACATTCAGCAGGGAGTCTGCTTGAGATTCTCTCTCTCTGTCTCTCTCTCCACTTACTGGTGCATGCAAGCATGCTCTCTCTCTCAAATAAATAAATAAATCTAAAAAAAAAAAAAGAGAGAAAGAGAGAGATTAATTAATTCTAGCAAAGCCCATAATGGTCCCCATCTCCCCCAGGCCTGTCAGATCCCCAGAGCAGAGGTAACCTGCCTTGGTATCTTGAAAGTGGTTTTGCCTGTGCTTGCTGACATCAGAGCTAAGGATGAACTTGTGTAATTCAAGTGTCTGAGTTACTTATATTTCAAATAAGAGCCCTTGGGGTACTGAGTTGCTCTCAATTGGTTTCATGCAAAGAAGCTTCTCTAATTTTGTTTCTTGTATGTACTGAAAGTGAAAGCTACAAGGGCAAGATACAAATTCCCTCAGTTTCTGCACCTAATTACATTTCTATAGGAGTAACCTGGACAGGAGGAAAGTGTTTAGACACAGAGCTTCCTCTGGCCATCATTTCTCTTCCCTTTTCCTCATGCTTCTTTTTACCTGGTAACTCATCACAGCCTACTAGGTTGTCCATCTTCAAACAGATGCAAAACATTCTACTTTTACTTATGTTCATCTTGAGATGCATTTTCTGTTTAATATTAATACAGGACTGAAACAGACCGCTAACTTCCCTGACTCATTTCAGGATGGTGCGCTGACTTGAGGGGGTTTATTTGGAAAAAGCAAAAGGACATATTTTCTCATTAACTGAATGTTGGAAAGGTCTTGGTTTAATAGGTGAATCCTCACCTCAGAAAAGCAGGTCAGGAGAAGCTGCATGACAAAAGGGAAATTCAACCTTTTAATTTCAAGTCATTGACACCAGGCAGCAGTCTCCAGAGTAATCTCTGACAATCCATTCATCATAATTACAATTTTAACACTCTTTACCTTCCAATTAAACCTGCGTTCTCTAATCTTGTGGGCCACTTTATTAATTAGCTGATGATGGCCTTATTTCTGCACTATATCTGAGTACATACTGGATGAAAAACCGTTAGGTGCAAACCACTCTGAGAGAGAAGAGAAAAAATAAAGGGTGAGCTGGAATTCAGCTTCACTAAGCACCACCAACAACCTCACCAACCACAAAAAAAGCATCTTTTAAGTTTATTCTCCAACCATCTAACATTTGTGCAAATCAAAAATAGCTCTGAGGAAAGCATATGGCATGGAAGCATGCTGACTTGACCATCTAGCATTTAAATTAGACAAAATTAACGACTTCAAAATGTTTTTATAATGACTTCCTTAGGCTGTACCCCCAATTTACTATATTTTGGTATCTCTTCTTTTGAAAATTGAAAATTCTTCTAGCTATTCTATTTGTAATCCTCAGTGGAAAGCTTTGTATTTTAAATCTACATGTCTTTGAATATAACTGCACATAAATTTACATGTATAATGATACATAACTCCTTTCCTATACCATAGGACATATTTTCTAGAACAAATTAATAACAGAAATATTACATTGAAGAGATGAAGGCAAAAAAAACAGAAAGTCTTTGCAATCCCTATCAAAATACCATCCATTTTTTTCAAAGAAATGTAACAAATAATCCTAAAATTTATACAGAACCAGAAAGACCCCAAATAGCCAGAGGAATGTTGAAAAAGAAAGCCAAAGTTGGTGGCATCACAATTCCAGACTTCAAGCTCTATTACAAAGCTGTCATCACCAAGACGGTATGGTACTGGCACAAAAACAGACACACAGAGCAATGGGACAGAATAGAGAGCCCAGAAATTGACCCTCAACTCTATGGTCAACTAATCTTCGACAAAGCAGGAAAGAATGTCCAATGGAAAAAAGACAGTCTCTTCAACAAATGGTGTTGGGAAAATTGGACAGCCACATGCGGAAGAATGAAACTTGGACCATTTCCTTATACCACACACAAAAATAGACTCCAAATGGATGAAAGACCTCAATGTGAGGCAGGAATCCATCAAAATCCTGGAGGAGAACACAGGCAGCAACCTCTTCAACCTCAGCCACAGCAACTTCTTCCTAGAAACATCGCCAAAGGCAAGGGAACCAAGGGCAAAAATGAACTATTGGGACTTCATCCGCAAATGACATATCAGATAAAGGGCTAATATCCAAAATCTATAAAGAACTTATCAAACCCAACATCCAAAGAAGAAATAATCCAATCAAGAAGATATGAACAGACATTTCTGCAAATGAAGACATCCAGATGGCCAACAGACACATGAAAAAGTGCTCAACATCACTTTGCATCAGGGAAATACAAATCAAAACCACAATGATATACCACCTCACATCAGTCAGAATGGCTAAAATTAACAAGTTAGGAAACGATAGATGTTGGCAAGGATGAGAAGAAAGGGGACCCCTCCTACACTGTTGGTGGGAATGCAAGCTGCTGCAACCACTCTGGAAAACAGCATGGAGGTTCCTCAAAAAGTTGAAAATAGAGCTACCCTACGACCCAGCAATTGCACTATTGGGTATTTACCCTGAAGATACAAATGAAGGGATCCAAAGGGGCACGTGCACCCGAATGTTTATTGCAGCAATGTCCACAATACCCAAACTATAGAAAGAACCTAGATGTCCATCAATAGATGAATGGATAAAGAAGATGTGGTACACACACACACACACACACACACACACACACACACTGGAATACTATGCAGCCATCAAAAGAAATGAAATCTTGCCATTTGCAATGACGTGGATGGAACTAGAGGGTATTATGCTGAGTGAAATAAGTCAATCAGAGAAAGACAATTATCATATAATCTCTCTGATCTGAGGAATTTGAGAGGCAGGGTAGGGGGTTGGGGGATAGGGAAGGAAAAAATGAAACAAGAGGGGATCAGGAGGGAGACAAACCATAAGAGACTCTTAATCTCACAAAACAAACTGAAGGTTGCTTGGGGGTGGAGGGGTAGGGAGAGGGTGGTTGGGTTATGAACATGGGGGAGAGTATGTGCTACGGTGAGTGCTGTGAAATGTGTAAGCCTAATGATTCACAGACCTGTACTCCTGGGGCAAATAATACATTATATGTTAATAAAAAAATGTCTTAATATATTCCTTAAATTTTATACTCATACAAATCTCAGAATATCAGTTATAAATTCACAAGAGTCTGTAGAAATTCAGTTTGCAAATAAAAATCATGTGTTTTACAGAAATTAATACCCCATCTCTCTCTGTATGTATATATATGTATTATTATTATTATTGCTACCTTACATTATATAATCAAATGCAGTGTTAATGACCTCTGGTCTCATAATTGCCTCCTAGACTTGCATGAGCTCAGGAAAAGCTGTCATCCAAAATTACTGTGTAAAACAGCCATGTCTCATGGTCAGCCCTGGGCTAGATAGCTTGAAGGTAGAATAGCCTGCATAGCTAATACAATTTGACAGGCACAACTGGACTCTCAGAGTTTTCACAGAAATTGTTGAGTAAGGATGCCCAATTTAAAAAGAAAATGAGATTTAAACTCCATGCAAATAATATTTTGTGCCCTCTTGATTTCCTATGTATCCATATTCCAACAAGAGAACCGTGTTGCCTTTTCTCTAAACTACATAAATAATAAATTATGTTAATGTATTACAGTGACCTGAGAGAGGTGAATCTGTTTAAAATCAAACATGCTATAAGAACCATTTTATGTATATGGAGACACAGGTACTAGATAACTTTTGTTTTCTAAAATCTTGCAATCAAAGAAACTGGCATCGTCTAAAAGTGGGTGTTTGTTGAAATCAAACATAGGTGCTATCAAGTAGGCTCAGGCTGTCTAACCATGAAGCCATGCTCCTACCATGCCTCACCTATGACATTCCCACTGAAATGTTCCTATCTTATATCTTATCTCTGCTCTGCTTCCTAGTCTTTAATCTGTCTACTATGTATAGCGCTGCCCCACATATCAGATGTTCTTTAAAAGCAGCTGTTAGAAATGATTCAGCTTTGTCGTTGAATACTGGAGGACAGGCAACGCTATCATAGATTGGATGAGGACCTATTTTGAGGGAAATATATTTTTCAATATCCCAAAATTGACTACTCTGTCTACATTATGACTTCTGTGGGTCTTAGGTACTTTTGCTTTAGTGGGCCCTTTCTTTCATAAAAAGTATTAAAAGTTATATTTTACTATTATGCTGATATAAAGATTAATATTAATCTTTAATTAATTAGTAATTAATTAATAAATCAGACTAGATAATATTCATTATTTCTTTTACTTTTTAAAGTAATTGGAACATCTGCATGGGCCCTAAGAATATTGTGAGCCCAAAGCTGTGCTTTCACATGCCTAATGGGTAAACTGGCCTTATACTCTGCCTACTCATAGAAGTTATATGTGGCTTGGTCCAAACAGTACCAATTTCAGAGTGAAAAAGAGCTAGGTTCATATGTAGGCCAATAACAATGAACTTTTTAAGCCATAATTGTCTGTCTAGGCAATGTAGGTAGCAGTGCCTTCTTATTCGGTTGGTGTGAGTAAAAATGATTTAATTAGTCCATATGATCCAACCAATGTGCTCCTTCATATTTGCCCAAAAGAATTGAAAGATTATGTCTACAAAAATCCCTGCATATGGATGTTTATATTGACTTCATTCACAACTGTCAAAACTTCGAAGCAACTAAGATGTCCTTCAATAGGTGAATGGATAAATTCCATCCAGACAATGGAACATTACTGAGTGCTAAAAAGAGATGTGCTATCAAGCCATGAAAGGACATAGAGGAACCTAAATACATATTACTAAGTGAAAGAAGCCATTCTGAATAGGCTACATAGTGTACAATTCCAATTATATGATATTCTGGGGGAAAAAAAAGAAAAAAGCTATGGAGACAGTAAACAACAAGACAAAACAAAACAAAACCAAGAACAGCAGTTGCCAAGGGTTGAGTCAGAGAAAGCTGGGATGAATAGACAGGGCATAGAGAATTTTGGGGGGGTAAAATACCCACTATTATACAGTAATAATAGATACATGTTATTATACATTTTTAAAATCTATATATATAACACCAAGAGTGAACTGTAATATAAGCTATGGACTTGGATGATACTGATGTGTCAATGTAGACTCATCAAAGGTACAAAATGTACCATCTGATAGGGGATGTAGACAATGGGGGAGTCTACACGTGTTAGTAAGGGGGAGTCTATGCAAATCAATGTATCTCCCTCTCAATTTTGATGTGAATCCAAAACTGCTCTACAAAAATAAAATCTTAAAGTTAAAAAAAAAAATCCGATCATTAGTGCAAATATGACTACTACAGTAGATCCTGGTTACAACAGAAGTCCAATAAATAATATGCGCTCTGTAATTTTTGAGCTATCTGTAGTCATTCCATATAATTTTGTTTTCTTCTAAGGCCAGTTTTCTATATTAGGATAGTATATTTCATTAGGTGCTTCAGGAAGTCATGCAGATTTTCCCCCATTTGTGGCAACTGAAATGCAACTCAAGAGTCTTACAACCAATTTAAATAAATTAGTTAAATAAATTTCATTGAGCTCCCTACTCCCCACCACACACACACACACACACACACTCACACACATACACACACACACACTTTTATTTTAGAAGACCCTAATAATAGATAAGGGACAGCAGGATTGTTCTCAAGATCAAAGGATCCCTCTGTATCATTAGTAGAACAGCATGATGAAAAATGACTGACATTAACATGACACAGTAAAAATACTCAGCACATTTTTGTAAGAGAAAATGGTCTGTTGTGTCCATTTGCTCCTTTGCACAGAGTATATTCTTACTCTTCCATTAATTTAGTTAATATTACCTTAAACACATCAAATAACACTCTGTTCTCTTAAGCACAACATTAATGTCTACAAAGATTGCAACTATGAAGAAATTTTCTGGTCATCATAAAACTGTTCTTAAGAGCCCCCTAAAATGCAGGTGACCTCATCCGCTGTAATTCTCTCCACATCTCTCTCACTGCACTTATTGCCACTACTCTGGGGCTTAGACAACACTCAAAATGTTGTCGGAGTCCAAAGTGAAATTACAGGATAAAACATATTTGAGGAGTTTTCAGTGAACCCTTGTGTTGGTTGCTATGAGATGTTGTTTGAGAGCAGCCCAGTTGCCTACAAGTCTGGCCAGAACCCAGGGTTACAGCCTAAAGCCTTTTAGAGATTTCCTGACTCAGGTGAGCAGGATGGACCATATTAAGATCATTCCCTCTTGGGTGCTGGCTCTAAGTTTGAGTAGCTTTCCAAATCCTAACTTTGAGTAGATTCTCTAACTCCCAAACCTTGTGGTCCCTCTGCATTTTATTACCGAAATGACAAAGACAAATTCAATGAGCTAGAACCAAGACGGAAGAAAAAGCCCAGGAATCCTTTCTGTTTAACCTGCTCCAGCTCCCCCTGTACTTTTCCTCAAATATGAAAAGCCCTCACGCCTGGCCTTACTATATCAGATATATGAGAAAAGAGAGAGGAAGATCATCAGAAAGAAACCTTCACATAGGAACCAAGCCTTTTAGTTCTCTAACCCAATTAATGAGCTTACCTTGAGCTTGACTCATTCTTATGGAAAGAGAGGGAATGAGTCTTTTATTCCTACCAATGTCTAAAAGATACTTTTTTGCTCATTTAACGCTTGAAAATAATTTGGAAATTTATTTATAAATTTGTTTTTAAATTTAAAACTCAACATTCTAAGCACGTTAGTAAAATCACCTGGCCCAGTAAGCATTGTAGCTAAAGCATGTCAGGGCTGAGTCATTGCCAACCGACAACTCTGTTGGCAGGAAAAGCCAATTTTCAACAGCTCTGACGGTGTAAAGCAGGAGGCATGTTTGACAAGATGCTGCGTATTAATTTAAAAGGCTTTAGCATCTGGTTAGGTAACACCTGCTGTGGCGAACACTCCCAGGCACACAAAATAGCATTCAGGCTGAATATTTAAATCTCCCTACATAGCCCAACAAAGCTCTAACTCTAAACAAAACAAAACTAAATCATGTCTCTAATCAACAGAGTTATAATTATATAGCCAAAAATATTTGGGCTATGACATTGTTTGCTATTCACGGAGTTAAAACGCTCTAGTGGGTGCCCTAGAAGTTATTAAGGATATTAAAACATATTGTCCTGCCATGGAAAATTTTACTGTGTGCAGCATTTAGAAGAGGAATGCAGCTCAGAGAATAACACTTTGTGTCCTATTATGTTGTATTAGTATAAAAGTAAAGCAGAATTTGTCAGAAAGAAAGGGAAAGGAATGGCACTAAATAACAGAGAAAAACAATGGGAAAGAAAAAGCTGGCATGGTCTTCTAAGCACTCTCTCTAAAAGGGAGTCAAGGCTCAAGGATCATAGTCACGGTGAGAAAAGGGGCAGAGACAAGTGTATGTGCTCTGGAATTGTCAGGACACACCATCATGACATGGTGCCATTAAACGTTCAACTAATATAACACGTTCCAAGCCCATGGATACCAAGAAATACTCTTAGAATAATTCAATTTTCTGTGTCGTTTTTTGCAGAGAAGACACTTGCCCTTGTCAGCTCAGTTTGGATACCAGGTCTGCTTGACAATTCTATTTCTCACCATAAATTAAAAGTTGATATTTTGGTCATTTCTTTATTGACCCCATAAAATACTATTGAATGCCTCATATGCAGGAGCTTCTGTAATTTCTTTCAGATGTTATAGTGTACACAATGGTGAAGCAGACATGGTAAATAAAGGCAGCTGGAGTGATTACAAAACAATGTGATTCATGCTGTGATGGGGGCTATATCCAGGGTCCTCAGCATTCAACAAACCCCTGCAGGAAGTATGTGCATGGAGGAAGCATCTAAGACGACATGTGAGAAATGACGAAGAATTAGCCAGGCAAAAGGTATGCTGAGCAAAATATTTTCCAGATCAAGGAAACAGCATGATCAACTTCCTAAAGTCAAAACAAACAACAAACAAACCACTTAAGTACACTAAATCTGTAACACTCTTGGGAAAAAACCATAGGGGTACACTATAATCTTGGATTATGCAGTGATTTCTTAGATATGACAATAAAAGCTCAAGCAACACAAGAAAAAGATATAAAATGGACACCATCTGCTATGGCCTGAATTGTGTTCCCCAAAATTCACACACTTAAGCCCAGATCCCCAGTGTGATGGTATTTGGAAATGGGGCCTTTGGGAGATCATTAAATTCAAATGAGGTCATGGGGGTGAGGCTCTCAGGATGGGATTTCTGTCCTTATTAGAAGAGATACCAGGGCTCTCTCTCTGTGATGTGAGGACACAGCCATAGAGTAGCTGTGTGCAAGTCAGGAAGAAAACGTGGCTATTGAGACCCTGGACTCAGATTTCCAGCCTCCAGAACTGTGAGAACATACATTACGGTGAGCCATCCCGCCTGTGGCAGCCCAAGCTGATACCACCCAAATTTTGACAACATCAAAATAAATAATTTTTGCACTTCAAATGATATCATCCAGAAAGTGAAAAGACAACCCACAAAATGAAAGAGAATTTTTGAAAATCACATATATTATAATAAGAACTTGTTTCTGGAATATTTAGATAACAGTTACAACTCAGTAATAAAAAGACAAATAACCCAATTAAAGAATGAGCAAAAAGTCTGAAGAGACAGTTCTCCAAAGATAAACAAATGGCCAGTGAGTAAACGAAAAGATATCCGACATCATTAACCATCACAGGAATACAAATTAAAACCACCATGGGATACCACTTCACACCCACTAGGATGGCTATAATCAAAAAGGTAAATAATAACAAGTGTTGGCAAGAATGAAGAAGCCTCATACACTGCTAGCTGAAATGTAAAATGGTACAGCTGCTTTGAAGAAACAGTCTGGCAGTGTCTCAAATGGTAAAACATACTTATCCTATGATTCAACAATTTCACTACTAGGAATATACTCAAGGAAGTGGAAAACATATGTACACATGGAAATTTATACATGGATGATCATAGCAGCATTATTCATTATAGCTAAAAAGTAGAAACAACCTGAACATCCAACAACTGAAGAATGGATGAAAAAAATGTAATATATGTGTAAAATGGAATATTATGCAGAAATATACAAAATCCTGATACATGCTATAACATGGATAAACCTTGAAAATACTATGCTAAGTTAAAGAAGCCAGGCCCAAGGGACCATGAATTGTATTATTTGATTAATATGAAATGTCCCTAATAGGCAAATATACAGAAATAGAAAATAAACTAGTAGTTGCTAGAGCTAGGGGAAGTGAGGAGATTGGAGGACGTGACAGTTAAGAGATTTGCAATTTCTTCTGCAGGTAACCTTGAGTGCAAGAAGTCTGTCAGCACCATTTTTCCACAGCATATGCTCACTTTGTGTCTCTGTGTCACATTTTGCAATTCTCCCAATATTTCAAACTTTTTAATTATTACAATATTTTATAGTGATCTGTGATCATTGATTATGACCCCCTGAAAGCTCAGATGACAGCATTTTTTAGCCATCAAGTATTTTTAAATGAAGGTATGTATACTGCTTTCTTCAGATGTAATGCAATTGCACACTTAAGAGATTACATGGGGAAACCAGAAGAATCATTTGACTCATTTTATTGTGATACCTGCTTCATTTTTTTTTAAGTTTTTTTTTGTTTGTTTGTTTGTTTTTGTTTTTTTTTTGACAGAGAGAGAGAGAGATCACAAGTAGGCAGAAAGGCAGGGGGAAGCAGGCTCCCTGCTGAGCAGAAAGCCCGACGCAGGGCTTGATCCCAGGAGCCGAAGGCAGAGGCTTAACCCACTGAGCCATGCAGGTCCCATGATACCTGCTTTATGGTAATGGTCTGGAGTCGAACCCAGAATATCTCCCAGGTATGTATGTAAATGGTATGTGAATGTTTCAATAAAACATCTAAAAAAATAGTAGTTCAGTATAGCTACAGTGGAGTATAAGCTATGCTATTTGTTTTGGTCTTTGATGAAGGAAATGGGGAGCCATGGAAGGGATTTAAGCAGGTAAATGACATTATTAACTTCCTCTTCCTTCATATGAGTTTAGCTACCACTCAAAGACATTGAAAAAAAACAAAAAAACAAAAAAACAAATTTCTGGATTTGCTCACCAAAGGGCTAGATCCTGGACCTTGCTAAATTTATTAAGGTAACAACACACTGGCATACTCTTTTTTAATAAAGAGTCTTTAATAAAAAGAGTCTTCTTGTGGACACCTAATATTTTCAATTTCAATAACATTTGTTTATTGCTGCTATTGGAAATTTTTCATTCCTACCCTTTTGATCATCTTGGTGTCCCTTCCCTAGCAATAAAAGATAATAAAAACAACACTCTATCTTTTTTATTTTTTAAAATATTTTATTTCTTTGTCAGAAAGAGAGCACAAGAAGGGGGAGAGGCAGGCAGAGGGAAAAGCAGACTCCCCACCGAGCAAGGAGCCCCAATTGGGGGGGTGGGGACTCAATCCCAGGACGCCTGGATCATAACCTGAGTCAAAGGCACTGAGCCACCCAGGAGTCAGAAAACAACACTTTACATTAGAAATACACCATTGTTTCTTCTTCTCCCCAGGGGACTTCTTCTAATATCTGAATCTTTCTGGTCAGTAGAAGCAAAAATAGTCTCAGAATACTGCTTTCTAGAGAAGAACTTTGTAAGACACATTTTCCAGAAAGAAAATATATATGGAAAACCACTCCTCAGTATTCTTAACCTTTTCAACTGCTCATAAGAAATTTTTGGCAAAGACTTAGCCAGGGGCACCTGAATGGCTCAGTCAGTTAAGCATCTGACTCTTGATTTTAGCTCGGGTCATGATCTCCTGGTCGTGCCCATGTCAGGCTCCACTCTGATCATGGAGTCTACTTAAGATTCTCTCCGTCCCTCTCCCTCTGCCTCTTTCACCCCTGTCTGCTGTAAATGTGCTCTCTCACGAAAAAAAAAAAAAAAAAAAAAAAAAAGAAAAGAAAAAAAGAAAGAAACTAAAGTTAGGAACAACTCTTGACTTACCTGTATTGTACAGATATTTACTCATTTATGAAAGCCCCATTATGAAGCCCCATCAATATTGAACTGCTACAAAAACATACAGTGCATAGAACTGCATGTAGAAAGTGAAATGTACAATCAGCTGCATAACAGGCTGATTTTTCGCTATCCAGCACCAGCTTTCTACGGCTGCATCAAGTAAACCATATGTGTGTTGACACTAGAGCCTCCCTTCCCTGAGACAACCTGAAATAATCATCTGTTTCTTGAAGCGACCTCTTAACATTCCTCTTGCTGCAACTTTATGCAGCAGCTATTTACTACCCCAGACTGGTACCCAAGATGAATCCCACTTGCCATTTTGTTCTGGAATTGTATTTTTTTTTTTTTTACATCTTCCTCAAAAATTAGTGTTTCAAATAGTCCAAGTTAGAAACTTCTCCTATAGAAAGTTCTTCAACTGCAGGACCATGACTTGGATTTATCAATTGTTTACATGCATAAATTATGCAGAGATATCACCATGGAAAAGCTATTTCACTTGACAAGAGGATCTATAATACTCCTTACTTGTTTTGGTTTTTTTCCTTAACCTAAGGTTGCTTGAGAGAATGAAAAATATCTAGGAGTCAAAATATATATTCAGATGTTCTTTCTTCCTAATTTTATCTTTTGGTGTTAAACTAGTTTATTTAATAATATAATTCGGGGCGCCTGGGTGGCTCAGCTGGTTAAGCGACTGCCTTCAGCACAGGTCATAATCCCAGAGTCATGGGATCGAGTTCTGCATCAGGCTCCCTGCTCAGTGGGGAGTCTGCTTCTCCCTCTGATCCTACTCCCTCTTGAGTTCTCTCTCCCTCTGAAATAAATAGGTAGATATAGGTAGATATAGATATACAGATATATACTTCAAGAGGAAGAACATATTCTATGAGTGATAATTTTATACAGGAAAAAGCAGAAGGAGGTTATAACTCTCAGGGAAGAAAACATTTTTAACCCATCCTTCATGTTGAGTTTTTACATTTTCTTACTTCTTTCTTTCTTTCTTTTTTTTTTTGAATTAATTACTTATTTGAGAGAGAGAGAGAACACAAGCAAGCAAAAGAGAGCATGAGTGGTGGGAGGGGCAGAGGGAGAAGCAGACTCCCCACTGAGCAAGGATTCCCAACTTGGGGCTCGATCCTAGGACCCTGAGATCATGACCTGAGCCAAAGGCAGATGCTTAACTGACTGAGCCACCCAGGCACACCTCAGTTTTCTTTTAAACAACTTCACACTTGTAAACCTATACTAGCACTCTGTCCCATTCTGTAATAACTTAATTGCTCTGAAATAGTTATTGTCTTCTGATTGTGTTCTTCAAAAACCCTGTACCTGTTCTTCACAAGTATGTGAAAATCTAATTAGTGTTTCTAAGTCTCTGATCCCAATACATTAAAGAAGGGTTAAAGAACTCTTAAAGAAGGGTTAGCCTTCTAATTAGCTATGGGCTTGTTAATTTTGCTCTATTACTTTGAATAGATCACTCTTGGAATCATTTGTGTGGTGAAGTCAATGGTACATACAGAAGGGGGACCCTGATTGAAGAATCTTAACAGAGGTTGAAATGTGAACACAATGATACATAAAACACATAAATAAAATAGTTGTTTAAAATTAATGAGAATTTTGGGAGAGTGAACTCTCATTTTATTTTAAATTATTCATGTCATTCTTCCTTCAACTTTTATAAATCTAGGGTAGTAAATCTTCAGACCCCAATAAGACAAAAAACTAGAAGCTTTAATTCTAATCCAATATAAAAATCTCTGCTTCTAGGTGGTAAATGATGGGGGCCAGACCTGAGGCTTTTTTGCCTTTGCTATATTGCCAGCTCCTCATGCTGTGCCTGTCACAGAAACTGCATTTGTTAAATAAAAACAATGTTAAACTGTTCAAGTTTAGTAATAATAACTTTAATGCAAGTTAATAAGCCTTTTTAAGAAAAAAGTAGTTAAATTTTGTTTCTTATAAAGCTATTGATGAATAAATTTTAAAACATGGCATACTAGTTTCTTTATTCTTCAAATATCTTACTTATTTTATATTATATGCATTATAATTCTAATATCCAATATTCTTGAGAATAGAATTTGCTATTTATTATTTCTTCTGATTCTAGCACAAGGCAACTTAGTTCTTCTCATGATTTAAAACAGTGATTGCAAGCTCATAATTGGTTTTCTTAATCTGTGGGAATTCTGTAAGGTCCGGAGAACATATTTTCCTTCTGCCAAGCACTATGAAGCAGGGACTACTCTAAGTTTAAATGATTAATAAAAATATGAATTCCCACCCTTTTCAAGAGCAACATCCTGTCAATCATTGCTGTTGTTGTTGTTTTTTTCTAAACCTAGTTTCCTAACTCAGGTTTATACTGATAGTCTTCCTGACATCTTTTTGCAGATGTTAGATTTCTTGTAGGCTCTCTGTCTCTGAGAGTGTGGTGGTCCTTTACTAGTTCTGGATGGATACAGGGGTTTTAGTCCCAATCCCCTTTCCTTCTCCTTTGCTCCCAATTTATTTCATTGGTGTTAAACCCAAGTTTTATTTTTTAGTTCTTTAGAACAGCAAATGTCTTCAGATTGCTCCAGTCTTCAGAAAACACTGGAATGGTATTTAAATGAACTATTTGGTGCATTTCATGTAGGCTTTTGTACTGCGAAGTTTTCAGACTTTCATATATGCCACATTGGCAGAAAGTAGAAATCAAATGTGATAATATATTTATAGATATTTTTATTAAATGATAAATCCAAATCACCATTTATTTATTCAACATTTTTAAAAAAATAACTGTCACATGTCAAAATTGTGCTGGCCACAATCACCAAACTATGAAAAGAGCCAAGATGCTCTCCAACAGACAAATGGATAAAGAAGATGTGGTGTAACCCTGGGGCTAATAATACATTATATGTTAATAAAAAAATTAAAAATTCAAAAAAAAAGAGGATGTGGTCCCTGTATACAATGGAATATTACTTGGCCATCAGAAAGGATGAATACCCAACTTTTGTATCAACACGGACAGGACTAGAGGAGATTATGCTGAGTGAAATAAGTCAAGCAGAGAAAGTCAATTATCATATGGTTTCACTTACTTGTAGAGCATAAGGAAAAACACAGAGGACATTAGGAAAAGGAAAGGCAAAGTGAATTGGGGGAAATCGGAGCAGATGACAAACCATGAGACTGTGGACTCTGAGAAACAAACTGAGGCTTTTAGAGGGGAGAGGGGTTAGGGGGATGGGTGAGCCTGGTAGTGGGTATTAAGGAGGGCACATATTGCATGGAGCACTGGTTGTGATACATAAACAATGAAACTTTGAACACTGAAAAAATAAAATTAAATTTTAAAAAATTGTGCTGGCATCACAAAGATGGATAAAATAGGTTCCAGCTCTTAAATTCTGCTTATAGTCTAAGGAAGTAACAGAGTTGTTCCAGATATACTATGATATAGATTATGCTGTGATAAAAATTGAAAGTTATTCTATAAAAGTGGAGATAGAATTTTTCTTTAATTCAACTATGTATCATAAAAAGTTATATAGAACCTTCACTCATCACTGCTGGAGGGACTGCAAAATGGTGTAGTCACTCTGGAAAACAGTTTGGTACCTCTTCGAAACGTTAAACATAGAGTTACCATATAACCCAGAAATTCCATTCTTACTTATATATCCAAGAAGTATAAAAACACATGTCTACACAAAAAAGTTATATATGATTGTTCATAGCAGCATTATTCATAATTGCCAAAAAATGAAAATAACCCAAATGTCCATCAACTAATGAATGGATAGACAAAATTTTAGCCATTGAATGACAGATCTATACAATGGAATATTATTTATCAATAAAAAGAAATGAAGTATACTAAAATATACTACAACATGGATAAATATTACAAATATAATGAAATAAGTCAGCCACAAAAGACCACCTGTTTTGTGATTCCAATTAAGTGAAATGTCCAGAATATATAAGTGATAGACCAGGAAAATAGTTTAGTAGTTGGCAGTGGCTTGGAGAAGGGGAAATGGAGAATGATCACTAATCAATACAAGTTTTTTGGGGGGAAGGGTTATAAAAATGTTCTAAAATTAGATAGTCATGAAGGTTGTATAATTTATGAATATGCCAAAGAAAAATGAATTATATACTTTAAAAGGGCAAATTTTCTGGTATGTAAATTATATCTTAATAAAGTTGTTATAAAAATTATGAGAAATAAAGTTGAAGTATTTAAAAATCAAAATTGAAAAGAACTTTCATAGAACATAGTTTTTCAATTTCTGAAGTCTAGTAGTTTCAGTTCTATAGGATACAGATTTCAAGTTGAATTAAATTTCTTGTTGCACAGCTGGGAATTTCTAACATAAATGCAATCATTTCAAAGTACTTTATAGCATCACCTCCTGCTTTTTTTTTTTTTTTTAAGTTTGGTGAACATATGAAAGTAAATTAGTTCTTGCCCTTGTGCAGAAAACTGAAGTATCTCTAGGGTAGGAATCACTTTTAAAATGCCCTACTATTTAATTTGTGGTACTATATTCTTAAAGGACGCTAAAAAAGAAATGTGGGACTGCCTGGGTAAAGATCATTTCCTTATTAATAATTCCATTATATTCTAGTAATTTTAGTTTCTAAGTAAGCCCAAATAAAAGGCTTGAAATATCATCAGGTTAAAAGTCAAAAGCTCCTGAGATAGGTATAATGGATAAATTTTAAATATTAGTCCACACGGTTTTAAGCCCAGTTCCATACTAGACATGTTAAAAGAAGATGTTGTTTCAAGTGACACTGATTATCTAGTGAGTAAAACAAAGCAGATGAATAGTTATGAGGCAGGGCCACGTGGTAAAAACATGTGCAGAGTACAACAGAAACATTCCAGAGGAAGTAGAATTAATGGTGAATACGGGGCCAAGAAAAGCTTTCAGATACTATTTTCATATTGTCCAATTCCAACACTCACAGGTTTTATTTGGTGTCATCCTTCCATATTATTCTAAATGCATATATTCTAACTTAATTATACCTCAACAAGTTGAAATAACAGCAGCATTCCTTATGGTGCCTTGAAAATAAATAACCATTAGAATTGAGAGTACACATGTCATAGTAGGTCAGACCCTTACTTCAGCAAAATTGCATTAGACCATCCTGGATCTTCTCAGCTTTTAAATCGCCATTATAGGTATCTACTTGGGTATCATTTAATGTTTTTCTCTACTAAATATCTTCCATTAAAATACAAATAGCAGGGGCGCCTGGGTGGCTCAGTGGGTTAAAGCCTCTGCCTTCGGCTCAGGTCATGATCTCAGGGTCCTGGGATCAAGCCCCGCATCGGGCTCTCTGCTCAGCAGCGAGCCTGCTTCCCTTCCTCTCTCTGTCTCTCTGCCTGCCTATCTGCCTACTTGTGATCTCTATCTGATAAATAAAATCTTAAAAAAAAAATACAAATAGCATTGCTAACTTTAAGTGCTAATAGGGATTAAGTTTTAATTATTACCTAATGCTTGAAAATTCCATTTAAAATGTCACTATTTCAATTTTATTTTGAGTTTTGGTTTGTTTTGTTTAGGTGAAATTTGCTGCAATGGATTGAAGTGGCCGAGACTAATGGCCAAAGTGCTTCATTTATGGCCACAAGTTTTGTTTTCAGAAAGTAATTATTAAACTGATTCAAATTTTATCCATTATAATCATGATAATTGAATCAACAGTGAATTAGTTATCTTTCAACATCAAGATCTCCTAAAGAAAAATAGTTACCTTTCAATACAAAGCTCTTGCTGGATAAAATTGAACGTTTGGAAAGAACATTTCCTCTTTTGATTTCACATTTCACTTAGTTCATTGCACATAATATACTGTCATACATTTTCAGGGTTAGAAATTAATTTTTAATACAATGTAACTCATAGGATCAATAATAATAACAGCAAATATATTTTTCACTATATTCCAAGTGCTGTCTTAGGGACCTTGTATGTGCCAACTCAATATTCACAATATTACATGGTGTTGCTACTATGATTATCTCATTTTTGCATGTGGGGAAATGAGGCACAGAGAATTTAAGTAATTTTCCCAATCTGATATGCTTTAATGTTTTATATAGATAAGTTAGTACTTGAATTTAGTCACTTGGCATTAAAGTTTTTAAGCACCACACTGCATGCCACTCTCATTTATTATAACATGAACAGTATAACACAATCTAATACACAAGGCAGAGAACTTTAGGATGTAAGCTCAGAGAAAGAGTAAATAACCATGGTAGTTCTAGAAGTGGTATTATCAATGCATTTTTCAGGCACAAATTGCTTTAGGATACAAATCTATTTACTATAAACATAAGCCAATATTTTTAAACTGCATAACTCTGTTCAATAAACATACACACATATTTTCAAACTTGGTTGCTGAATCGTCAAATCAGCTAGTGATTACTTCTTAAAACTAACAGGCATGCCATTTTTAATTTACGTAACTCATACTGGCAATAATAGGAAATTAACTATACATCTTTAGCTTAGAAGAGTCATACTCATACCCACTCTTGGCTGATAGTAATCATTGTAATAATAGTAGACAACATTTTTAGTCCATCTAAATATATTACTTTTACATAACTGTCAACTCCAATCTGTTGATGAGGGAATGCAGTAAAACTAAAAGAAAAATATGTGATCTTTTGGTGAAATATTAATTTTTATTTTTAAGTAAACCTGAAAACATATGTCAGTCACCTTATGTCCTTATTTTTTTAAACATTTTTTAAAAGTAATCTACACCCAACTTGGGGTTTAAACTCATGACCCTGAGATCAAGCGGCCCATGCCCTAGGGACTGAGCCAGCCAGGCACCCCCACCTCATTTCCTTCTTATACTCAAATAATGAATTATATGAAATCCTGGGAACCTCTTTTTAAAATTTCTTTAAAAATGTATACACATAACATATACTTTATCTTACTCAATAGATATTCCTGTTCTGCAAAACAATGTGATCTCTGCTTTTAAAGATGAAAAACATCTGAATATGCACCTCACAGTGTTTAGTTTGATGCATCTGGAACATCAACTGATGTTTTAAGTCCATGAATGGACTTAACTAGATGTCTACTGGGGGTCAGTCTGTCATCAGCCTGTTTACATGAGGGAGAAAGGGGACTGCTGGGAAGGTAAAGTAGCAAAGTGGTTAAATTTTGCAACTCTCCAGAGTTGCAAAAGCAGCTGTCTGTGTTAGAATCCTGGGACCATCCTTCCGTAGCTGTATATCCTTGGGAAATTTACTTTATCTTTTTGTGTCTTACTTTATTACCTATTTGTAAAACAGGGTTAAATCACAGAAGCACACAGTCTCATTAGGTTTCGGGGAGGCAAGTGCAAGTACTTGCTATGTGTTAACTATTATTATTGGAATGAACGCACAGCTTATGTCTTTAGGGACAGGAAACTCATGCCACAGGTGATTCAAGCAGCAAGTTCTATGCCCCAAAGCCCCACCTATCCACAGAGGTTGACATTGTCCCATTAATCATCAGCTTCCATGGCTGGTATTTCACATCCAAGCTCTCAGATCCACCCTCAGAATTTTATCTTAGTCAATTCCAGTTATTTCTGTTAGAATCAGAGAAAAAACAGTAACATTGAGCCTAACATCATGATAAAGACAGCTGTTTGATGGACAGAAAAACTAATTAATATAAATGGCCACAGAAGATAGAAGATAAAACTTATATTATGTAAATAGTTTGTAATGTGTGTGAGGGTAATGAGTCTCAAAATCTGATTATTAACATCTGCACTTTCGTTTAATGTTTTTTTAATTTCAAGATTTTATTTAAATTCTAATTAGTTAACGTATATGGTAAAATTGGTTTCAGGTGTAGAATTTAGTGATTCATCACTTACATATAACACCCAGTGCTCATCACAAGTGCTCTCCTTAGCACCCATCACCCATTCCATTTAAATTTTCGTATTTAGTGATTTAAAAGACATGTAAAATAGTTAAATACTTTATGAGAGCCTTAATCATTGCTAAGAATTCTAGCATTTATCCAAAGAAATGTTCCCATCTATCTATCTATCCCTGTCATTTTATTATTGCAGGTTTTAAAAAAATATTTTCATTTGGAGAGTAGGATCAGACACATACAGAGGGTATGATCACAGTGAAGCCAGAATCAATTCCACTTTTTACTAGCAAATGCATAAATGTGTAATATACACTGCTTTGTTATATACTTCCTCCCACTACCTCTACTTAAAATTTTCATCACCTAGGGGCGCCTGGGTGGCTCAGTGGGTTAAAGCTGCTGCCTTCGGCTCGGGTCATGATCCCAGTGCCCTGGGATCAAGCCCCATGTCGGGCTCTCTGCTCGGCGGGGAGCCTGCTTCCTCCCTTCTCTCTCTGCCTGCCTCTCTGCCTACTTGTGATCTGTCTGTCAAATAAATAAATAAAATCTTTAAAAAAATTTTTTTTCATCACCTGTCATTTTGCCATTTTAGAATTTATTTTTTAATTCAGGCATAATTGACATTATATTAAGTTTCAGATATACAAGGTAATAATTCAGTAACTGTCTATATTATGAAATAAGCACTGCAATAAGTCATCTATTGTCTTAGCAACTTTCAAATATACAACACAGTATTACTAACTCTAGTATCCATGCTGTACATCCCCATGACTTACTTGTTCCATAACTGGAAGTTTTTACCTTTTGAGCCCCTTTCCCCCTTTCTCCCACTCTCTACCCCATCTCTGTCAACCATTTTTAGTTATTTTTATTCCATATTTAATTTAACTTAGATTCTACATTTAAATAAGATCATAATGTATTTGCCTTTGTCTGTCTGATTTACTTTACTTAGCATAATGCCCTCGAGATCCATATGTGTTGTCACAAATGGCAAGATTCCCTTTTTATGGCTGAATAATATTCATATACACACACACACCACATTTTCTTTATCCATTTATCCATCAATGACAGTTTGTTTCCATATTTTGGCTTTTATAAATAATGGTGAGTGAACACAGTGGGTGCATATGTCTTTTTGCAGGGTTGGTCCTTAAAGACCGTGTGCCTCCCTGCTCCATCATAATTCGAAATGTCACTGAAGTTAACCACCAGCACACACATACAAACACACGAATTAAAAGGGAGAGAAACAAACAACACAAAGATTTTTCCTTGTCTTTCTGTCATAATATCCAATTGATCATCCTGTTTTGAAATTCTATATTTTTGCTATTTCTTGTATATATCCACCCTCTCCTTCTCTACTATTATTGTCTTAGTTAACATCAAGATTATTTTTTGCCCAGATTCCTAACAATTCTTCCTGTATCCAGTGCTTTTTCTCTCCACATCATCACCAAAGTGATCTTTCAAAAACACAATTATCATCCTGTGACTCCTCTGCTTAAAATCTATGTGCAATCTGGCTCCTGATAGCATTTGAGTTTGACCCATGACCTTACAGCATTTACCAAAGGCACTGGATCTCCCTTACTTTGAACCACCAGTTTCCTCTGCTCATGCTGATCTTGCTTGCCCTGTCTACCTGAACGACTCTTCTTCATTCTCTGAGGCTTAGATGGCATATCCTTTATTCTAAGAAGCCTGTCTTCAACAAAAAGAAATCTGTCCTGAGGTTTCCCATAGACCAGGGGATCTATTTATGGTCCTGTAATTATGTGTGCAGATGTCTAACTCCCACACAAGACCACATGACTCTGCAGGGCAGAAACTGTGGTCTTTTTATTGTAGCTTCTCACATGAGGTATTTGAGCAGAGCAGGATCCTAAAATGTTTGAATGAATGATAAACAATGGAAAAGAGGTAAACTGAGCACAGTACAACAACTTTAAGTTCATAGAGGTCACCCACATAAATAAGACCCTGTTTTATTTTTACAAATTCGTTAGGCCAGATCACCAATGTTTAATTTTTCTTGGGTCAGATATTCCGTTTACCATTCTCAACATATTTTAATTGGTAACACTGAGAGTTACAAAAATGATAAACTGTACTAATGGGCATTGTTAATTACTCAGGTAGTTCATGAATTTTCAGATATTCAAAGTGTCAAAGTATTAGAGAAAGCTCAAAAATGGTTCTCTAGCAGCTCAGTATTCTAGCAATAACATATAAATATATTATTAATAGATCAAAATATTAATAATATAAAGTATTTTACCAAATATTCTGGGGGTAACAGGAAAGTTCAAGATATTTTTTCCATGTTCAAGGACATTATTTCTGATTTTTCTGTTTATTTGAATGTTTGCATGTATGTATGTTTCAAAGCACCACTTTAAAGCAATCAAAATAACAGGGAAATATTATTAGACAGTTTTGATTATGGATCAGGTAGTCAAAAAGATACTTAAAAAAGAGTCTTTATCTTAATTTTCTGTTAAATAATTACTACACCCCATTATCACACAATCCTGAAAAAACAATCTACAAACTTGTCTTCGAAAGTTTAATTTTCACATAACTTCAAATAATTCAGTTGTTAGTTGCTATCCATAAAACTTTTTGTGTGCAATAAAATTTCTATCAAGTATAATCTTACTTAAGACCTTACAGTATTTAAGCTATATATGACCTGAAAAAATGCTATATTCTTTGAAACTTGCCTACGCATCGTATTTAACAATTCAAAACATTGCACAAGTGGAGGTTGACAAGAATGTTGCCCTAACTCTTGCTGCATAGCTTCCTAATGATATGCTCCCTACCCTTCAAGATCCATTTTGGGGCACCTCGGTGGCTCAGTGGGTTAAAGCCTCTGCCTTCAGCTCAGGTCCTGATCTCAGGGTCCTGGGATTAAGCCCCACATTGGGTTCTCTGCTCAGCAGGGAGCCTGCTTCCTCCTCTCTCTCTGTCTGCCTCTCTACCTGCTCCTGCTTGTGATCTCTGTCTTTTTCTCTGTCAAATAAATAAACAAAATCTTAAAAAAAAAGGATCCATTTTGTATTCCACCAGCATAGAGAAGGCCACTCAGATATTCCACCAGTTAGAAATAAATGATCTCCCTCTCCCTTTCTCTTTCTCTCTTTCCTTCTTATATATCTCATATCCCCCCCTTTTTTTAACTTATTCTCACAGTCTTCTTTTGTATATATGTCCATGTTCTCCGTGATAAGATCCTCCTTATAATAAGTCCTAACATTTTTCTTGGTATCATGAATAAACAGCTTTGCAGTTTTGAGCACATGGTAGATGCTTAATAAATTCATACTGAATAAACTAATTATATAGTTGAGAAATATAAAACTCACTTACAACATCCGCTGTTTCACAGATGGGTTCCCTGGGAATTTTAGGAGCTATAAGGTCACCCTTTCAACAATTCTGATTTTATTGTTGTTGCTGATAATTCATTTTGGGGCATGTTGCTTTGTAGGATATTCCTGGAAATGCAATCCACTGAAAATTGCAAGTGCAAAGAGTAGAAACTCAACATAAATGTAAACACCTGTCTCAGTGGAAGGGCATTATTGCCAAGTAGAGAGAAATGCATCCAGGCCACTGCGATCATTCTTTAACATGGTTGTCTCTATCACCATTTTGCCATTACTAATGTTTCTAAATGAGAAACATACTATTTCTTCTATGCTGGATGTTTATGCTTGAGAACATGTAAACATAAAAGCACTAAACACAATTAGAGGTTTACTAAAGTTTGTGTATTTCCATCCTGTTCTGGGTGATAGATTCACATTCATCAGATAAAAGCAATTGCTATTAAGGGGCTTTGACTTTGACTTTGCAGCAGAAAAGGCAACAGCAAAATCTTCTGCGGCTTCCTAAGGCTTCCAAACCAGCACATTGTCTGTTAGAGCACCTTCCACCTCCTACCTTTCCAACGTGCCTTCTCCCCTCAGTCTTATCACTCTTTTCCTGCCTGTTTCTCATTTTATCCCTCTTTTTGCAGCATGGAGACATTGGCTTATACATGTTCCATGGATTCTCCTCACGTCTAACATTCTCAACTCATTCAACTTTCTTCGAAGCATAACTCCTCTACTAATGGTCTTTCAGATAAGGAAATGATGCCCTAATTGGTCGACTGTAAGCCATTATCTGACTTCATTTCTTCTAGGCTTCTGACTTAATTTCTGGCCTCATGTCCAGCCATTTCCTACTTAGCATAATGCTACTTTTACCCATTCCCTTTTTACACTAAACTCTCACCTGCAAATAGACTTTGCATTTGCTATTCATTATGCCTGGAATGCTCTCCCCTCTTCAACACTATCTTCTGAGAGAGGTCTTCCTTTTTCACCTACTCTGTTAGAATTTTGCAACCCTTTCTTACAAATTACTATATCTCTCCATTCTACCATGCTTCAGGAAAATTACTTTCTGCTATTTTCCTGGAATTCAGCATTACTTTATTTTAGGCTTCATCCTCACTCTACTGAAATAATTGCCAATCCAGATTCTCTACTTTGTCTTTCTTATGTTTAATTGATCTTACAGCCAGAACATCATCTATCCAACACCTTGTTTAGTATTTCATTCCCATACTCCCCCCTCAAAATATGTCACCTCGCATTTGATAAATATCCCATGTCTTGAGGATGAAGTGAAAAGTTCTCAGCCCTTTGTTCAAGGTACTAGCCTCTACCTACATCCTTAAGCCATAGCTTCTCCCCTTTAACTGGGATGCTCTGCTCAGGAAGAAAAGCAAGTTTACACACATCCCTGCCTGTTCAGTGTAGTTTCACCTCATTTCTCTTGCTTGGATCATCCTGTTATTGAGCTTTCTACATTTCTAAATCCTACTTTCTTTATTTAAAGCCCAGCTCATGTCCTACTATGTCAATGAATACTTCTTCAACTATCCCAGAATGTAATCAATCATTTTTCTTCATAATTATTCAAACCTTAGCAGAAAGAGTTTGGTGTTTAAAATTATCTTACAAATTATTTTAGGAAAATATGTATCATGTAGGTATTATGCTACTTATGTTTGATACACTAAAATCTGCAAAAAAAAAAAAAAAGGCCAGAGTATCTCCTAATAATTTTTTTTTCAAAAATTCATTATATTTACCATGGATTCATTTACTCAAAAATATTGATAGACTTCCTAGAAGAGGACTGGGGACTCTGCCAGAGTATGGAAATAGAGTAGAAGACTGTATTTGGTCAAACCAGACAAAACTCCTCACCTTTAGGGAGCTTGCAAGGAATGGTGGTGGGGATCGTTGCAGGGACAGTGGAAGGGGTACAGACAATAAAGAAGACAAACAGGCAAGGAGGGATAATATTAGGTGGTGGTGGTGCTAGAGAGTAAAACAAATCAGGGAGTGGTGGAGGTGCAATTTAGATAGTGAAGAAAGAGAGCACTCAGGGATAGTGTGACATTTGAGCAAAGGTGTAAAGATGATGACAGAGTAAGCCATGTGGATACCTAAGAGGTAGGATATCATATCATATCTGATATTATAGAAGGGCAAGTACAAAGGACAGAGTATTTTGAGCAGAGTGAGCAAGAAAGCAAAGTAAAGGAGACCAGTTCCCAGAGGTAACTTGGGACTCTATAGGCCTTTGTAAGGACTTGAGGCTTTTGAGAAGCAATTGGAAGATTCTGAGCAGGGAAGTGACATGATCCAATTTCAGTGTTGATATAATCCTCCGGGCAGCTGCTTGTGACAGAGACTGAAGTAGGGCAAGGAGGAATATCAATGAGAGGGCCATTGCAAGAACTCAGAGAGAAAGGTAAGGATGACTTGAACCAGAATGTTAGCCATGGAAGTGACTGAAGTAACTAGATTAAGTAGCCAGTATATAAAAAATATACTGTGAAGATAAAGCCAACAGGATATGTTGAAAAATTATCTGTGGGTGTGAGATAAAGAGATGAGTCAATGAATTTTGGCCAAAGCAACTAGAAGAACAGAAGAGAGATGTGGAAAATTTTGAGAAGAGTAGGTGTGAAGCAAGGGGTAGGAAGTCAGTAGCTCAGTTTTTGATATGTTAAATTGAGATGCCATTTAGAAAACCAAGATGTATTTTTTTTTAATCTGAAGTTTAGGTCCAAGCTGGAGACATTAATTTGGGAGTCATTATTTATAAAATGGCAGTTAAGTATATAATTCAGCCAAAAACTACCAAGGCATATGATATAACACATTTAAAAAAAGAAGAGGTCCAAAGACTGAGTCCAGCGTACTCCTCAATATCTAAATATTGGGAAGATAAGGAGGGAGATAATGAAAGAAACTGAGTGAGAGTGGCCAGAGAGAGAGAAGAAAAAACATAGAATGTTAATACTGTAAGGCTGGAACATGGTGCATGAAGAGAGTCATCAGCTCAGTCAAATACCCTTGAAGACTAAAATTTAATCACTGGATTTGGTAACATGGAAAACTCCGATATTCTTGACATTATCAGTTTTGCTGGAGAGATAGGGCAAGAGCCTGAGGGAATTTGAGGAGGGAAATTATCTCAATCTTCTGAGTCATTTTGCTGTAAAAATGAGAGAAATTGTGGTGGGGAGTGTAGGTAGAACCCTAAGTGGAGTCAAAAGGTTTTTAAAAATGGTATTTACATTCAAAAGAACCAAGTTTTGAATGTTGATGCAACAAGGAGAAAGAAAGGAAGGTTATTGAAAACATCTTTGTGTAGGCAAGAGGGGAGCTGAAGAAGGGATCGGACTTTGCCAGGAGCAGAACTAGGTTTCCCACAGTAACAACAAAGATAGAACACAGGCATAAGGTATAAGTAGATGAAATGTCATGACGGGAACGTCCATTTTGTTAGAGGAAGAACCAGAGCCAACATGGAGAATGAGAATGGGAGAGGCACTGTTGTAAATATGACAAAAAGTCATGGTTTGAAAATATTTAGGACACTGGTCTTCAAATATATTTGTTCAATTATTCCCTATGAAATTTAGGGAATGTACCTCCTCCCACATCTTTAAAGTGATATATATATAATTTGTTACTCTATGTTTAATTGGAAACAAACTATGGAATTTCTAATATATTGTAGTGATATATGTATATATTTGGCATATTAAAATAAAGTTATTACATCATTCTTTTAAATACATCAAACTGAATTACAATACCTTTGCAATTTTAAATCACTGTTATCAACCAACCAACAAAAAAACCCCACAAATTCTTCTCTAAGACTGAAATTTTGCATTTTTCTTCTACCTACATTGTATTTCCATTTCATTTCTCACTACTTGGAATGCATTTCTAAGCTTAGAGTCACTCCCTAATCGCCTAACATAACTGCCTGCAATAAATACATTTAAATGTGTAAAAATGTATAGTAGCATAAGGCTCAATTTTTAAACGAGTAATATCATAAGGTAAAAATGTATAATATTATAAGTTTCAACTTTTAAATTTTCCTCTGGTTTGAATTCTCACAAACTGTTCTTAGTCAAAATTATTAGTCAAATTGTTAATAGTCAAAATTATTGACTAATTATTAGTCAAAATGTTATTCAAAGAAAAATAGTATACATACAAAGTTTGATGTTTATAAGATATAGGAAGTAAATTTTATTGGCAATGCATAGCATAATAGAAAAGTTAGGGAGGAATGTTGTAAGTTGATTAAACAATACTTCACAGATGCCAATGCTATGCTTTGTTTTATTGTTTGGTGTCTCAGGAGTTTTTATAACTTAGAACTATGTACCATGAAAAATGTAAATTGGGTGAAAATGATACCTTATATCCCTCCCTTTTACCCTCCTTCCCTCCCTTCTTTCGTTGCTTCCATCCTTCCTTTCTCCTTTCACCTTTCTTTTCTATAGAGGGAGATAGGCTTTTGTGAAATGCGGTATGAGAAAGGAGAATCACCTTGATTCTTCCATAGGCAAATCAATCTTAGGAAATGGAGTGCATGGAAGATCAAATTATGGATCCATGTGATCCTTGATTAAATTCTGGACTGAATAAAAGAGCTATAAATAACAGGAGTACTTTGGGGAGAATGGGAGAAGACTGACTGTGGACTGCTGGAGAATACTATTGTGTGAAATTCTCGGGTGCAATAATAGTATTGTACTATAATAGGAGAAAGTCTCCACTGTTATAAAAGACATGCTAAGTCTTTAGGGGTGAGGCACCATGCTGTCTGCTACTTACTTACAAGTGATCCAGATAAAAACTTGGAGAAGGAAATACATGAAGCAAATGTGGCAAAATAATCATAAATCTGTGTGAAGGGGAAAGTGGTATCAATAAATTTCTACTCTATATATTTTGTCAGCTTTAACACATATGAGCAGAGTCTAGGGTTTCTAGCAGCCACCCCTCTAAAATGGTATGAGATAATTCAACATTCAGAAATAAAACAGAAGGGATATTCTGAGTATATGTGTATTATGGGATGTTGATGATGCTATGTTTATGTGAGTAAGACTAGAAGGATGGGTTAGTAAGACAGAAAAGGAGGTAGCTTTGAGTCATAAAAAGTAAGTCTGAGAAAGTAGGTATCTTATGCAATGGACCACATCCTGCTCTTCCTGACTATGATGCCTCCAAGAAAATAGGGCTGACTTAATAGACTTGAAAGTGGCTTTAGCCATACTAGAGCACCATTTCCCTGGAGAGTGGGGTTACAGTTTTTTTGAAAAGAATTCAACAATCTGTAAAAAACAAACAAACAAAAAAAAAACAACAAAACAAAACAAAAAAAACTGTCATAATTAATAGTCCTGAATCATAAAGGTCAAAATACATGTTCTAACCCATGCTTAGCTCCTCATGCATATGAGCTGTTTGGCAGAGGTCCCACTTCCCTAGAGACAACCAAATGCTTTATTCACCAATGACAGTTGTGACTACAGAAATAAGCCTCTTAGAGATTGTTCTTTGTGATTAATAAAACCACAGAAGCAACTGCGCTGAGGCCACATTTTAAGGTCATTTCATTACCACTTACTTGTTGGCTCAACAATATTGAAAATTAAGGATTAAAAAAATGAGATGCTTTTGAATTTCTGGATGAGACTAGTGACTTAATATCTTTTCTTTCCAAGATTATTTGTAAATTAATTTCCTTTTTATTAGAACATGGGATTTCCTTTATGCTTTTAGTATATGAGTTACATTAGAAAAACATAATCAGGATGAACTATAAAAAGAATGCTTCTCTTTCCTCATGACATTTTTGCATCTAAATAAGTCCCCGTATCTCTTATGTCTCTTTGGGACGCTTTTTAAGCACTACCTTAAGTTCTAGTTCTAAAGAGTTTCATTTACCTTACATGGGCAGGGCTCCATTTCCTTTTTCCATATTTTTTCCTTTCCCTGGCTCTTCACTAAAATTGGCTGAGAAAGAGACAGATGAGAAGGACACCTTATGCCAAATGATGATTAAATGAACAAAAACCCTGACAGCCTTCATTCTCACAAATTTATATAAAGCTGACATGGCTCAAGAGATCATCCTGTGGTATGTGCCATGGAATTTTCTTTTAATTTAGTTTGAAACTATTTTAAATCTACAGAAGAGTTACAAAGATAGCAGAGTTCCTATATACCCTTTACCCAGCCTTCAGCTACTGTTAACATATTACATAACCATCAACATTTGTCAAAACTATGAAATTAACAGTGGTACAAACTATAAACTATGCAGATATCCTAAATTTTTCCACTAATACGTTTATTCTGTTCCAGAATCCAATCCAAGACACCATGATGCCATGTTATAGTCATCATGTCTTAGTCTACTTTGACCTGTGATAGTTCCTCAGTCTTTCTGTGTCTTCTATGACCTCAACCTTTTTGAGGAGTACTGTTCACATATTTTATAGAATGAGTCTCAATTTGGGTTTATCTGATATTTTCTTATGATTATACTGAGGTCATTAATTTTTTGCAAAAATATCACAATTATGGTGTGCCCTTCTTGCTGCATCCTATCAGAGGGTCTGGTCATAGAGACTTAAAAATGCATGTTTTCCTTTGAGAAAGTGAGATAAAGAAAAGCATTGTGCATCAAGCAATGGAAGAAGGAAATTGTTGAGATACTCTTTCTCTCTGACATTTTTGGCCTGCTGGTCACAAGCCAATACTATAAGCTAGCAGGTACAACGCTGTAAGAACTTCAGTACCTCTGCTACATTACCCTTTGCAGACTCGGCCATCCCTGCTGTGAACTCATGGAACATCCTCTCCCCGCTAGGACATACATCCTATCTCTGTACAACGGCTCTGTAATGTCTCTTCGAAGGGTGCGCCATTCCACATCTGCTCTCCAAGTTCTATTATCAACCACAATAACAACTAGAGGGAGTCGGTGACTACTTTTTTCTTCTGTTCCAGCTACAGAAATTGCTGATAAACTAAAAAAAAAAAAAAAGTCTATAACTCCCATTTTCTCTTTCCTTTTATCTCCTCTCTGTCTTTGATTCTGCATCGGAGCAGAGAGGCAGAGTCAAAAGCAATGCTCCAGGAGAGTTCATCCTCTTTGCTCAGTTAATTCTTTCCTTGGAGGTAGAGGCTCAGCTAATAATAATTATAATGCTGAGGAATAGAGAAAGGGGGAGAAGGGAGGATGAGTCATCATGTATGTACCATGCTGAGAACTTTCCATTAGATCCCATTTATATTTGAGAAGCCTCTGAAGTGAATATTATTTTCCCTATTTTACAGATGAGGAGAGTAGAGCTCAGGGGGATTAAAAAATTCTTCAAAGTCAGCCAGGAAATAAAGGGTAAAGACCAAAGATCTCTCTGCCTCCCTCACCTGAAGGTATAAATGATGTACACCCTCTCAGTCCATGGTTGGAAGGCACTCATCTTCCTGAGACCACCAATCAAATGCAATCTTGATCCCATTCTCTTGGAGGGAAGATGCCCCAATAATTGCCCTGAGATCTTTGGTAGTAGCTATTTCTGTGCTTCTGATCCCTTTTGAAAGGAAGAAATGATGTGAGCAACAACACCTGCAGCACATAAGGGTTTCACAAAGTTCTTATTTAACACAATTCAATTGTACACACAAAGAACCCTGTTAAAGTTCTAAGGTTTTTGTCTCCCTCAAAGGGCTTAGTGCTTCTCCTTTCCCATGGCCAGTCCTACTCTAATACAAATTAGTAGTTAGAGATCATGTAATCTAAAGTGCAATAAAAATCATTTTTCTATGTATCTGATGGTTCCACGAGTTCCACTCAACAATTAATAGAAATAACTAAGAATTTCTTATAGGAAATGTAAAAAAATGAGAAACTAAACACAAAGATCTTACTTTTTGTAAGAATTTTACTCTTGGCTTTAACATTATTTGTCTGCAAAGATCTTGAACTTACAGAACAAATTTCTTCATGTGCAAGACTTTAGGGCTCCCCATTAAAAATGAGAAGTCCAGTTGATCACATAACTCTAATGGAAGCATGGACAGTCCAGTGCTTCCTAAGAACTTTTCATTTCATGTGAGATTCTGTGTCTGGGTCCCTGATTATTTTCCATGCCTAAGCATCTACTATATAATGTCTCCAGAACACTCCTCTTCCAATATTCTGCCTTGCTATTTCCAGCCCCTACCAGGAACCCTGAAACCAAAGGAACATGATTCTCCTGCACTAATTTGCTTCTGCCAACCCAACTCTGACCAATTCCTCAAAGCAGGGAGCCATCTGTGGTTGTCATGAGAGATGCTGACAAATAATCCAGGTCTTCTTTCTTTTTGGGCACATAGCAACATGTGCTTCCCTTTCCCCTGAAGTTAGCTGCAGCCATGTGTATCCCAATTCTTCCCTTTCCTGGTTAAATGATCAGGACAAGATAATTAACATCCCTGCTTCTAAGTTTCCTCCTCTAATATGAGGAAAACATACTTACAAAGCACCTAAAATGGATACTTGCAGGATTTTCTTTTCATTTTGCTCCTCTCGTTACTTCAAACTCATTTACCTTCTTTCAATTCCCCTCTCAGGGTATATAACCAACAGGAAGCTTTAGGGAACACAGACTGCCATAGTCTAACAGTTGATTCTCACCAGTTGCTCCCATCATAATTGAAAATGGTGGGCAAAGATTATTTCTTATAAAGATGTGCATTTTCAGTTCTAAGCATAGTTCCAGAATACAGCATACACAAAAAAATAAAATTACTAATAATGAATTAGTGAATGATGACCTCTACCTTGAACATTTTCCAAAATCCAACTTACTTTCTCCCTTATCTACCTATGTGATGTCTTTCTTGATTCCTACAGATATCTTTAGATATATCTTCCTTGTAATTACATTGAACCATCTATCTGCATACAGTATCAATCTATTTTATAACATGTAACATTGTGAAGTGTATATTTATTGTCCTAGCCTATAAACTCTTAAACTTAGACCAAAAAACAAAACAAAACAAAAAAACACCAGTAACAGAGCAACCGTCACCATTAACTGGGTCATTGTGTACTTGGCTCTCTGATAAGCACTTCATATAATTATTTAATTTAATCTTCCATTAGCCCTATGAAACAGAAATTGAGATCACCATTTATACATGAAGAAACTGAGGTTTAGAAGGATTAAATTACTTACAAATGTCACAAAGCTACCAAGTATCAGAACTGGAATTCTAGTTTCTCTGGCCAAAACTTTAACCACTGTAGTATACACTCTCCCTGTCCTATGCAACCCTGACCCCCCATCCCTGCTAAGCACCTGTTTGTAGTAAAATGCTTGGAACATAATGACCATTCATAAATGTTGCTGAATTAAATAATTTCCATGACTTTTATTAATTTTGAATTCATTTGCACATTTTATCCAAATTGTTAGCCACTTCTTATTAGAAAGCTTCCAGACCAAAGCACACACTACAGACAACACTCCAGCATCCAGTATCTCCTCAATCTAACCACAGGCCTCCAGTGATGTACAATAGGAACTGTTCAATTTCCATTTCTAAAATATGTAAGTTATTTGTTTTTAAAACATAATTTAAGTTAACATAAACAGATTTTATCTTTCTTGGGCATTATATTAAAAAGCATTTAGGGTGTCAAGTGGTCATTCATTCACTCATACTAATGATGTGCATATCCTGACCTGTTACATGACCTATATCTTTGAGCTGTGAGCTTCTCTGAATTTTAGCTGTTACTTTGACCCTGATTTCTTAACTGCTATTTCTGTTTGTCCATGGACTTGATTCTTGTAGTCTTGACCTCTGCTCCTCATAATCAGATTAACTCAGATAAAGCTGCCTCAGGGAAGAGTTCAAAACCAGTGCCAATAATAGTAGTTGCCCTACTTTGGTCTATTTTCAACACAGTAGTCAACAGATCCTGTTTACACCAAAGTCAGACCAGCACTACCACCCAAACTAGCACTACCACCCTTTGCTTGCAATTCTCAAGTGGTTTCTTACCTCACACACTTACCTTAATAATTCTCAAGTTGCTTCTTATCTCATTCTCTCACTTACTCACTCAAGTCCAAGTCATTTAGCTATTGCCTACAATGTCCTACACTATCTGCACCCCTCTCCTCTGATTTTCATCACTGAATATTTTCATCTTAATCCCTTTGTAGTGTAATCATTCTCCCTCTGCTTAAACATTCTAGGAATACTTCCACCTCAGGACCTTTGCACTTGCCATTTCCTTTGCCTTTTCCTAGATTGTTTCTTATTTGTTTCAATCAAAACTTTATTAGAAGGTCCCCTTCTCATCAAGGTGTTATCTGACCACCTTACTTAAATTTGCAACATTCTTTTGACTTTATTTTCAACCAGGATATTTATTACTACCTAACATTGTATATATTTGCTTAAATGGGGTTTTTTATTGTCTCTTCCTGACCACACTGTAAGCTCCATGACATAAGCACATGTCTCTATTTTGACCATTGCTAGATTATGGAGTCTAAAGAAGTACCTAGCACTAAAGGGATTCTCAAAACATAGTTGTCAAGTGACTGAATAAATAAATGAGTAGATACACTACCATTGACTTTAGCAAATTTTGAGACACGGATTGTTATTACTAAATAATACTAGCCACTTTATAGAAGAAGCTAATATTATGTGGTCATACTTTTAAAATCTTTACATTTATTGTTAGAAGCTTATCTATTAACATTTTTATTTTTTAAATAAAAATTTTAAAAGCATATACTAAAGATAGTGTCATTTCCAAGATGAATATTGGCTCTTAAGTATAAATAGTGCTCCTAATACTGCTATTGTCAACATGCTTCCAAGGCAGATTAAAAAAAAAGAAACTGAAAGCCAAAGATGCACAGAGGTAGAGACACTAATGGGGTTTTGAAGAGGAACAGATCTGAGCTCTGGTACTGAGAGGAAGTTACATAATAAGGAACATTTTCTCTAAAAGAGTGGATGTATGGGGCACCTGGGTGGCTCAGTGGGTTAAGCCTCTGCCTTCGGCTCAGGTCATGGTCTCAGGGTCCTGGAATCAAGCCCCACATCAGGCTCTCTGCTCAGCAGGGAGCCTGCTTCCCACCCTCTCTCTGCCTGCCTCTCTGCCTACTTGTGATCTCTCTCTCTCTATCAAATAAATAAAGTCTTAAAAAAAAAAGTGGATGTGCATTTTGGGGACTTTTTTTGCTTTGTTGTTTTCCAGTAGAAGACCATATTTTCATGGAAGTCATGCCCTTATATAATTAATAATTTTAATAAAGGAGATTAAGTGAGCTTTTCTCGTTATGAGCAAAGCTTTCAATCTTTCTTGTTTTAGCCTCATTCTTAGAGAACCTGATTTAAATTAATCTAAATTTATTTTTTATTATTTATCTAAAGAATATCGAAGATACAGTAAAACGAGGCAACCATTTTTTAACTAATACAACTTAAACTGCTCCCTTTACTTGGAACATCTCCTCTAGAAAAAACCACAGCCTTCATAAAAGCCATCCGCCCACAGAAATTTTAAGAGAGAAAGAGAAAGTGAGACAGAGAGAATTTGAGACCAAACACAAGATCTTCAGTTATTTGAAACCTTGTGTGTGGGTTTTTTTCTCCAAACTAAACATTCTTTCCTCCTATAAGAAACGTTTCTCTTTGATTAGTTCTTTTCTCTCATTCTCTCCCTCGCACAGCCACTGCCATGGTCCACTTTCAGCAAGAACTATCATAATAGCCTTCTAACTAGTTTCCTCTTTTTCAGAATCTTCATTTTGCAAACAACCCTTCAGAGTCCCAAGAAATATCCCTGAAACTCAGATCTGCTCTTCTCACTGTCAAAACAAAACAAAACAAAACAAAACAAAACAAAACAAAACAAAACAAAACAGCCAGACAAATTCCCATTGTTCAAAGACGAAGTCTAGAATGGCATATACAGTTTTCTACAATCCGACTCTGATCAAATTTTCTGGTGCAACTCTGGCTAGCAAAGTCTAGATACATAGGCTACTCACTCTTTAGTTGTTTTGTAAAAAGAATAAGCTTTACTAAATGAAGGAATAACAAAAAAGGTGAAATTTTTGTCATCTATGCAGTTTTTGAAAACCTTATAGGTTAAGCATGAACTGAAAACTATAGTCTTTGTACAGAAACTAATTTTCCTGGGTCTCTGGTAAACTGAGTAGATTGCTCATCTCTCCCTATTTATAAATCCTACATTTTTTAAGTGCACCTCACAGCCTAAGTAGTCATGCAGATGCCTATGTATAAATACACACAAAAAAGTTATTTTAAGCAGAATCTACAATGTATAGAAAACTGGGGCAGACTGCTAATTAATGCTGGGTTTAAAACTCATTAAAAAGAAAATCTTTTGGATTATTTTAGTTTATGAAAAAAGATACAAACAAGGCAACTTGAGCAAAAATAATACTATATTTAAAGCAATATGATTAGAGAGTGATATTCTGGTGGCAGATTACAACTGGTTGTGAGATATTTTTACATGAAATTTCATAGTAAATAATAAACTAATTATAAATAAACTTATTTATTGCCTATGTACTTAAAACTCTTAATCCTCTTTCTCATAAATTTTTGAAGCTCAGAGGCAGGTAGACTATGGAAAGGAAAGGGAAGAAAGAGCAAACTGTTAAAATCTAAAAAGAAGGTGCACCTGAATGTATTGAGAGTGATGGCAGAGTAGCTATTACAATTTATCATTGTAAAGAGATAAAATATCTTGGCAATTAATCAAAAGGCCAGGATCTGGCATTCTGTTCTCTTTAGCCAGGTGTTTTTCCCATGACAGTTTTTATTCCATGTCTTTGTTGAGTTCTGGTTCCCTACTCAAGTGGGCATGATCTATACCCAGATCTACAGTGCTAGCTAGCAGCTGGAACATGTTTTCTGGCCTCTGGCTATAGGCTTGCCCATAACGTTTGCAGGGCCTATTACAACAACGCATATGGAGGTTTAATGCTGTCCCCCTTCTTTTCCCACCACCACCGGCTCTGTCCCACACAGTGAGGAGACTCAGACACATGCATGTATGTGTACACCGTGGCCCACAGGACCAAGCTCCTTTGTCACAAGCAGCCTCTTTTTGGCTCACGTGTCCTAGGGATGCACATGTCAGAGATGAATGAGGTCTACAGACTAAAGGAAGAGGTCCATTCAGGCCTTGGAAGCAAGGCCAGGGTTATTGGATTAGGGAATTTCAGAGTTTCTGGTACATAGAAATGATCTAAAAAGGGTAGGGTGATCTTCTTGGGTATACCCTCTTGGCCTCAAGAACATCTGTTTTGGTGGGAGGAATGAGCACAGAACCCAGAAGAGAACTACGTTGATGCTGTCAGGTCTCTGATACAGAGTGAGCATGGATTACCAACAAGTAGCATAGCAGCCGTCAGTATCATGAGAATGCTGCCATTCTGGTGCAAGGAACCAGGTTGAAGAAACTGGAGGTCAGATACTCAGTGAAACTAGGCCTATAAAATATTTTTTGTACTTACTTTTCAACACAGACCTTCTTATAGATGGAATGTTTATGTTCCCCCCAAATTTATATGTTCAATGTATCTTCAATGTATGATATTTGGAGGTGGGGTCTATGGGAGGTGATTAGTCCATGAGGGTAAAATCCTCATGAATTAGAGAAGTGACCTTATAAAAGAGACTCCAGAAAGCTCCCTTCTCACTTCTACCATGTGAGGTCATAGAAAGAAGACATTTGTCTCTGAAGCAAAAAGTAGGTCCTTACCAGACACTGATTCTGCTGGTGTTTGATCTTGGACTTCCCAGCCTCCAGAACTGTGAGAAATAAATTCCTGGTGTTTATAAGTCACCCAGTCTATGGTATTTTTATGGTAGCTGTCAGAAAGGACTAACACCGGGCACCTGCGTGGCTCAGTGGGTTAAGCCTCTGCCTTCGGCTCAGGTCATGATCTCAGGATCCTGGGATCGAGTCCCGCATCGGGCTCTCTGCTCAGCAGGGAGCCTGCTTCCTCCTCTCTCTCTCTCTGCCTCTCTGCCTACTTCTGATCTCTCTCTGTCAAATAAATAAATAAAATCTTTAAAAAAAAAAAAAAAGAAAGAAAGGACTAACACCTATACATTTTTGTAACTTTTATTCTTTGTTCATGCATCTCTCTCTCTTAGAATGCTTTTTTTTTTTTTAAGAGATTTATTCATTTATTTTAGAGAAACAGAAAGAGAGTGAGCGTGCACAAGTGGGAGGAGCAGAGGGAGACAGAGAGAAATCCTCAAGCATACTCCCCCTGAGTGTGGAGCTCCACATAGGGATTTGATCCTATGACCCATGAGATCATGACCTGAGCCAAAATCATGAATCAGATGCTTAACTGACTGAGCCACCCAGGTGCCCCAGAATGTATCTTCTTTTCTTCCTGTCAAATTTCCAAGGTTCTCTAAAGCCCAGGTCACATGCCTACTCTGCATGGAACATTTCCCAATACACATTCAACAGAATTACCTTAATTTCAGATAGGACTTTGCATATAACTCTAACTTAACATTGCATTACATTTGTTTATGTGTACATTCTCTATTAAAAGATAAGCTCATTGAGCACATGAATTGTGCCACATCCTTTTTTAACTCCAAACCAAACAAAGAATGCGACCTATGCTAAGGAATTATTACTTGATGAACTGAATTAAACACAAGATATATCAGGTTTCTATTCTTAAACTACTTCATTGATTTCTATCTTGAAACTCATGTTTACCAATGTCTTTTGTTATAAATGTGATATAATATTCAGATATTATACAACAAGGAAGGTTTAGAATAGATATATTATTTTTAGTGAATGAGATTACCAGTCCACAAACATTTTACACAACCTCTTTCCTGCCACTTAACTCTACTTTTGTGACACAAAAGCAGCCTAGGTAAGTTGTAAACAAATGTATGCAGCTGTGTTCCAATAAAACTTTCTTTACAAAAACAGGTGACCAGCTAGATAAGGTGGCCCCTATCTAGAACAGTCTTTCTCAACCATGATTACATAAGAGAATAAGACTGAAGGCCTCAAACATCCATTTATATACCGAATTAACTTCTCACTTTTGCATCTAGACTGGTGGTGGTTATGTAGCAGTATGGGAGAACTGACATAGTTACTCAAACCATTTTGTTTTCTCTGTGGTTCAGGTGAGCAACCCTGGCTGACATAAAGGCTTATCTAGACACCATACTAGTAGACATATTTTACTATATATATTCCACTATAGATTCACTATATATATTCCATCATATTCATGGATAAGCCTAAGGCTATATTATATTTTCAGCATGCAATATCATTGATTCAAACTGATCTTCTTTTCAAACAAATCCCCTTAAGTCTTTTCCACATTTTTTATTATGCCTAAACTAAAAACTGCATGTTATCATTGTCAATTATTTTCTTGCAGGTTTTAGCAAGAAAGCATACCCCCCCTTTTTTTACATAGATTGTTAACAAGGAAGTATATCCTTCCATCTATATTTCATGAACTTGAAACTAGATACACATAGCTAAAAGCCAGGCTGAAATTCTTACTTAAACATCTGGGGAATATTTTAATTGAACTTTATATGTACCACTGAAGTAATTTTTGGTATTCAATATTCCATTAAATTTCTTTAGATATTACCAAGGTCAAGAAACCCGAAATCACCCTTGATTCTTGTCTTACATTTTATTCAGTCTATTAAGAGATTCCACTGGCTTTACTTTTCAAAGTATATCCATTTCTTTCCCAGCAATCATGCTGGTTCAAGCTGTCCTTATCTGTCCTCTGGATTACTGCAGTAACCTCATAACTAATTTCTGTTTCTATCTTGTTTCTTTCCATCTACTCTCAACATAGCTGCTGGAGAGATCCTTTTAAAACAGACATAAGACACACAAGTGTTTCCTTTGCTCAAAACCCGAAGTATAATAAACTTTAGACGGATAATAATCTGTGAAAAGGCGGAGGGACCTGTCAAACCTTTTAAAGACTGAGAAGTTTGAGACTAGCACAGAACACAGCTTGCATTTGAGGCTCTGTTACATGACCAGAGGCTCTTCAATTTATATCTATAAGCTAATGATTTTATTAGTGCTAGGAATTTAAAAAATAATAATGCCCCAGAGCCTTTACTCCTATTTCTGAAATAAATAAGTCCTAAATTCCTTAGCTCTGGATTCTAGTCCATTCTATTAAATTTTACGGTATGGCATTAACTTTATCATCTGCACATATTTGCTTTCATCTTTGAAAAGAAATACATAATACAAATCTTATGTCTCTTGAATCATCTGTAGGTAACAAATGAGAAAATGTTTATGGCAGGAACGTTTTAAAATTAAAGAATTACAAATAATAAGAGCATATTTTATAGGCATTTAAAAGTATAGAAAAAATACCACTTCATTGGGGTCCAAAGCAAAGTAGAACCATTTGTCCATGAACTCCTGGTCAGGTATTTGGATGTGAGGATGGTAGAAATCTGAGTAGTGCCCCTCCACAAGGGCTCATAGATTTCAGATATTATATAGGACTTAGAAAAAGGTAAGGGAAAAAAGGCTTTTAACAACTAGCCTTTCTGTTGATGAGGACGGACCTTCAAATTATATTCCTAAGGTGTATTATCCCTCCTCCTCTTCTCTCACCTTTGGTCTGAGATCATGTATCAGGGCCAAATACAGGTTTAGGGCTGAGATGAACAAGATTTTAATTGTAGGGATATGTGTAAAGTCCTTTGTGTCCCAAGGATCTTAGGACTCTTTTTTTTTTTCTTTTTTTGTCTCTCTCTCTCTCTTTTTTTAAGATTTTATTTATTTATTTGAGAGAGAATGAGTGAGAGAGAGCATGAGAGAGGAGAAGGTCAGAGGGAGAAGCAGACTCCCCAAGGAGCTGGGAGCCCGATACTGGACTCCATCCTGGAAGTCCGGGATCCTGACCTGAGCTGAAGGCAGTCTCTTAACCAACTGAGCCATCCGGGAGCCCGGATCTTAGGACTCTTAATAGCTCCCTCCCCTTCATCCTGTCCTCTTGCTTCCGGGAACACTCCCAAACCTTGCAGTCTGAATCTGCTCCTTCCACCTAACCCACTGTGAGGACCCTTCACTGCAGTGTTAGCTCTTGATTCCAAACCTTCTCTTTAAATTTTTAAAATTATATAAAGTCTTCCTGTGCTAAATGCAGTCCTTGGCTTCTCTCTGCCCCAAGCTCAAAGCCATGGATCGCCTCTACTTACTCCCACAATCAAATGTGTTTTTTGTGGACCCAGTCAGGTCAGAGTTCTGAAAGACTAGCTTGAACAAGAGAGGAAGTCAGACACCACTTCTGAAGAAAATATTCTTTCTTTTCCCCGATAACAAAGGCCTCAAGATGGTTTCTGTGAGAATTCAACCTTGTCTTTCTTCATCAGAACTAATGTGAACATTTTTAAAAGTTCAGAACCATTATATTCTGTTAGATATTCTATTAAAGGAGAGAAGAAGAAAAAAGAAACACACATATTTCACAGATAGAGCAACTTGACTATTCCAATCACCAAACTGCCTATGCCTTATAGTTTGGTTTCTTCGACTGGCAGATTCGAAAAGTTATTTTCACACGCGATTTCAAATCTCAACTGAATCTCTAAAAACTGAGTATTTTTCAAACCGTTATTCTGTACATTCCTTAGTAACAGATACACAAATAAACAAACAAGGCCGATGCATATGTGTGTGTGTATTATATATATAACTTCCTAAAGAAACATACATTTCACTTGAGCTCCAGATAATTTGAACTTTGAACTTGTCTACATGTTAGTTTTTCCAATTATTACAGACAAATTCAAATTTGTTTTTACATTTGAATCTGTTATGTGTGTAACTTTTAAACTTTTAGCATGGCAACATGAAATCATTGACCACTGAAATGAATTTTAAAAGAAAAATATATAATGTTATATCTAGCATTTATTAATTACTTATTAGATGCCAGATACTACTCAAAACTCTGCAGATTTTACGTCTTTAATTCTAAAGACAACACCATGAAATTTTTTTCATGGTTATACCCACTTTAGCAATAACAAAGAAGGTACAGAAAATCATAAATGTGTGTGGCAGAGCAGGGATTTAAACACAGAATATAACTCCAGAGTCTTTGCTCATAACTAGTTCTGTTTATTTTTTTTTAATTAATGTCATGAGGTACTAGTTTTGTGTAGTCATCATTAAAAAAGCTTCAAAGAAACTGCTATTGCAAACAAAATATTCGTGACTAGAAATAATAAAAAGATGGTCAAGTCTGAAAACATAACCACCCCCACAAAACTGATTCAGCTTCAGTGAGGGAAGGTGATGTGCCTATTAAAATATTCTAATTAGCTGTCTTTTATTTTTTCTTGTTTCCCATCTTCATCTCTTCCATAATCTTCAAACAGAAGTAGACATGTAGTTGTTAAACTCACAACAATAATTTACTAGAAAAAGGAAAAGCCACATACTGTTAAGATTTTCATTGCAAAATAAATGGACAGCTTTTCAAAAAATAGTCATCGTTAGCAATTAAAAAATGAAAAATTTTCAAGCAAAAGAACAGAAACTGAAAACTCTTTGGCATTCAAAGAAAATTCTAAAAAATGCTAGGTCAACCTTGTGACCATTTTTGACCCATCTCTGCACATTTTCCAATATCATGCCAAGAGGTAACATTTACATTAAAGAAAAAATTAGAAAAATTCCTCTCACACTGTTACTGGCACTTGCTGGTGGGACTGTTAGTCATTATAGTCTTCTGTAAAGTTATTTGTTAAACAACTAATACCTCCTCCAGGAAATCATTATGAGGAAATAATCAGAAATGATGATCAAGATTTATATACAATGATATTCATAATTAAAACTGATTAAAATATTATTTAAAATCATGGAAAATTTGGAAGGCATAGGAAAATATTCCTGAATAATATTGTTTTATAAAACACTAGGCAAGTGTGAGCATGTGTCTCTGTATAATTTGATTTCCAAAACGTAAAAATACACCCAAAGCTTCATTAGGCTCTCCTTTATACTGGAGGGTCCATTAGGGAAAAAATTGTATTGTTCTCTTTCATGTCTCCAGCACCTAGTTCAATATCAGGAACATAATTAATGCTTAGTGCATAACAACAACAGCAAAAACAACCCAGAACAAATGAATGAATATTTATTGTTGGATTCCTGATAAGGAGTTCTTTAATGGCCAACCATTTCCAACTAAGAAGCTGATAGATCAAGCACATCTACACAAGCAGATACCCTCGATTCAAAGGAAGGGTCGCTTCTACCCCCCCTTTTAATTTTGCAAAATTCGGAAGCAGAGTACTTTTATTTTTTCATTTAAAAAGAGATAATAGCCTAGTACAACCTCACAGTGTTTTTGTGCAGCTTAAATGGCACAAAAGCATGAAAAGCATTTAACACATAAGCATGTAGCACTAAATAAGTAAGGGCTACAGTTACCATAGTAAACTGAATCCCTCAGGATCTACTGAGATGCACAACGTAATTTATTTTTCTGCCTGCTTTAATTCTTCTTTCTGTAGTGTCCATCAATGTCAGCATGTTAGCTAACAATGTGTCTAATACTTAGGAGATGTTGCCTCATTATTCCTTACTAAAATCCCATAATGGCTCCCCAATGTCTTCATAACAAAATCTAAACGCCTCAAACTGACACAAAAGACATATGATAGCCTGGCACATTTCTACCTCTCCTGTTCCCCCTCCCATTAGTGTCTTGTGCATGCTCTCAGCCAAACTAAATTACTTACATTCCCTGAACTCTCCACTTTAGACTGCATATTCTGTATCCTAGTTTGCAATACAATTTTGCCTTGATCTAGGTTCTAATCTTCCTTTAAAATTCACCACAAGTGTCACCTTCTTCAGGAAACTTTCTCTGTCCTCCCTCTACCAGCTGGACCTGGGGTTCCCCTTTATACATGCCTAAGTGACTCTGATGTCATCACAGCTTTCCTTGACTGACCTCCCGTTAGACTGACACCTGTTCAACGTCAGGTTCTATATTTTAGTCATCTTTTCTGGTGCCCAGCACAAAGCATGGCTCAATGCAGAGGCTCAATACATAGTTACGGGGCGATAAATTATCTAGCATTGTGTTTTCAGGTAGATTAGTATGGATACAGGAGTGGAGCTTGTGAAATCATTTTATTGATGTGTTACACTGAATTAGTTAGAAATTACAGTACTCAGGTCCAAAATTCAAAATGCCTTAAAGATTCAAAGAACATTTTAATTATTTAGGGCAGATTTACCAAAGAGGCCAATTAAGCATAAAAGCACATTTAACATGGACCTCGCCTTTCCAAGGTTACCTCGCAAATTAGAAGTGAACCACTTTACGTTCATAGGCATTTCACAGGCACACCTCTTTTTCTAATATCGTGCTTTATTGTTGTGGGCTTTGATCATCTGCTTTTTTCTTCATCATTAGCATTTGTGTGATCTTGTATCTGAGGAAGGCATTTCATATTTTAAATACCTCTAAGACTCCTTTCCTAAAATAATCTAATAGCTAATGGGAATACCTTGATACTATGTTTTCTAACAAAATTTTTAAAAATTACATTACACTATAGTTACGATAGTCCTTAATGTCTTCAAAGGAGAGACTTGGGGAAAAAGAATACAGGAACCAAAAAAGTCAGTGGCATGGTTTATTTCTTGTTGGGATTTGTGAGTCATGTTACTGATATTTAGTTAGACATGTAAAATCCAGTGTGCAGTTACTGACAAACAATGTCTACCAATGAAAAATAAGGCTTTGATAGATTAAACTGAAACCAATGAAAATTTACAAAGAAATTTTTTAAAAATTAAGCCAAATTTTTTTTGTAAAGCTGAATAAAGGGCAAAAAAGAGGGATTATCAAGTGACACAAAAGGTCGATAAACATAAATATTCCACTTGCCTAGAAATACAATTTCCTCATTTACAGAAGGAAGCCAGTGTTTCCTTATAGTGTCATAGATGTCAAATATAAGGCCATAAATGTTACAGATGTCATTTATAAGGTGACAGGCAGAGCAGGTACACATTCAACCAGGGAAATATAAAGTCATACAGATCTTTGGAAAATAACTTGCTCATATTTATTAAAATTAAAAATGCAGGTAACTCAATCTGCTTCTAAGAATTTATCCTATCATACCTTCAAAATTATTTAAAATGTATATAACTGTATGTCCACTACACTACATTTTGTGTCAGCAAAAAAATAGCAACAACTTAATGCTCATTAATCTATGTATGAGTGCATACATTAGCATACATTCACACAGTGGAATATTACACATTCATTAAAATGAATACATATTTTATTTCAACCCTTTTAGAGATTGATTTTTAAAGGAGTATCTTCATCTACTCAAAGTTAGGACCTTTTTGGAGTTATGCATTCTCTTATAATTTAATACACAAATAAGGAAATTCTCCATTGAGACTGTTCAATTAAAAAAAGATCTATATTATTTTATTTTAAGCAAGATGAAATCAGAGAGGGAGACAAACTGTGAGAGACTCTTAATCATAGGAAACAGACTGAGGGTTGCTGGAGGGGAAAGGGGTGAAGGGATGGGATAACTGGATGATGTAACGAGCACTGGGTACTGTATGAGATTGATGAATCTAAATAATAATACACTATATGTTAATTACATATACTAAAATACATTATATGTTAATTGAATTTAAATTTAAAAATTAATAACAAAATTGAAAATATACAGCATAGGGAATATAATCAATAATACTATTAATGACACCGTAGGGTGACAAAGGGATACTATACTTACCATGGTATTTTGTAATGTACATAATCGTGGAACCACTATATTGTACACCTGAAACCAATATAATAATGTATGCCAACCATACTTTAATTTAAAATTTTCAAAAAAAAAAAAAAGGAAAAAAAAGATCTAGGGAGGTACCATAGTATTCTGAACAATTAAATGACACATTTATGACAAAGCTGGACATTCAAAATAATTACTTATATATAATAATAAGTTTGATTTCTATTTCTCAAAGTAAATATACTAAACTATCCTATATGATTTAGCCTTTTTCCTTGCTTCAATTCACTGTCCTTTCCTTAATAACAGACTATAGAAATAAATTAACTCATTTGTTATTCTATGACATTTCACTATTCAAGCTGTCACTTATGCTTTTATTTTAAAGAAGAATCACTTGTAGATGCTTACTGCCTTTCTTCTTATGCATTTTTTTTTTGCATTCCTTCAGCATTTTTCCCTGCTTTGCTTTAATCTGTAAGATTATGTATGGGAAAACTAAAATGAATTTAATGAGAGAGAAAATATAACATGCTCCTATTACTGACATCTCATGAACTCTACAATATTTGTTCACTTTAAGAATTTTAAAATCACTATAAAAATGAGCTGACAATTAAAATTATATTTTATTTGTAATCAATAATATTTGGTACCTAAAAAATAGCAAATAATACTAACTCAACAGTGATGGAAACTACAATAAGGCTATACCCCTCTTTCTTATTAGCTTGATGTTCTGAATGGTTGGCAAGAAGTATATTCAAAGGAGCCTTACATTTAGGATAAAATCCACTTTTTCTCAGAAATCTTGATGATTAACCAGCATGTACATAATCATATTCTCATTAAAATGAATAATACACAAATTCAAATGCATAATATTGATACTGGTCAATGTACTGTACTTACATAATTAAAATTTAAAGATGTATATTGCAAAAAATTCTAAATATGATGTCACAATTATTTCAGCTTCATTATCTACTTCTCTGCTTTCTGACTCATGTTTCAATTTGACTACTTTTCCACATTTACTTTGATGTTCAGTCCTGGATGCTAAAAACTAGCATTGGCTTTACCCATCAGCTCAAGATTCTTATATTTGAACTTCTTGGTGCTCACCATCTGCATGTTTCAAAGTCACCTCCAATCCTATGCCCTCAAAACTTACTTTCCCTGTATCTTCTCTTTTTGAATATGGTTCTATACACACATGGATGCTTTTATGACTGATTCCCTTTTTTCAAAACACAAATCTGGGAGTCATTCTAAACTCCCTTTTTTTCTTATTACTACACACCTACTAAATCATCAAAACTTACAAATTCTACCCCACATATATTTCTGGGACCTCATTCCTTCTCTCCCTTTCCATAGTCCTCCTCATCATCTCTTACCAAAACTCTTACCAAAGTTTCTACCATATCAGCATCACACACCTGGAAGGATCTTAAATTCTCAGCACACACATTTTCTGTTCCTCATGGTTGAAACAGTTCTTACAATATTATATTTTTCCATAAGGATTGTAAGGATCAAGAAAAAGATGCTTTCTAGATTTTTAATTCTTATGTAGATTTTCTGTTTTGGGAAAACAGTGTAGAAGAGTGGAAGAGTGTATTGAATGTGTTTCAAATAGATCAGTTCTACAATTTCAGAGTTCAAATACTGTCTTTATGCTTATTTAAACTTGGCCCAATTGTGCAAATACCCAGAGACACAGTCTACTCATTGGCAAAATGAGGATGATATTTCCTCATACATGTCCATTCTTGTGGAGATTAAGCTAGTAATTTAGTTATACAATCTTCCAGTCTCCATTTATCAACTCTACTATATACTTACCTTACCTTACATGTACTAGACGTTTATATTTTTGTTTGGTTGTTGTTATGGGTTAAATTGTGCTTTCCCACAAAGGTGTTAAAGTCCTAACCCCCAGTACCTGTGAATATGACCTTATTTGGAAATAAGATCTTTGTTGTCCCCATTAATATGAGGTCATTTGGTTGGGTGCTTATTCAATATGATTGTGTCCTTATAAATCAAAGGAATTGGACAGAGAGATAGACACAGAGGAAAGATCATGTGAAGACACAGAAAGAACACTAATTACAAACCAAGGATCCCCAAGGCAACCACCAGCTAGGTGAGAGGCATGGAACAAATTCTACCTAGCAGCTCTCAGGGAAATTAACCCTACCAATGGCTCGATTTCAGATTTTGAGCATTCAGAACTGTGAGACAATACATTTCTGTTTTTTCAGCCACTCAGTTTGTAATACTTTGTTACAGCAATCTCAGCAAACTAGTAAGGTTGTTTTACTGTATTTTATACAAATGTGTCCATTCTTTTGAACTATTTTTGAAGGTTAATTATGAAAAGACATGCCCCTGGGATAGGTAGATCCTTTGTCATATCACTTAGTAAAGGACCACAGATAACTAGATAATAAGAAATAATAATGCCAGACATGAAATTCTATCAAACCTACATGAAAATGTGTTGAATAAATAGCCCATATGTTCTACAAAGCCAAAAGGAAGGCTTCATGATCAAAAGAGAAACCTAAGTGAAGTCATTAATGTAACATTTTTCCTTACCTCCTCCCTGTATGTCTACCATATGGAATTCTGTGTAGTTCTCTCTGACTGTTCTCTATTGCTCAAGGCTCTATTAGAGAGAGAAGAAGCCACTTTAGTTGTGGGAGGATTTGTCACAGCATAGTAAATGACTGACTCACTGGGAGGGCTGAAGAAATAGACTTCAGGTTAAATATTTACTAACTAACCTTAAAGATATCCCACAGAACAAAGATCCAGGGGAATTGCTATCTCTTCCCCAAGTCAGAAGTCTCTGGCACCTCTGGAGCAGAAGAAACAACAAAAGCAGTGGCGGCTCCAGAACCACAGCACGGCTGCTACAACCTGCACCAGGAAGACCTGTGCCACATGCCCTGCCTCTCGGCATCCATGCAATATCTGACAAGATGCTGAGACTGCTGCTAATTCCACCAGAAGCCCCACATGCCTCTCTAGTGTGCTTGTTGGCCAATGGAGCACAGTTATAGAACAAGAGCTTTCTGAGAAGACGTGAGATTAAACCTATATTACATCTGAAGCTCTGCAAGAGAATCATGAAAATGTAGCTTGTAGCTTTCCACATTCTTCTATTTATCAAGGGCCATTAGAACAACAGTGGGATGGTGTTGAGCACCAATCTGCCACTGCCACCAGATAAACTAATAATGTTGGTTTGCTATGGAAGCACCTTAAGATGCCCAATGAAATGCCTAGCATAGGAGTCCTTACTCTTCATTGCCTCCTCCAGACTACTTCCTTCCTGAAAACTCCATGTTTTGAAGCCCAAACTCTGATTTATACTGCCTGCTACTTTTCTTTATTGAAGGAATTTTTACATGTAATTTAATTACTTTCACTCATTTCCTAAAGATTTTAACACCTGGTTCACTGTCACTTTGTTTTTTCCAGTCAGAATTCCCAGTGGTTCAATATCCTTGGAGAAGGACCTTGACTTTCTTTTTCCAATCCTCAATCATATCTCAGCTACCCTCTTTCAAGGTTATGCTCTGTCCCACTATACTATACCCAAATTCCCACAATAACTATACCCAAATTCCCATAATTTCCATTATAAACATCTCATTTTCTATAAACCATCTTCTGCTGTCTCACATACCCCAAACTCAGCAATTCTTCAAAGCTAGAAGGAGCATGCTCACTGCATACCATCTCTTTATACTTTCTGAAGCTCTCACATGCCTAGCTGCCTGTCTTGATACTAAACTCATCATTATAATCATCAATATAATCTTGTACACTGTCACCTTTTCTATTATTTCCTCTTCCCTAATACTCTCTCAACCACTTTTCCTGCCTTATAGTTTCTGTGACATTTATCTATCTGCCTCTTTTGCTATTTAAGTATAATTTCCAAGAGACCAAAGACTCTGTTCTTTACTGCTATTGCCTCAGATTGTACCATAGTGTCTGGCATAAAGCAAGAGCTCAAGAAATACTTACTGAGTAAACTAAGAACATAATTATCTAATTATCTAACAACATAATTACTATATATATCTAACAAGATAATTACTTAGTTTAGCTAGAACACTATACATGTTCAAATATTTTGTTGATAAGTGAGTTATACAGAATTGCAATTCTAAGATGAAGGCAAACCTTTAAAATTTTATTTGATCCACCCATTAAAGGTAAGTGGAAAAGTCTATTGTAAAGTCATCGACATACAAAAAAACAAAGGTAATATTTTTGCTACATATTGAGAAGTTTGAATATATATCTCTGAAAAATTTTTTTCTATTTCCTTTTATAAAATTTTCCACTTTCTTAATGGTAATTACTTGAAATAAAGCAACAATACAATTTTCAAGGATTTAAAATATATGAGATAACTTACTGAATGTATTCTTAAATTGGTCAATTAAAATGACTGTAAGTTATATTAATATTATATAGAAATTCTTATTCTCTTCTAATTGATTCTACTCTTCAATCTGTTTTTAAGGAAGGAAATTAAATAGCTTGAAAATATTTAAAGGTTCACTTTAACAATGCCTTTCAGCAGTCATAATGTAGCTCCCAAGTTATTAATTACACCAGGTAAATCAACCATGACAATCTATTAATAGGAAATGGAGAAGAAAATTAAATTAGTAAAAACTATTAAACTGATTAGCTAATTATAGAGACCCACATTACATAAGCTTGCAATAGGAGAGTCTATATCCGTAAACTTACATGCATGTTACTTTGATTGTTTACAGCAATGTTGTTTTCATTACTATAATGAACCATCCAAAGATCTGCAGTATGTCAAATTGCATGAAATAGTATACTTAAAGAAATGTTTCAAATCCTTGCATTAATAAACATGCTCCTAAAATCTACACAGCTTAAGAAATAGAAGAATATAACACAATTGCTATTTAGAGCTTATCATAATAGCATTCATAATGAACCAGTTTTAAAATGGAATTATTTGGGTTTATATATTTGTAACTCCACACAGTATACAAGAAACAATGCAAAAGACAATTGTTATTTCCCTTCCATTTTCCTTTCTTTTCCCCCCCGCCCCTTTCTTTCCTTCCTTCACCTTTTTCGGTCATCTACTATGTACCAGCCACTTTGACAGGTTTGACTGAATAACACATAACAAAACACACAAATTAACTGAGATCTGAAGGATAGCAGTCAGTCAAGAGAACAGTTGTGAGGGAGGGGGTCAAGAGTCGTGACTGTCTTTCCTAAGAACACCCACACAACTTCCCTCTGGTTGGAAAAGCAGTGTGTATCCTAAGAGCCAGTGTGCTGGGAACAGAGTGGGTGATAATAGGGTCTTAAGAGACAGAGTAGGCAGGCAGAGTTGATACCATGAAGTGCCTGGCAGCCAGGGAGAAAGACTGAATTCTATTGGAAGTATGATGAGAAGCCATTTTCTGGGAGGGAGGGAAGGTGGAGGAGTGCCAAATTATCAACATATTGTAAAAGAAACTTCTTTTTACAGGCTACCCTATTTTGTATATAATGTTAGAGAATCACAAAAATCCAAAAATTATAGTACATTAAAAAAGGAGTGGTGCTAAATATTCATAACAGAATTATTAGACTATAACTAAATGATTAGCAGTAATGGAAAACAATGTGTTCCTTACACTTCTAAGAAATTTCAGGAGTCACATGAAAGAAAGGGTGGTCTAATGATCACTAACAAAAGATCAAAGTGAGTTTCCAGCCTTCTGCATGCCCTAGATAACAGCCGCTCACAAATGCTGCTTACACAGTAACTCTGATGAGTGGTAATTTGACATATTAATCATGGAATTGAGTAGATGGAGTTTTATTCTGATCTTTAGTAATCACTAATTCTTTGGATAAGAGCCAATATATTGTAAGCACCTGCAATTTTTGAGCCACAATAGTAAGTGTGGTCTATATTTGTAGTGAGTGCTTAATAAGACTATTCTCTTAATTGAAGTACAATTTTATATATATATAATTTTTATATATATATAATTTTATATATATGTATATATATGTATGTGCATATATATATGTGTGTGTATATATGTATATATATACATATATATATATATATATAGTGTGTGTGTGTGTGTATGCAAAATTTAATGTAACTCCACATGTCTTCTGTGTTTGGAAAGATAGGATAGGCTGAACGAGAGTATTATATCTATCTAAAGATTGGCTCTATGAAAAAATGTTTTCAAAGTTCTTAAACAGAATGCTTTAGACATAGAACAATTTGAACCGACAAGTACTATATCTCTTTAAGTATACAACGGAACTATTTCTGAGTAGGAAGTCACACAAGCTTTCTGCCCGCAGGCTCCTGCTGGTTCAGTACTATAATCCACCCTACCTATTGCTTCAAGACTTACCTTTATAAAAGTTACATCACTTCTTCATTTCACTCCACTTTGTTTCCCTCCTCTCCAAAGTTTTCCTCAGAAGCCCTTTTCCGTAATAAATCATTCTCTTATTTACTTGCATTCATCACAGAATGCTTTCCCATCTGCCTGTTTTGACTGAAATGGAGCTTTATTTAGAATGCATTGCTCTCCCAGGCTCTTATCCACGGATACAATATCTCTTATTAGTTAAGGTGATGGTAGATTCTGCAACAGAGAAACCCTTACATCTCAATGGAAGTTTTTCTAATTAGTGGCCTGGGAAACTTGGCTCCACACACCCATTCCAGGACCCAGGCTGTTAAGGTTCTATGGTCTTTAACATACTGCTTCTAGTTTGAGGACAGCAGATGGGGGGAGAAAAGAGAAAGTTTAGAAAATATTATTGCCAACTTTGTGTTCCCTTCCCAGCTTCAAGAAACAGAAGTAAAGGAACTGAATTATTTTGAAATAATTCTGGTTTCTGAACTGGGTTCTTTGGATGGCAAAGTCTCTCTGGGACTGAACCAAGTAAGCTACAGATTTATTCTTGTCTCATCGTCACATTTATACAAGTTGCTAAATGAATGTGACTCATTACTCACTAGACTATAAGTTCTTCGTGGCAGGGAAAGGGTAACATTACTTCCATATCATCTAAGATGTGCTTTGCACAAAGTATCATTTTGTAAATATTGATGGATGAATGAATGGGTGGATGCATGGACAAAAGTGAAAATGCCAGTGATCATTATCCATTGTCTACAGAAGAAAGTCTAAACTTTTTATGGCATATTATGATATGGCCACACATAGTCAAAGCTAAAGCCATTTTTTCTTATCAACATTTTGGTTGAACCATATTAGACCTATTTCTCTATTCCACATTTAACCACTTTGGAATTCTATATATACTTCTGCTCATTTTAGTTCAGTACCTACATGCCCTTTCCTCTCTAATCTAAAAATATCTTGGGGTGCCTAGGTATCCTAGTCGATTGAGCGTCCATCTCTTGATTTCAGCTCAAGTTGTGATCTCAGGGTTGTGAGATCAAGCACTGCTTCCGGTTCCACACTGAGCACAGATCTTAAGCACACTTAAGTCTGCTTAAGACTTTCCCTCCCTCCCCCATGTGTTCACATGTGCTCTCTTTGTCAATTAAATAAGTAAATCCTAAAAAATAAAGTAAAATAAAAATAAAAATGTCCTATTTTCCATAACCAAACTCACATTTTCCCCATTGCTTTAAGTCTTCCTTAATCCTCTGCTCCTTTAGATGGATTCAATTTGGCTCCTACGGTGAATGGACCCTAGGGCCAGGGTCACAACACTGATTTTTTCCTCTCTGTTGTTCATTTTCTATACATCCCTTCTCTTTTTTTTTCTTTTTAAATATTTTATTTATTTATTTGAGAGAGTGAGAGAGAGAGCATGAATGGTGATGGGGGTACAGGGAGAGGGAGAAGTATAGACTCCCTGCTAAGCAGGGAGCCCAACACCCACTTGATCCCGGGACCCCAGGATCATGATGAGCGGAAATCAAGAGTCAGACAGTTAACCCACTGAGCCACTCAGGAGCCCCTATATATATATCCCTTCTCTTGAAAGCGAACAGGACCTATGACTTGCTTCTAGTCAAAAGATTATGGTAAAGATGAAGCGATTTTGCATATGTAATTAGTGTTCCAAATTCACTGATTTTGAGTTAATCAAAAGTATTATTTTGGGTAGGGTTGGTCTATTTGGAGGAAAGCCTTCAAAGGGGGACTGGCCCCCATCGAGACCAAAGACTCTTCTGTTGAACTTGAAGGGGAATGGAGCTAGCCGGTCTCTGAGAGTTGAGGACCTCCTCACTGCAGTCATAAGGGCCTAAATTCTGCCAACAACCCTCTGAGCCTGAAAGAGGACCCCAAGCCCCAAATGAGTACTGAGATCTGAGTAACTGAAGCCTTAATTATAAGCTTGTGAGACTGAGCAGAAAACCCAGCTAAATTGTGCCCAGCTTCCAAAACCAAGATGACTTGGAGATAACAAATGTGTATTATTTTAAAATGCCATACTTGTGGTAATTTATTATTCAGCTCTAGAAAAGTAATGCAGATATTTTATATATGTTCTCCCAGCAGTGTTACAACACTTAACATGTTATACCACTGCTTCATTCACATCTTTTTTTCCTGTGAGACTCTGAGTTCCTTGAAGGCAGGAACCCCACCTAATCTGCAAAATTCAGTAAATCAGTAAATATTTTTGTGATCTGATTAATATAATTACACAACAAGAACTCGCATACATTCCCTTCTACTCTTGTCTAAGAAATCCAATCATTGCTAAAAGAAGTAAAGTAAAAATGTCAGGAAATTATTATAAATATTTAGGCCAGTAGTGGTATTGCTGGCTCCTTTTAGCTTAAGTATTCAGATTTTAGAACAATTATTTACATCTCCTGCATGTATCCCAAGCAGTCTGAAAAAAAAAAAAAAAAGCCAATTAATCTCCTAACTTCAGGGAACCTTTTTGATTTGAGATAGTCAGCATTTTTATTTTCTTGTCCTCAGACACTGTCCTAGGGATGCACCCTCCATGAAGACTTTACTTGGAATTCTGGAATCACAAAGCGTTCTGTCTCCTCCTAGATTTGAATAAGGATGTATGTGACCCTGGTTGCTAACGGAAGCCAATTTTATGACTGTGTTTTGCCTATTTGATGATGGAGAAAACATCTCTGGAGGGCAGAACAGAGAAACAAAAGAAATTGTGATTTTGATGACACTAGTTAAAGTACTATACAGTCAAATGCTGGATCCTGCCTTATTTGGGGATTTTCAGTTACCAGTAAATCATGCCATACTTTAAAACCAGTTTTAGTTGGGCTTCTGTTACTTTAACGTACAATTTGATAGTTTCTAAAGCTATAATCTCAAGGAATTATTAGGATTCAGTATAAAGTAGACATGTGTCATTCAATTAGTTGTTTGTTTACAAAATATTAAGTAACTGAATTGATAATTTTGACACTTTGTTAATACTTTCCTCACATGATAATGTAAACCAAAAATAATGCAATTCTTACCTTAATATTGAGTTACAAAGATAAAAATAACAAATATCAGATATTTTAAAATATTTAACACATTTGACTTCTTTATGATATTTAACTATTCACACCTCGGTGGTTCTGATCTAGTCTACATATGATTTACTCATATTTTGGAATTCCCATAAGAGAACTGTACTGACACTTCTAGAAGCGAGTATGACCTAATGATTAAAATAAAGGATTTCTCTCTATGAGAATTTTTTTTTTTCTCTATGAGAATTTAAATTAGCTTTTGATCAGAAGAAGCAAGGCTATGGCACAATAGCACAACCGGTGGGAAATTCAGTTAGTTCTACAACACAGTGATGGCAAGAAGGATTAATTTTGAAAAATTCATGCTAATTATATGATCAAAATGCGTGGGTCTTGATGGTTTTTTGTTGTTGTTGTATTTTTTTTTGAACCATAACATTTTCTTTGCCTGTAGGAATCTGGCTAATCAACCTTATTTTAATAGATGTCAGCACTGTATGAGCAAACTAAGAAAACAGACCAAGAAACTGATGGATTTTTCTTCTTCTTCTTCCACTGGACTATTTCCATCAGCATACAAACATTCAATTTCAACTATCCAGAAAGCATATCCTTAATCTCCTCATGTCCTCCTTGTTGCCATCCCATTTTTTTCTGCTTCTTTTTAGAGTAAGATTCTCTGAAAACCTTGTCTCTACTCATGGTATTTTACTTCTACTCTTTCTATTCTCTCTCAAACCCTCCTAACTAAAACTCATCTTGAAAAGGCTTAAAATGATTCTTGCCAGCCCCTCCCAAATATCTGCATAGTCCCTTTCTCATCTTCTTTGAGCTGTTGTTCAAATATAATCTCAGATAAGCCTTCCCTAATACCTCCAGGGTCCCCACGCTTTACTTTTCTCTTTAGCGCTTAGTGATCATCTGATAGACATTTTATGTCATATATTATATATTATGTATTATATATCATCATCACCATTTACTCTCAGTAGAATGTAAGTTCCACAAAGGAGGGTTTTTATTTTATTCACTTCAGTATCCCAGTTCCTAGAATAGTGCCTGGCCCTTAGTAGATACTCAACAATTTTTGTAGAATGAATGACAGGCACCATTTATCAGGTGAACAAAAATTAGGGCAGTCACCATCAGTAGACAGAGGATGTCAGAGTACAGTTTTAAAGCAGACAGTTTGATTTAAAGAGATCAAGAACTAGAGAGTGATACAGGTAATAGGAATTCAGAGATTCACCAAAAAGACTAGGTAAAATACATAGGACTCCACTTTCTAGAACAGAATTAGATATAAAGCAACAGCTTTCTACTGAAGAAAATATCCATACATATTTCATATGTTCTAGAGGCAGCACTTGTTTTGAAAAAAGTTGATTTATAAGTAGAAGTAGACAAACTCCTAGGTATGAGGTAAAATAAAAGAATTTCCTGACAATGGGAAGGAATTTGCATTCCATTAAAATTACCCAGTACTTATGTTTTCAGCCCTAAGCAATAGTGCCTTGTAATTGTCTCTGCCTACAAAATGTAATTTAGGTTCACCAATTTGTAAATAAGTAAATAGACGGAAATATTACACCAGCACCAAAATCTACAAAAAGCATTTTTTAAAAGTATTTCCATAGCAACATCAGAATAATTACCTTTATAATCAGCAGCAGAGGAAATATGCTAAAGCCAAGCTTTATTTTTCTTAAAATCATGGGACTACAGTGCTCATCCACACAACAGAATCAGCAGCATGAACAAAAGAAAATTATATTTTATGTTTAAAAGTCACCGTACACTCTACAACTTAAGTAAGCCAATGAGTATGAAAATATATATTGTATAATAATAACTATGAAAAAGAGATTGTGATATTTTTCAGTACCAGTAAAATGTATTATATTCTAATTATGGATTATTTGTCTAAAAATTAAAACACTGCAGCTACAGTTCTAATTTTAGAAGAAATGCAAAATATCAAATATCCTAATTTATATCTCATTAATGAAAGTTATTTTCTTCTCAATGCTAAGAAGAGCTCAAAGAATAGACTATCACAGTCAATGTGTCAGAAGAGGAAAATATCAAACTGACGGCCAAAATGAGAAACATTTTTACTTTAATGGACCACATTAAACAAAGAAATGCCACCAAAGTAAACACTTCTCTGTATTAAATAAAAATTTAAGTCCAACATATAAAAATGAGGTAATTATAGATTTCTCTAGCCAATCAAAAAAGATTTCTGAGCCTAATGGTAATATTTACCTTTCCAGCATCAAGTAACGAGGCAATATCATATTTTTTGACTTCATGTTTTTCTGCTGTTTTGATATATTATTAATCTTTTTATTTAATATTGCATAATTTTAGAATCATGAGTATTACATTAAAAAAATGTGCAGGGAAGGCAGAAAAACAAGACTGGAGAAAGTCAAACGGGAGAACTAAAACCCAATCCAATAGTCCACCATGAAGGAATGAACATAAGCTTCATATTTCTGTTCTAGGCACTAAGAATACATTGGTGGGCAGGGCTATTTCTTGTTTTGTGTCACCTGATTTAGAACTATGATTTTAAGTAAAAATCTTATTAAGTTGTAGTATTGAAATACTTAAGGGAAATTAGTCTTGAATATATTATATTTATTAAGGTTTGAGAGTAATTTAAGCAATTAAAAATGATGTTAAAATGATGTTATGATGAAATATAAGGTGCAAAAAGTCAAACCATTTAAGCTATTAGAAGGAAAATCAAATTTATTAGCCATATAATGCAGACCAAAACACAGAAAAAGATCTTAAGTTTATAAACAGCAGAGCACAGATTTAACAAAAGCCTTGTAAAGGCTAAAATTATGAGTAGAAAAGTATGACTTCTCATTTATAAGTGAGAAAATTAAGTTTAGGACTTATAACTTTAAACCATGAAGTATTAATTCTGAAAACTACCATCATCATCAAATAAATATTTTCTATGTATTAAAATAGACCTCATGGTTGTATGCAAAGAGTGGGAATGGAGAGCAAAAATAAATAAGTAAATAAACATATGAATGTACATAATATACACTAAACTATAATAAATATATAATGTATAAAATAAATAAAATAAAGTAAAATAAAATGATTCAGGTGTCTGGGGTCAGAGCACCTAGGCACGTTTAAGTATAATACTTCAGGCTATCAAGGCAAGGACAGAGTGAAAATATGAAGGATTTTTCCCCCCCAAGTACTACACTGGGAGGCACTGGAAAGTTTTTACTGTGGAAGGCATGAGATCAGATATGCATTTTTCAGTGATAGCTTTGGTTGCTATGGTAAGGAGACAAAAATGGAAGCACAGAGGCCACTTAAGACTATGTTATATTTCAGTTAAGAGTTAGTTGATAGTGCTTCACACTGGAAGTAAATTGGGATGTTTGGATGCATGAAATCAGGTAAAGCTGATACATGTTGCTGATTTACACTGGGAATTGGTAGATGGGAGACATATAAGAAAAAGTCCTAGAATTTTGGGTTGAGAATCTGAAAAGATGGTGGTGTTATTTGTTGAGATTAAAGAGAAAAAAGTTTTGCAGGTGGAAACTCAAAGACGTCTCTTTTGAGTATGTCTAAGGTATCTATGAGACACCCCAGTAGAGATGTGAAGTAGACAGCAGGATGTAAACATTAGGACTCTATGGATGTCAGAGCAGGAGAAACACATTTGAAACTTCTACCTATGTATCTGGTTCCTTGTTTTGTATTAATGTACTTCAAATTCATTTATATCAATTAGGTGGTAAGCCTAGATTGTAACTATCAACAGATAATTTTTAATTACCACAAGAATATTTGTGATGAAAAACTGATGTTACTAACACTAAAATGTCAATATTCTTCCATATTATTAGTGTTATAGTGTTAAGGACTTACTAGAGATCATTTATTTCTCATTCCTCATTTTATGGGTGAGAAATATAAGGTACAAAAAGTTATAACTTTTTTTGGTCAAAGATACAAAAATAATTTCAAAGAAATAACTTGGAATATTTTCCTAACATATCATTCACCTTTCTCAAGGTAAGTTTTCCAGTTTTCTTATAACCAGTAAATGGAAACCATGTCAGCAAATCAAACTGGCATAAATAGTATAGTATTTATTCATTAAAAAATGACTATTGGTTAATTAGTTATAATATACCTGGAATTTGACTAGGCAGTGCATATTCAGAGGTGAAAGATAATGCTCCTGACCTTCAGAAAACCATACCACAGCAGAAGAGACAGATAATTAAATAACAACACTGGAGAAGAAATATGATGATAGTGAAAGTAGAGTATACCATGAAGTCTCAGAAAAGGGAAAGAAAATGCCACTTCAAAGGATCATAGAAGACTTAATTAATGTTTGTATAGAGTTTCGAGTAATGGAGAGTTCTCCAGGCTATGAATGGGTCAGTTTTAATCAAACTGCAGAGCAAAAAAGACAAACTAATGATGAAGAAGATGAAAATAGTAATTGGCAACCAGCAAGTCATCAGGATGACTGACATTGGCATGTGATGGTACACAAGATATGAGATAGAAAGGAAGAAGGCCTGTATTCCCAGGATTTGTGAAGGAAAACTTTTTCCTTCCTAATGGTACTGGGGAGGTTTTGAAGACTTTTTTTTTCCCCTAAAAGAACAACACAGGAGAGTACACTGAAATGGAATGAGACTAGAGACAAGAATATTGAATTTAGAGGTTACAATAATAACAGAATTGTTAACAATGGAATTTTAAAATTAGAAAGAAACTCATAGATCAACTCTCAGGTTTGTGAAATCACTTCTGGAAATTACTGAGAATTCATCAAGTAGATATTAATTAAGAAAATAAATGTGATGGGGGTGTCTGGGTGACTCAGTCATTAAGTGTCTGCCTTTGGCTCAGGTCATGATCCTGGGGTCCTGGGATCAAGCTCCGTGTCGAGCTCCCTGCTCAGTGCAAAGCCTGCTTCTCCCTCTCCTCTGCCCCTGCTCCTGTATTCTCTCCCACTCACTCACTCTCTCAAATAAATAAACTCTTTTAAAAAAGAAAAGAAAATGAAAGGAAAGAAAAGAAAAGAAAAAAGAAAGGAAAGAAACATAATGGATACATTTCTTCGTAACTGAGCTGCTTAGTTTCCTAAAAAAGTCAGCACTGTCTTTAACGCAATCCTGTCCCTCCAACCATAACCTCTGGCCACAGTTAATTGGATCGAAAATTGAAATAAAAGCAGCCATGACATTTGCTTAAAGAAACTTATGATTTTGGTGGTCTGACTTTAAGAGATGTGCTAACTGAATCCAATGAGAGATGTAGAGATTGTGACTAGTGAGCTTTATACTTTACAGCTAGAAGATGATGTATCCTTTGCTTCTGGGGTCGATATTTACAAGCTTCTTCAAACTTATGACTAAGCCAATCTATGGAGAAAGGAACATAGAACAGACATAAAAAAGGAAAATGAAATAAGAATCATTTAGTCCCTGAGAGACTGTCCAAGCATCTCAGGTCCCAAAGTCCTGCCAGTTCTCATGCAGTCAAGTAGTCTTTCCCTCCCATGCCTGGATTTTGTGAGGCTCTTCAAACATTCATAATCAATACCCCCTGTTCTTGATCTGTTCACATGTATGTGTATGTTGGTTACAACCAAAGGAAAACTGGGTGGAAAATTCAATAAATCAATAAACAAGATACTATGCAGTTAGGAATTTCTTTTACTTAAGTTATTTATCCTCTCTATGAATACCTAAGTACCAGAAGCATGCCTCTTTTGGATAGTCTATTCCACTTTCAGAATTTTAGGTATCCATTATTAGTAAGTTCCTGATGTTACGATGGAACCTATCTTGATCTTCATTTTAATTATCAAAGCAAGAACTATGCTTATTGTTTGTTTACCCCCAACCCGTAACCTCCTTCTCTCTAGCACAGCAGCTAGAATTTTTAAAAAATTGTTATTTACCCCTTTCTCTCAACTTAGTAACTAAAGTAGTTTCTCACCAATGAACGCAAAAGCCCTTTTATCTCAACCAAGAATCTGTCTCCATTCGTCAAATGTCACTTAAGAGTATGTTTCTCAAGTGTCTGGTTTTTGGCTAAAATTTAGCTGACATTCCAACCTTGTATTATAACATTGGTGTGAAATGCTATGAAGGGGTACTTAGCTTTCTGCAACACTAGGGTTCAGTTTCATATCCAATGTCACCTGGCTGAAGAAAGAGATTAATAAAGTACAGTGTGTAACCATGATGAAAAGGGCACTGGTTGGGGCGCCTGGGTGGATCAGCTGGTTGAGCCACTGCCATCGGCTCAGGTCATGATCCCAGCCAGGATCAAGTCCCACGTCAGGCTCCCAGTTCCATGGGGAGTCTGCTTCTCTCTCTGACCTTCTCCCCTCTCATGCTCTATCTCACTCTCTCTCTTAAATAAATAAATAAATAAATAAATAAATAAATAAATAAAATCTTTAAAAAAAAAAAGGGCACTGGTTAAAATGTTCAAAATGCTTATAGGTATTCAGGTCTGGTACTGTTATAAACAATCCTGCAATATTTTAGCACAAAAGGATACTGTATAAATTTTCTCCAAAGATCATTTACGATTCTAACGTCTATCAAATTTATGTACTGAGTGTATGTGTGTATATACATGTGTGTATATATATATATATAGAGAGAGAGAGAATAGATATACATATATGTGTGTGTATTTATTCATTAAATTCATTCAATAAATATATTCATTAAATGTTGTATGTCTTCAATACACTTTTTATCCTATTCTTTAGGCCCAGGTTATTTTTAAAAAAAAGTGCAACCAACCAGACCTCAGTATCTATAGCAAATAAATTCTGGTAGATTATACTCAGCTGAAGACTTTTCCATAGGGATTTGCCACTACTTACAAGCTTTTAAAACTTGTAAATTTTCAGGGTGGGAATAAAATTGGGTACAAAAATTGCTCCTAATTAGAAATATTCCTATGGTGATAAATGTGTGAAATATGAATTAGAGCTTATCAATGGTATGGCAAAGATCCTCTACAGTTATAATCTTTCTAAACTCAAATTTCCTTGATTTAGCCATTGTCCTATTCCAGTGACCCTGCATACTAACATCATATTTGTCTTTCATTTCTCACTCCTTTGCTGGACTTTTTACCAAGTTGAAGAATGGATACAATAAAATATTGTATTTTTTTGAAATATTGTCATTACATTTTCTCTTCTTGGAAATTAAATTGTTTTCTTGTTACTTTTTTTTCATTCATTTGGAATTCTTTAGAGAAGGCTATAACAGGACCTCAAAGACTAACAACTCATTACTGAAGTTTAAGTTTCAAACTTAAGTCAAGAATTCACTGGAAAAATATCTATTCATATCTTCTGTCCATTTTTAATTGCATTACTTATTTTTTGGATGTTGGTTTTTATAAGTTCTTTATGTATTTTGGATATTAACCCTTTATCAGATATGTCACTTGCAAACACCTTCTCCCATTCTTTAGGTTGCCTTTTAGTTTTGTTGTTTCCTTAGCTATGAAGAAGCTTTTTATTTTGATTAAGCCCCAATAGTTTACCTTTGCTTTTGTTTCCCTAGCCTCAGGAGACATATCTAGTAAGAAGTTGCTGTGACCAAGATCAAAGAGGTTACTGTTTGTGTTCTCTTGTAGGATTTTAACGGTTTCCTGTGTCACATTTAGGTCTTTAAACCATTTTGAATTTATTTTTGTGTAAAGTGTAAGCAACTGCTCTAGTTGCATTCTTTTGCATGTTGCTGTCCAGTTTTACCAACACCATTTGGTGAAAGGAGTGTCTTTTTCCCATTGGATAGTCTTTTCTGCTTTGTCAAAGATTAATAAGATTAATGGACCATATAGTTGTGGGTTCTATTCTGTTTCGATCATTACAGCTTAATAATATAACCTGTAGTCTTGAACTGTGATGCTTCCAGCTTTGCTTTTTTATTTATTTTTAATTGCTTTGACTAATTGGGATCTTCTGTGGTTCCATACAAATTTTAGGGCTGTTTGCTCTAGCTGTTGATGGGAATGCAAACTAGTGTAGCCACTCTGGAAAACAGTATGGAGGTTCCTCAAAAAATTAAAATAGAACTAGCCTGCCATCCAACAATTGCACTACTAGGTATTTACATAAGAAATACAGAAATACCAACTCAAAGGGATACATGCACCTTGATGTTTATAGCAATATTATCTACAACAACCAAATTATGGAAACAACCCAATTGTCCACTGACTGATGAAGGATAAAGAACATATGTGTGTGTGTGTGTGTATGTGTGTATGTGTGTGTAATGGAATATTCTCTGCCATGAAAAAGAATGAAATCTTGTCATTTGCAAGGATGTGGATGGAGCTAGAGAGTACTATGTTAAGTGCAGTAAGTCAGTCAGAGAAAGATAATTACCATATGAGTTCACTCATATGTGGAATTGAAGAAACAAAACAAACAAGCTGGGGCGGGGGAGAAGGGATAGAGGAACAAACCAAGAAACGGACTCTTAACTATAGACAACAAACTGATGGTTACCAGAGGGGAGGTGGGGGAGGGGATGAGTTAAATAGGTGATGAAGATGAAGGAGGGACTTGTGATGAAGGCCAGCTGTTGTATGTATGCACTGAATCACTAAATTGTACACCTGAAACTAATATTACACCGTATGTTAACTATCTGGAATTTAAGTGAAAAGTTCAAAGCATGTAGGAAACAAATTTGTATGCAAAAAAAAAGGAACTCATAAAGCTTTTACACAAAAGCTTTTCTAGAAGCAACCAAAGTAGAATTTATATCTGTCAAGAACTAAACCGGAGATAACAGACCATGAAGTCAGAAGAAAGTCCAGATAAAATAACTGACATACAAGTAGATGTAGGTAGATTGAATCAATTCAGGTTGACTGAAGAAACTGATCTTGAGAAGTTTCCCACTTCCCTCTATATAATCCTCAAAAGCCTCAACAGCCTCAGAGAAGGCCCAGTTTTATCAGGTGCTATGACCACCATAATACAAGATAATGGCTGAGGAAGTTGCCTAGATGAAAAAACATGAGAGCATGCTCAGCAGATCTGGCAGATCTGGCACAATGCAGCCTGCAGAATAAAATACAAAGTTAAACTCTTCAGGGCAATGGGCACCAAAGGATTTACACAAGTTCTATGAGTGCTGGTGACTTTCAAGAAGCCTGACTTAAGGATAAGAGGGTCCCAGAGTTTGGGAACTCTTGACTCCAGGCAAAGGCCAGGTCTGTACTCCTTGGCACTGGGTTCTAGAACAATATTGGCAAGATCAGATGGCCACACTTCAGTGCATACCAGGTGATGGTGTCCAATTTCCTGGAAGGTAAAATTTCACTGTAGCTGATTCCATGGTATCATGGTGAGACACCTAAAATAAAGAAAATCTAACTCAAAACCACAAAAACACCTAAACTTCTCTTTTGTCTATCCAGATGTTATCTAGGCAAGGAGGGAAAGAAAAAGAAAATTCATGAGCATGGACAGATTGCTGCTCTCCGCCCCGCCCCGCCCAACCACCACCACCACAAAAAAAGAAAAAGAAAAAAGAAAGAAAAACCCACAAATGAGTAACTCTGTAAACATTAGACAATTTTAAAGTAAAGGAGAACTGAGGTTCCTTTTATGATGCTATCAACATTTCTTCATATGAGGAAAAAAAGCCTCAAGAATAAGAAGACATTCATTATAGAAAAAAAGGAATTTTGTAGGGCTTTTATTTTCATTCACATTTAGGCATTGTATGAAAACTTCAGTTCTATTATATGATTTATTTAACTTGAAAAACTTACTCATGCTGGCTTTGTTGTAGCTGAGTATAAATCTACCTTTTATATGTGAGACCAGAATAAAATACAAGGTAACAACTAGGAGAAAAGCATTTCACTAAATCAGGCAAGTCGTAAAAGATGAGCAAAGCCAGATTCTCAAATCTGTTCCTCAAATTCATTTTCACACATCATCACAGCTAAGTCTTCAGTGAAAATATGAGTGTCATAAATACAGTCAGCATCTCAGCATACACAGAACACACTATAAGAATCAATTATCAAAGCACTTAATATTCATCAAAAATCACAACAAAGCAGACAACTATATTTACTTCCATATCAGATTGGTTTAAGATAAACATGAAACAAGATAAATGTATTATTGTTCTGAACTATCAACACAGTAATCCTTACTAGTTCAGAGTAATTTCTACATTTTACTCTACACATTTTGCATACTTATGAATATTTAATATTACATATAAACTATAATTTTCATCTAAGACTTTTATCGTGCTTTACAAATAAAGCTTTTAATTATATTTTCCAAAGTACTCAAGTATCATACTAAAAACTATCAACCACCTTATTTTAGACACCAGCTAAAGATGTCTTGTTTTCTCCACAATGACTTTACTAAAGAAAATCAAAAACAGAAAATTTCTCTTAAAGTTCCAAATTTTTTATTGAGAAAAATGACATTATTCAACTTCTTTAGGGAATAAAAAGATATGAATGACAAATTAGCTACTGTAGATTACCAAATTAGTAATATATATTAATAACATATTAAATGTGAAAATTAAACATTTTTTTAAAAATCATGAATGATTCCCTGAAAGTGTCTGACAAGTTTATGATTTCACATCAGTAAATATTAATTGATTAGGCACACACTGTACCACAGACCTCTAAAATGTAAGTAGGAAGTAGAAGGAAAACAAATCTAAATTAAGTATCTTCCAAAAAGCACTTAAATATATATGTATTTAATATATGACACAAAAAAATTTCACCAGAACAGTGACAGGGTAACCAGGCAAAAGAGAATAATTATTTAATGTGATATAAGGTTAAAAAAAAAATCTCCTGTTTGGGGGGCGCCTGGGTGGCTCAGTGGGTTAAGCCTCTGCCTTCAGCTCAGGTCATGGTCTCAGGGTCCTGGGATCAAGCCCCGCATCTGGCTTGCATCAGGCTCTCTGCTCAGCAGGAAGCCTGATTCCCCTTCTCTCTCTGCCTGCCTCTCTGCCTACTTGTGATCTCTCTCTGTCAAATAAATAAATAAAATCTCTTTAAAAAATTTTGCTGGGACAATTATGTAGTAGCTGAAATCCAACATTAAGCATTTGATTCACTTTTCACATTTTTTTTTCATAAAGTCTCCCCACTGGCAATCCATACACTGCTCCCAAACCCCTTACTCTCTAACTGATAGGAAAAAAAGAGAGAAACAGAGGAAGGAAAATAAGTAAGGGAGGGAAAGAGAGAAAAATACATTGTTGCCTGAACTAGAACCAAAGAGAACCAAGAAGACATGAGCTCTTTCTCATTTCTGTGCCTTTGCCCATGCATTGTCCTGTCGTTGGATACCCTCCCAGGCTCTCCACCAACGTTTTGTTAATAATTTACTCATCAAACCCAGATGCCTGAGATGCCTCTCTACATCTCCTGGTAAACTTAGGACACTGCTGACAGACCATTTATTCTACCACTAACACACCTTTAGTAGAGTGCAGATCACAAAGTATTTTAAGAATCCCTTCTTCCCTTTAGCCTGCAAGAGAGTTCTTTATTCCACCAGTGTCTTCCAGGGCCTGGCACAATACCTGGCCTGTGCAGATATTCAACCAGAACAAGACCCTTGAGCTTTGAGGGCCAAGAGAGCTGCCTCGTTATGAGGGATCTCAAGGCATATTTCCTTACTGAATCTTCCTTAGAGCCGTATCTTTCCTACAGTGTTGTATGGTTGAACATTTGATTTGGGCAGCATGCTGTGAGTGGATCCATATCTTTAACTTAGACTCATGTCACCCATATTCATAATTTGATACAAGCACAAGCTCCAACAAGTGAATTTATAGGCATCACAGCATAGTGGTTCAGGTCACAACCCCTGGATCATATTTTATTAAATCAAATGTTGTCATCCCCACTAGCTGCTAGTGTTGGAAAAGTTACTATATCCAATAGGTCTTTTTTCATATTTCTAAAATAAGCATAATAATAGCTCAAAAGTTGGTTTGGAATAGTAAAAAAAGATACGGTAGAATAAACACATATCACAATCACTGCATGTTCACCATAAGCAGCAAATGCTCATATTATCATGACAATAACAAGGCAAAGAAGATGAAGTTGTGGATCTCAACGATTAATTAATTCCTTTATTAAATATACTCTTATTGAGCGTCAGTCAGTATTCTAGATGCTTGTATATATCCATGTACAAAACATTATGGAGTTTATATTCTGGTGGGGATGGAGATAAATGTAAAAATTCAATAAATACATATGTATTTTATATAATAAGAAATAAGATGATAAGTGCTTTGGGGAATATAATTGAGAAGATACAGGGAGACTGAAAATGTTGAGGATGAGGAGAGGGAAGAGAAGTTTAAATTTTAAATTGAGAAGTCCCCGTCTGTCTCATTAAGAACTAAGAGGAGATAGTATGAGGTGAAGCCAGAGCATGAATTTCATTCTGTAGGTCATTTTATGAACTTGAGGTTTTATTTTGGAAGAGATGAGAAGTCTTTGGAGAGTTCTGAGCACAAAAATAACAAGAACTGACAATTTTAACATCACTCTAACTTCTTGATGAGGATAGACCATAAAAAGGCAAGAGTAGAAGCAAGGTTCAGGGTATATGGTTAGATGCTCCTGTAATAATCCAGAAGAGAGGTGACAGCTCAGAGAAGGTGGTAGCAACATAAATGGCAAGATCTGGTCAGATTTCTGGATATATGAGATCACCCAGTAGCCAAGGACTGGGCTCTGTGGTAGTTCAGTACTATGAAGTCTGAGAAAGAGAAATACCAGCAAAGGAAATTGAGAAGGAGGAATCAATGAAGTAGGAGCAAAACTTAGTATGATTTTCCCCAACCAGCACAAATGGCATCACAGGAGAATTGTTAGAAAAGGCAATTCTTTGGGCTACTCATGCCTTAAGGAATCAATAGCTTCAGGGTGGTGCTAGCATTTCATGTTTTTGTAACTCTTCCAGATGATTCTAAGCATATTTAAGTCTTAGAGGCACAGTTGGATTTGTGGTAAAATGGAAGAACTTGCATTGATTCTCTCTTTTTTTTTCTTTTTTTAAGATTTTATTTATTTATTTGATGGAGAGAGAGAGAAAGGTCATAGGTAGGCAGAGTGGCAGGCAGAGAGAGAGGGGAAAGCAGGCTCCCCACTGAGCAGAGAGCCTGATGCGAGCCTTGATCCCAGGACCCTGAGATCATGACCTGAGCAGAAGGCAGAGGCTTAACCCTCTGAGCCACCCAGGCACCCTGCACTGATTCTCTTAAATGTTAATTTAACATTTAACACATTCATTTAACACAGTCATTGAGCCTGTGTGAAGAACCAGACACTTCACTAGGTAGAGTATCAGTCACTCAGTGAGCTCATGGTTTAAAATGTTACTACACTTAGATTAATAGTTTTACATACTTTTATATTTCTTATTTTCTCATTTTCCATTTCCTTTTAGGCATGATTGCTTGGAGCAAATTTTATCCTCCAAAGCTGATTTCATTAACTTCAATTCCTTTCCATTAAATATGATTAAAGCAACAAAAATGTAACTAAGGTTTTTACCCATCTTGGGATAATTAGTATTCCAAAAGAGAGCTTGTTTACCCAAATGAATTCCCTCAGTGGAGAAAAGAGAGAGAGAGAGAGGGAAGGAGAGATGTTTGTATTAATTGCCTATTTCAGGCAGTTTCTATACTTCTCACCAACTCTCACTCCTGCCTTCACCAAAGCAAACAAACCAAATAAAATGGCAAATAGCAAGGGACTAAACAATACAACTTGGAGTAAATACATGACAGATCTTTTGAAATTTTCTTTTAATTTTTAAGGAAAGTGAAAAGATTTATCATAAGAGTTAGCAGTTAAGAATGGAAAGAACTGGGGCACCTGGGTGGCTCAGTGGGTTAAGCCTCTACCTGAAGTTCAGGTAATGATCTCAGGGTCCTGGGATCAAGCCCCACATCGGGCTCTCTGCTCAACGAGGAGCCTGCTTCCCCCCTCTACCTGCCTCTCTGCCTACTTTATTATAAATAAATAAAATCTTAAAAAAAAAAAAAAGAATGGAAAGAACTGTGCTCAATATTAGCCCAACAACGAATTCTGGTGAAGTCATTTAATCTCTTGGAACCTCCTCATGTTCAACATTATATATGTATACAACTAGAAAAACTTCCCTGTAAACTCACCATGAGGGTTGAGGTTGATAGCTCATATGTGACAGTACCTGTCACACCAAGAACTAGGCAAAGATTAAGTTGCTATTAAAATCAATTGAAGAGAGGCTCTCAGGTGGCTCAGTCAGTGAAGTACCTGACTCTTGGTTTCAGCTCAGGTCATGATCTCAGGGTAGTGAGATCCAGCTCAGCCTTAGGCTCTGTGCTCAGTGCAGAGTCTGCTTGAGATTCTCTCCCTCTCTCTGCACCTTCCTCTACTCTCTCTCTCAAATAAATAAATGTAATCTTTAAAAAAATAGATGGAAGAAATTATCCCTCATTAAAGGAAGGAACTCTGGTGCAGGGGAATTTATCAACTGTTTCATCTTAAATAAATATAGGTATTGAACTAGGGCTTTAAAAATATTTTTTAAAGAAAAATTGTGTATCTATGTATTCTTTTGTGTTATTGACAAAAACAAGGAGTATTCAAAATAAAAATTTACATACATAAATAATTATGTTATATTCATATATTATTATAATTTAGAATTCTAAGTTATTTTGGTATATTTCAGTAAAAATAACATATAGAAAGGTACAGAAATAATATGACATATAAACTATCAAGATTTTAGAGATCTTTCATATTTCCATATTAACTTAGGATCTCTCTTTAGAGAAAAAATAAATTACATGTCATAGATACAATTATAGTCTGTACCACCTCATCTAGTCCCTTTTTATCTCTTTATCCAGGGATATGCGCTATCTTGGAGTATGGTATTACCATACAGATTCCTGCATATTATATATTTATATATTCATAAAGATATAGTACCATTCTGTGTTTAAACATTTGTAAAAATAACTTGGTTTTTTACTTAATATTAAGTTTTTTTAAAATTTCTCAGTATGGATACATGTAACTATAGTTCATTGTTTTAATTGCTGCATAGTCTTCTTCTATAAGGACAAAACAGTTTATTCTCTTACAGAGAATCAGGTCATTTCCACTTTTTCTTTCCTTGCATTACAAACAATTCACTGGCAGACATTTTCTTGTTTTAATGAGTGCTATTCAAATGAATTCAGCTGTAGGAAATTGTCCATGGCATAGTCAAAGCTGACAACCCCGTCCATGAACCCCTCCTTAACAACTGTTCCCGCTAATGCAAGACAATTTTGTGCAAAATTAATGTTTCTATAAGAAGTTTCCATGAGAACAATTGACTTTTATGATGGGAAATCCAGTGCTATAGGAAAATCATAAACGCCAAGAAGAAATATACAATAAGGTAATTTTGTTTTGGTGCATCCCTATGCGATCTATATATTATCTATGATAATGTAGAAAGGTTTTATTTTCTTTGCAAAAAATAAAATAGGCTTGTGGAAAAACTGTCACCTATCAACAAACAGTTCCCTTTTTTACATTAATCAGATAGATTCTTTTTAGTCATCAATAAACAAAAGATTAATAGTTTGAGTGTTTCAGACATCTGTGATCAGGCCTCTGAGATAAAAATACTTTTGTGAGTTGCCTTGCTGGGGGCTACCAGTTAACAATTTGACACCACTATAGATGCATGATGGGATTGAACTGTTAAGTAAACAGATGGCTTCACATGATTCCTTACAAGGGACAGGTAGAGGGAGTTTTGAGACAGAAGAGGAGGCAATGAGACCACAGAAACAGAGATTGAATTAACGTGGCCAGAAGCTGAGGAATACCTACATCCACCAAAAGCTGCAAGAAACAAAACTGGGTTCTTCTCTAGAGGCTTGGAAGGCAGAATGGTTCTTTTGGACTCTAGCTTCCAGACTGTGAGAGAATGTATTTCTGGTTGTTTTTTGTTTGTTTTTATGCTGTTTGGCTTGTGGCATTTTTTTACAACAGCCACAGACAACTAAGACAGATCTATCTACCTATCTATGTGTATATATACACACACATATATATACACATATGAATTAGTACATGCATATAATTAATTGTTCTGTCAAGGGGGATTGCCTAGAAGTAATGATACCTCAGTAGCAAAGGGAATACTGACCAGACTCAATTTCATTTGAACACATTTTGGAAAGCCCCACTACCAATGACTCAAGTCACCAATATAGGATACTTCTGCCACATTTCACAGAGACCCTGCATAATAAATTAAAGCATCTAACAAATTCATTATGTCTGAACATTCCTGAACATTTACAGATTGAAATACATGCTATTTACTATGCATTAACTTTCTTTTATGCTTCTTCTACACTTCAGTTAGAGAATTATGTTAACTTTTAAATATATATATATATGTGTATATATATATATTTAGATGAATTATGTTTCTGGTGAATGTCACTTCAGGAAGTAAAAAAGAGCACTGTATTAGAAAATACTGGATTTATTACAAGCTCAGGGTTATAGGGTCTGGGAGGTTTGAACACCACTGGTCCAGGAAGCTCCTGATCCTTTTTGCCCTCTTCTCCAGTTGGGAAAGAGAACAGGTTGTGACTTCTCAATTCCTAATCATGCCCTATGCCTGGCATTGAGAAGTGTGGCAGATGCTGGGGGTGGGTGTACTGGAAGAGAAGAGGAAATAATTATTTTCCAGCACCTAGATTTTGGTGTTGGCAGCAAAATTATTTGTCCATGACAATCTGCATTTATCTTTTATAGAAACTGTGTTCACTTTATGGAATTATGCTCACTTTAAAATACAAACCTAAGTTGTTTGTATTCTTATTACCAAAAAAATCTTATTGATCAATTACACATCTTGGATAATATGAAATGCAGGTATCAACAGTCTACCTTTGAGTCTTAGGTTGAAACAAAATTCTATACTCTTCACTTTATGGTAACCATAAACTTGCTGATTAACTTGTAAATGGATCGGTGACATAATGAATTGGTGAGGCAACAGGGAATTAGAGAAAGAACAAAGAAAGCTGTGGATTTGAGCTCAATTCTCAATTTTCTATGTGGTTCTTTGACAATCTGTGAATTCCATATGACTATTATTTTAATCAGAAAAAATAACAACTGATCTCTAATTATAACAACAATAGCAAGTACCTAGGAAAAATATAATAAGGAAATGAGACAAAGCTCTACTGTGTTTTCCTCACAAAGGACTATTCTTACTTAATAAGGTAAGAAGGGAATTAGAATACTTACTTTCCTTTAAACAATGACAACATTAATTCATGACTCCTGTAGCCAGAGTTAGGAATTATGAGGGTAGTCATTACACTAATGTTACAATAGATACTATGATTTTCCACAAAGACACTATGGGTGCTTATTACAGAGCTATACTAAATTTGCAGAGGAAATATTTGTGTTATTTCAAAGCTTTAGTTAGTAAGTTTAGTTAGTAAGCAAAAATATAAGGAAGTTTAGTTTCCCACAAGAGAAATAAATAGTAGAAATCATGTCTTTGAGCCACAGCTTGCCTCCTCACAAGAAGAGAATCATACTATCCCATCTGTCCTAACCTAACCCTATCCTTTAGAAACACATGCCTCCCTGGAAAGAGCACTGGCACATATATTATTATTGCCTTTACTTACATATAGTTTTAGCTTTGCTTCTATCTTTCTAGAAATGTCTGTCCTTTAATGATGTTGGGTAAGAGTTACATGTTTTCTTGGAAGATACTAGTGACTCTCATTCATAAATGGAAATAATATTTGAATTGACAAGTGGAGAGTTAATGTATATTCTAAGAAAAAAATCTACCTTTAAGATATCTAATGATGCATATTAGAAACACTATAGGAACTGACAGAAATTCAAGCTTCTCTAAAGATATGACTTCAAAGTCAACTGAGGTCTCCTTCATTTTGAAATTTAAATAATATTGACTGCTACATCATATCATATCCTATGGGAAGTCCTATTCTCCCCCCACCTTGATATTTTTAAAAATACAGGAGTGTTCATTCTCACAACAATCTCATCACTCTAAAGTTCTTGTCTTATTGAATTCTTGAATATGGCCCTTTTCTCTAAATATTCTCAAAACATCATTCACATAAGGCATTTACATGTTTAATAGACAATAAATACAATAATCTCAAGATAGATAACAGTAATACATAATAACATCAGGATAAATAATAGCAACCTGAGTATAAGACATTCTTATTCTAAAAGGTTTTTTTGAACCACTACTTCTCCACATCACTGAGAAATTGTGGCTGTCCAGCTGACCATCTTCCTGTTGGGGTCCCTATTATTTTCTCTCCACATTTGCAGAGCCCAATTATCTTATTATGTAAAGCAACTTATTTGTCTCTGTGTTCTCCCAAAGCAGCCCCAGACCATTTTATCTTAATAAGAAACCAAGTTGATTAAGGTACATTCCAAAGCAATGACAATTTTCTTCCAGAGAAAAGTTCGTGAACTTTGAGGCAAAAAAAATAGTCCAATTTATTTTTATCTTTAATCTCAAGTAAATCGGCCAATTAACACTAGACACAGGAGATATGGAATAAATGACAAAATTGTTCCTCTTTCAAAACGCAGTCCAGCTAGGAAGATAGACAAGTGAAAAGATTACAGGCAATGTACTAAATACTATAATGGAGATCTATGAGATGTTTAAGAACAGGGAAAATCCAGAGATTATAGAGCTCATGGCCTGAGGCAGAATTCACACAGAAGGAAACATCTGATCTGAGCTAAGTCTTCATGAGTGCCTAAGAAGTTACTAGGTATTTGGGAAGTTGAAGCATTCCCCACCCAGGGAACAGCCCTTGTAAAAGCTGGATGAATTTTATTTGGGAAAATAGTAAAGAGCTATCTCCTACAGGATATACAGAGAATGATGCAATGCAATTAGCCAGAAGGTTAGGGGATTAAAGCGATATGTTTTGAAGGTTGTAAAGCAGGCAGCGGAGGTAAACAGTACTTAGAGGATTTTGAACAGACATAAGTTTCCTGTTAAGAATTTGGTTTCAATAGACTCAGGATTCTGGCTGAGGAAGCTCTGTGGAGCAGAGTTAAGAGTATTTAATGACGGTTTTTAATTTGGCATTTGAGTTGAGCTGATCTTGGAGTACATAAGGGACAACTGGGAGTAGAAATAAAGTCAAGATGTCTTTGCTATGTTATAAAAGAGTTAACAAAGGCAAATATGTGAATAAAAATATAAAGAAAGAACATAAAAGTGAAAATACCAGTGGACGAGGAACTGAACCCTGGAGAAAATCAATATTTAATGGCTAAGGAGAGGAAAAACCCTGGGTAAGAAAGACGTTTGAGAAGGAAATCAGAAGAAATCACATGCTTGAGCTGTCTTATAATCCCAATGAGAGAATTTAAGAAGGAAAAGATTAGCAACAGTAATAAATAATGCAGTGAGATCAAATAAATAAATTGAAAAATATTCAGTGAATTTGGCAAATAGGACAGAAAACGTGGCAAAAGCAATTTAATTTGCATGGTTAGGGTGAACACAGATCACAGTGAGTAGAAAAATGATCAGGCTACAACTACAGTCAAAATTTGGTGGCAATGTAAACACATCAAGCACAAAACAAATAAGACTTATCATTTAGCAGATGCTCAGTAAAAGATTTTGGCGTAAATGAATGAAGAGATGAATGACTAAGAAATTGCAGGTTTAATCATACCCAAAATGGAATACCCAATAGTGTACCTTATTACTGGGTACTGCATTATTATAGTTAATTAACTTTATTACATTACAATACTATGATATGCACCAGAAGATGTTTTGTTATAAGAAAATAACTTTTTTTTGAAGGGTTATGTTTTTATAGTTACTTTAAAAATTTTTTATCATTGAAGTATGGTGGATATACAATGTTACATAGGCTTCAAGTGTATAATGTTACATTAGTTTCAAATGTTATATTAGTTTCAAGGTATATTTGTTTCAAGTACTTCAACAATTTTCTACAGTACTCATTGCCCACCACAATAAGTGTAGCCACCATTTTTCACCATACCACGTTATTACAATATATTGACTATATTCCCTATGCTGTACTTTTCAGCTCATTTATTTATTTTATAACTGGAAGTTTATACCTCTTAATCCCTTTCATCTATTTTGCCCATCCCCCTACCCACCTTCCCTCTGGCAACCAGCAGTTTGTTCTCTATATTTATGAACTTGTTTCTGTTTTTTGTTTGTTTGTTCATTTGTTTTGTTTTTTACAACAGCCAAGATATGGAAGCCACCCAAGTGTCCATCAGCAGATGAATGGATAAAGATATGGTAAACATATATACTATGGAATATTACTCAGCCATAAAACAAAATCAAATCTTACCATTTGTGACAAAATGAATGGACCTGCTAAATGAAATAAGTCAGGGAAAGACAAATATCATATGATTTCACTTATATGTGGAACTTATTTTTGTATTATAAAATTTACTCCTCAGACTAACTTTGTGAATTTATGTTAAAAATAGGTTTTTTAGGGGCACCTTGGTGGCTCAGTGGGTTAAAGCCGCTGCCTTCGGCTCAGGTCACGATCCCAGCGTCCTGGGATTGAGCCCCGCATCGGGCTCTCTGCTCAGCAGGGAGCCTGCTTCCTCCCTTCTCTCTCTGCCTACTTGTGATCTCTCTGTCAAATACATAAATAAAATCTTTAAAAAAATACGTTTTTTAATTTATACCTGAATATATTTTCAAATAAGTGGATTCATGTAATTTTTGCTATATCCTTATAGTCTCAGTTTTATGCCCTCAAAACTTTTCTCAAAAAAAAAAAAAGATCATACTCTGTAACTGTATGTTGTAATAAAATAATCTGATTAATTCAGTTCCTCTCTTCCTCAGAATGCTCTTTCCTATATGACCACACTGAAGTCTGAATGAATATGCTAAGGACAAATATCCTAATAAATAATTTTGGTATAGCCAATTTAATGTTAAAGAATTAAAATACATGTGTTATCATTACTATAATAAAAATAATGCCATACAACAAAAGTTATAATTGAACTTTAAAATAATTAAATAGTAAAACTGCTTAATGAGATTCGTCAGTATCTCAAAAATTCTAGATTGGAGAAGGAACAACCTTATATACAAGCATGGAACTCTATACTGGAGATAGGAAATGGGAAAGAAAACCTTCTAGTCAAGGAAATGCTTCACATATTACAGTGTGTATGAGATCCCTGAATGCTCTTCTGAAATGTTATCTTACCCTGTTCCTGTCATAAGGTGGACTGGACTCCATTTCTCTACTCTCTTGAATCTTGGTAGGACCTGAGAGTATTCTAACCCATAGAATGTGGCAGAAATAATAGTGTAGCTCCAAGGATAGCCTATACAACCCAACAGAACCCTAACAAATTCTGCCTCCTGCTTCTTCTAGCCCTGAGCCTGGTCTTCACAGAAGAAGTACTGGTACCACTAGACTCTGTTAACTGGGAAGATGCAGAGGAGCACTGAACTGCTAAACACGTGACTGAAGAAGCCATCTTTGCTGACCATTCCAGTTGAGACTTCACATGATTTCAGCTCCAACTGCTTCCAACTACAACTGCACGAGAGACTCCAAGCAAGAATCATCTAGTCAACTCACAGATCATGAGAAATAGTGATAAATTGTTGTTTTAAGCCACCATGTTTCAAAGTTTTTGTTTACCAACAGTGGATGACAGAAATAGAGTGTGTTTTGACAGTGATGATGGGGTAGGCGGCAAGACATAGAGTTGGATAAGTAGCTGAGAATCAGATTAAGAATGGCCTTCCTGGAACTTTTAAGATTTTGGTTTTGTCTTAAAGGAAGTGATAAAACAAAACCAAAAAAAAAAAAAAAAAGATTCAAAATATATTTTTGTTTTGCTAGAAATTGATCTGATACAATTTACATGTTAGATATTGTAACTTAAACTGACAGAGGCTACCACTAGAATCAAGAGACCAAGTAAAAGAGTGCTTCACTAACTGAAATACAAATAATGAGCCTGAAATAAAATGGCAACAGTGAGGAAGGTTGGATACAAGTGGTGTGAAGATCTGTATGAAGATAAAATTTCAGGGGATGTGATCGATTGGATGGGAGATATAATTCTGGGTATTCAAATAGTAAAAAATGACAGCAAATTAAATTTTATTAAGGCAATATGGAACATATTTCCAGGACAGTGGGGTGTTTTTCCTAGAAAAAGATTGAGATGTGTCTGGGTTTCTGGGACAACTGGAATGAGGAACTCAACATCCCCAGATCTCCTTCCACTTTTCTTCTCTCCTACATTTTCTTTCTTTTCTTTCTCAGTACAATGGTTTCTTCCAATTTTCTTATGGAGGAAATTTTGGATTTGATGATGGAAACCGGATGGAGTTAAATATGACCCCAAATCAGCTAACACTTACATTTAATGGTCCAAAATCCAACAGAAAGCCTACTTTGTCTTTTTCAGATCCAGGAACAAATTGTTTCAGAAATATTTGGGCAAATATTTGAGAAAAATTGATTTCTTAGTGCTCAAATTCTCACAGGTGGCAAAGAGGGTTTTTGTCTGAGGTATGGTGAATAGTCTAATAGATGAAAATGTTATGTCCAAGTGAAAAGGCAATATAGATCAAGTGGATATTATTAGTTCTTGTATTTGAAATAGAAATGTTCCCTGAACTAAAAAGCTATGCACTTCTTTTCAGCACAATAACTGAAGGCTGTTTGAAATGTATGCCAGGGTTTTTCTCATTCAGTACCATGTGAGTTCATTTCACTCTCAGTGAGAAGGCTGGGTGGATATTCTAATAACTAAGACTCTTCTTTCTTTTAAGGTAGATGTTCTTTGGAGAATAGGATTGCAGGGTATGGTTCCTGAGCAAATCTTAAGGAAGTTCATTGGCTTTAGAAGAGCATTTCCTAAAGAGTTTTCTTCTAAATATTTCAAAAACACAGGGCTTTGTGGTTATGCAAATTTTTGAAGTGCTACATCCCATGTTTGCCTCTTAGGCATTCACTACATAGCTCAGAAGATTGAAAGCTCTGAAAAATTCTCTTTCCCTATATATATCCATAGTTCTGTTTAATGTATTTAACAATTTTTAAATAATATTTATAATACCCTGTATTACATGTTGTGGAAAATGAATTTAAGATAATATTGATTCAAAAATCTATTTTCATGATTTCTAACTGGGAGATATTTAAACTATAATTCTAATTTAGAGTATATGGTATACAATACATAACATATAATAACGTGCATAAAATCATTACCACATATATTATTTGTTGAATAAAATCTCATTAAACATGATAGCTATAATTAAGGAACAGCATTGGCATTAATTATTTTCCTGTTTTTCCAAAAAGAGGTTATGCCTCAGTAATCTGAGATCCTTTGAATTGACAATCTACAAATTTTAGACAATGACTTTAATTAGGAGAAAATAGTTATTCAGTCAATGGTTTCTGTTATTTAATCTCTTCACTGATATTCTGAATGGCAAAACACAAAACATTACAATTAATTTCATAAAAGAAAAAATTAGAGCACAAATTAGTATATTGATAGAGTTGAGATATTTTTCAAAATAAATAATAGCATTTTAATTGCATATGAGAAGAAAATATCCAGAATCTCATGTCTGCAGAACAAAAGCTTAAAGATTAGGGGTGCCAAGCTGGCTTGGTGAATAGAGCATGTGAGTCTTGATCTTGGGGCTATAAGTTTGAGCCCTACACTGGGTATAGAGATTATTTAAAAATAAAATCTTAAAAAAACCCAAAAGTTTAAAGATTACAGATGTACATGCTATAGCTATACTTCTGTGTTTAAATATGGTCTTAATTAAACATAATAGGACAAAAAAATCAGTGGCTCCAGTACCTTGCTGCTCATCAGAATAATTCAAACAATTTTGTAGCAATGGAGACTACCGCAGTTTAACACAAAGTAAACTAAGTAAGAAGTTGTTGGAAATTCTTATTGGAACCAAGAAATCTTTCTGTTCAAAAGCAACTCAGGTGACTCTGAGAGCACTACACTAGTCCATGACTAGTCATGATATGTGAAAATCACTGGACTGAGTGTTCCTTGGTCACTTGCCAACTATTTCCAAATACTCTAGATAATGTACATTATATTTATAGACTTTCGGGTTATCATTATTCATTCATCATAATGAAAACTTACTAATTATGCCAAATACTTTGAGACGATGATAGTCCAATAATTATATATTGATAAATGTGTGGTAGTTATTTTATCAAAATCAACCCAATGAATAAACAAAAGTCTATGGCTATCAAATGAATAACACATCTTTTTTTTTTTATTAACATACAACGTATTATTAGCCCCATGGGTATAGGTCTGTGAATCATCAGCCTAACACACATCATAGCACTCACCATAGCACATACCCTCCCCAATGTCCATATGAATAACACATCTTATCATGAGTAATAGAATAGGGTCATTGAGATTGGAACATTTTAAACTAGTTCCTTGTTAAACTTGATTGACTTTGGTTTGATGATCACTTGTGGAATATGTCTTACAATTTCCATGTGTATTAAAGATGCAAAATTCTGACATTTTTATTTTTTTACAAACTAAATGTAAAATGTATTGATTGGACTTCATAGGTGATCTTATGAGTGAAAACTTATTGCTGAAGGTGAGATTAAGTAAGCAACGAAGTGGGACCAGAAGTGGATACATTTGAGCTACCTTTGATGAATGCTTTGTTAGTTTGTTTTGGTTCAAATCACCTACATGAACTTTTGTGACTGATAAGACATCAAGTAAATGCTTATCAGTGACAATAAATTTAAGGGAGAAATTCCACAGATAGCATGAAACCTAGGAACTAACTCATTGTTGGGGTCCTTATTACTGAAATTCATGATAAATCCAAGAGAAGCTAAGATGTAAATTATATAAGGATGGTGCATCTGGCACTACTCGACTTATTTGTATCTTTTTATTGAAGAAATATGGCAGAGCAGCTCTTCATTTCTTAAAATGCTGAAAATTATTTTTTTATATTTACACTGATGTTATAAGAAAAAAGAAAAAAAAGGCACCTGGCTGGTTCAGTCTGTTAGGATCTGCCTTTGGTTGAGGTCATGATCCTAGGTCCTGGGATGGAGCCCCACATCAGGCTCCCTCTCCCCCCTACTCATGCTCTCTCTCCCTGCTATCTCCCCCTACCCAGTAAATAAATAAATAAAATCTTTAATAAGAAAAAAGAAAAGGGGTTAAATAAGAAGTGGTTTATCAGGTCTCTTATTCCAAAATCTACACACACACACACACACACACACACACACACACACATACATACTGGTAGTCTTTTTCACAGAAGGAAGTTAAGATTATCTAACAATTTAATGTAAATCCTACCAATCATTCTTGTAATGTAATTTTGGTTACTCTGATTAATATAGTTTCCATCCCTATTCACATTTAGATATAAGTCATTGTAAAACCAAATCAATTTACCAATAAATTATAGTTACAGAGGCTGCTAGAGAATTTATGAAATACTGGATATGTGATCGAAAGGAATATAATTATATTCATTTATGGAAGTCTTTTCTATCCCCTTCCCAAGTGGAAAAGTCATTTTAAAGTGCTTTTACACTGTATGTCATTCCTTATCTATAGCTGTACATTACTTAGAGTGATTACTTAAGTCATACTTGTCTGCCAACTGGACTAAAAGCTCCATGAGTGGAAAGATTAGATCTACGTTCATTCATCATGATACTCCCAAATCAACATAATTTTCTGCAACAGATAAACTCTCAAAATCTCCAAATCCCAAAGTCTTTTTTTTTTTTTTAAGATTTTTATTTATTTATTTGGCACAGAAGGAGATCACAAGCAGGCAGAGCAGCAGAGGGAGAGGGAGACGCAGGCTCCCTGCTGAGCTGAAAGTCTGATGTGGGGCTCGATCCCAGGACCCTGAGATCATGACCTGAGCTGAAGGCAGAGGCTTAACCCACTGAGCCACCCGGGCACCCCTCCAAACCCCAAAATCTTAAAAGAATATTTAAAATCCTTTCTGCTACAGACATACAATGTCAAACTCACTCTAGTTAGAATTCTTGCATATTTTCCTTTCTGCTTACCAGAGTAGAGAAGGATCTTTAAAATTGATCAGCCTTATAAAGTCATATAATTAGCGTTAATATTTTCTTATTCAAAATCTTATGAGAAAGATTATCAATTTTTCTGGATAGCAGTCTTATTTTAGCAATTCCTATAAGCTATCATTAAAGTTAGTCTTTGCATAGGTGAATAGCTATAATAATTTCCTTTTTCTATTATTTAAGCTAATTCCTGAAAATACAAAGTCTAGGTTATTACTCAGAATTAAATACTTTCAGACTATAACTAAGCCTTCTCAAATTAAATAGCATTTAGCTCACTAAATGGGTAATTTACTTAAAAGTATTAATGGTCTGAGAGAATTAATGCTTATGCAAAAATGTACTTACTGGCCATAAATTACTTCTCTAATATCATCTGAGTGCCAGGAAAGATGTCTATAGGAAAGCTATGGCCTCATTTGTATGAACAAATTATTATGCTCTAAGCCTCACACATTGAGATCTGACTAATGTACTACATTTCTCAAGAGCCAAGTGAATTACCATGGGAAAAGGCATCAACAAGTTCCTTGAAGGATGGTGAGTTTCCAGTTATAAGTCATATACCTGGGAATCAGTGGCCCTAGGTCATAATTTTAAAATTATATCCTAATTTACTTCTAATTTCATTTACTTGGTCCACATAATATGGTTGGGTGTGCAATATGATATTTTGTTTTACTTCATCAGAGATGAAACATTTTAGTGACAGTATTAAAAAATATGTGATGAGGGGCAAACCAAGAAACAGACTCTTACCTGTGGAGGACTAACTGATGGTTAGGAGTAGGGGATGATGGCGGAGGCGGGGTGCGGGTGGAGGATCGGTTAAATAGGTGGTAGGGATTAAGGAGTACACTTGTTGTGATGAGCACTGGGTGTTGTATGGAAGTATTGAGTCACTATATTGTACACATCACACTAATATTACACTATATGTTAACTAACTGGATTTTTTTTTAATTTATTTGACAGAGATACCAAGTAGGTGAGAGGCAGGCAGAGAGAGAAAGGGGGAAGCAAGCTCCCTGCTGAGCCAGGAGCCTGATGTGGGGCTCCATCCCAGGTCCCTGAGATCATGACCCCAGCCGAAGGCAGAGGCTTAACCCACTGAGCCACCTAGGCACCCAAATTAACTAGAATTTAAAGAAGAACTTAAAAATGTTAAAAGGTTTCATGGATATTTTTAAGAATTCTACATAGCTAACAGAAACAAAATATAATACATACCCTATTTTTTCTCTTATTAGCCAAAAAGGTGACACAGAAATTTTCTGCTCTTGTTCTCTAAAATCTGAGAGATAGGAATATAGAATTGTACCTAGGTCAAATTTCATAGCAGCCACTAACACAGCTCTCCCTTAATTGAAAAAAATTACTGTATTAATATGTTTATAATTCAATTCTGTTAAGTCATTAATAGGTAGAAGTGTAACACCACAACACCCTGATTTACTTTAAATAATAAAATAAATGGCCTCTATTTTAAAGACTATTTTTTAAAAAAAGACTATTTAAGAAGGAAGTATATTTAATTTTCTGACACATATTTATCTAGATTTGAAAATATCATTGTAAAAATTATATTGTACACTGAATTGATGCTATTTGACATAACATGCAGATAAACAATATTTTAGCATAAAATCCACAGTGCATTTTTGAAGTGATCATAACAGACTGTTATAAATTTTAAAAATATATGTATCAAGGATGTACATTATAGAATGGAGAAAAAAGTTGTAGAGGCTAATTCATTCTTGCTGACAAGAAATGTATATATTTTGGTAAACTAAAGTAATTCTTAAATCAGAGCCACAGGATGGCGCAACTATAGTGTACTCCCAAGGTGGTCTTGCCTGAAAAGATGGCATGCTTAAAAAGTAGTAATGCTTAAAAAATAATTATGTGCTTAAAATTAGTACTCCTTAAAAAGTTTTTGAGATATTATCTTGTTATTCTGAAGATATCCCATTTACCCACAGATCACCTTCACAGATGAGATTCTACCAGGTTTATCAAATAAAGCTTCTTGGGATCCCCGGATTGTGGCTCATTTCTCAAAGAATATATAGTTGATTAACTCCACCTAGTATGTAAGAAATATTTTCGTATGATACCTGATTCTTCTCATGATTAAATTAAAATACAGAATTATGTTTCTGTATTCTCTATGTTTCTCAATTTGTGCAGCTTGGACCTTACACCAGTATTTAGAACAAATGGAGGACTGGTGCACAGTTACTGTGACCTACTATACTGACTACTTAAATACAAATCTATTTTCATACAAATTATAATTTGATATGAGTTCACTGAGAATAGTTAGGAAATCCAAATAAGCAAAACACAAATAAATCGCTGCTAACTGCACATAAATAACAAAATTCCCACACATCTGCCTGAAACAGCATGGGGCTGGCATTCAGGTGGTAGCTGAGATAAACCCACCACAGTGAAATCCCAAAGCTACAGAGTCATGTACATCAATGAGGCCAGAACAGTCAAAGAAGCCAGGACCACTGATGAAGATCACTGTAGCTCAAAGGGTTTGTTTGGGGGACTCCTGAGACATTTCTGGAGAATTATGAAATACTTGAATTTGTGGCCGGCCCTGTGCTAACTATTTAAAGTCCTGTAATGGCAAGTGGGAAGAGCTGGTGAAAATGGGTTAGGACCTGCGGGTTTATCCTCCGGTGCAGGGGCCTGAGTGAGCACATACTGTAATGCACATTATGAATACATGCATGTTTCATTCGATAATAGCTTGAGTGCCAGTTTGAGAGGAGTACGTTGAAATAGAGTACTTTCTGCACTAGAAAAAGCATGAAACTTGTTTTTATAAGTTTTTGAATTAAAATAGAGGGCTATTTAAAAAGCTTAAACTCTTCTTAAATCCACCCCAGAGTTGATGGTCCTAAAAATTTAAAAAAAAAAAAAAAAAGTTGCGTTTTTTAAAAAATGTTGTACTTCATGCAATAGCTGAAACCATTTTTTTACTAACATACAATGTATTATTTTTTTCAGGGGTACAGATCTGTGATTCACCAGTTTTACACAATTCACAGTGCTCACCATAGCACATACCCTCCCCAGTGTCCATTCCCCAGCCACTCCATCCCTCCCACACCCCTCCCCTCCAGCAACCCTCAGTTTGTTTCTTGAGATTAAGAGTCTCTTATGGTTTGTCTCCCTCTCTGGTTTTGTCTTGGTTCATTTTTGTCTCCCTTCCCCTGTGATCTTCTGTCTTATTTCTTAAATTCCTCATATAGCTGAAACAATTTTAAAACAGAGAAAATGCCATCCTTCATTTCTTTAAAAAAGTCAAGACTGCTTCAGGATGCTCTAACTGGTACAAAACTCAAGTAAACAGCCAACTACATTTCAAAAATAAGTGTTAAACAGCCTCGTTCCAATGTTTAAAAAAGGAATGTGGTTGTGGTGGCAGCACTGTGTGTCTGCGTGTGTGTGTACATATTTTAAATGGAGAGGAAATTAGAGGGCAAGAAAAGATGATGTAAGATTGCATTTCCATGGACTTGTTGTATATTATGGATTCTCCAACATTTTATTCATTTGGAAAGAAAATATTTTCTATCCCAAAGTTAAATTTGTGTTTTCCTGTTGCACAATGAAAATCATGACTTCAACCTAAGGGAACTTTAAACATATATTAAAAATCATACTCAAGATAACACTGTAAGACTTTTTCTTTTAGGGTTCAGTAATTATAGATTTAAGAATGGGTTCAAGTGCTACTTGCTACAGGAGAACATCAAACATCAAAAGAAAAACATCTTCACACTTTGGTGGGAGGTTGCAAACCTCAAAAATGGCAAAGCAATCCTATTTCTTAAATGATTTTTACATTTCATTTCTTTCTCCTATCCAGTGTTTGTTCTATGATGCTAAGTTCTTTGCAGTCTTCTGGCTCATTTTTCCCCCAGACCAATGTTGACACACATCCACACTAATTATCATCCTACTTCAGTAGACTCATTTGGTCTGAATAAAAAATTCAAATGTTAATTTATGAGTTGACCTATGTGGCCTCCTCCACTGAAAATACAGCACATGCTCTCATGCTTCACACTAACAGAGGCAGAAGAGCTGTGCATCTTCTTTTTCGTTCTTGTCTTCTTAGCTGACGTTTATTGGCCTAGGCCTGGGCCTTGGGGAATACAGGTACCAGAGACTGGGATGCAAGAAAGGTGAAATATGGTTGAAATAGGAGAGCTACCAAAGATAGTATGGCTAAGTAGTTTAAAACATTGTCAAAAGTACTGGCATCTCTTTTTTAAAAGACAAAACTCTGTGTGGGACATGTATATGTCCCACAGACAGCAAGAAAGAGAGTGGAGGTGCCTGGGCGGCTCAGTGGGTTAAGCCTCTGCCTTTGGCTTGCGATCCCCGGATCTCAAGGTCCTGGGATCAGCCCTGAATCAGGCTCTCTGCTCAGCAGGGAGCCTGCTTCCTCCTCTCTCTCTCTCTGCCTGCCTCTCTGCCTACTTGTGATCTCTGCCTGTCAAGTGAATTCATAAAATCTTTTAAAAAAGAAAGAAAGAAAAAAAAAGAAAGAAGAGAGAGTGGGCGGGGAGAGATAGGCAGACAGGAAAAGAGAAGAAAAGAAAATCCTTTGGAGACATATCTTGAAAGAAGTTGCTGTGGCCAATGTCAAAGAGGTTACTGCCTATGTTCTCCTCTAGGATTCTGATGGCCTCCTGCCTCATGTTGAGGTCTTTTATCCATTTTGAGTTTATCTTTGTGTATGGTGTAAGAGAATGGTCGAGTTTCATTCTTCTACACATAGCTGTCCAATTTTCCCAGCACCATTTATTGAAGAGACTGTCTTTTTTCTACTGTATATTTTTCCTGCTTTGTTGAAGATTATTTGACCATAAAGTTAAAGCAAAGGAAACAAAAGTGAAAATGAACTTTTGGGATTTCATCAAGATCAAAAGCTTCTGAACAGCAAAGGAAACAGTCAACAAAACAAGGAAGAAACCTATGGAATGGGAGAAGAAATAGGCAAATGACAGTAAAGACAAAGGGCTAATATCCAAGATCTATAAAGAACTCCTCAAACTCAATACACACAAAAGAGATAATCATGTCAAAAAATGGGCAGAAGACACAAACAGACATTTCTCCAAAGAAGACATAAAATGGCTAACAGATATACGAAAAAATGTTCATCATCACTAGCCATCAGGGAGATTCAAATCAAAACCACATCGAGATACCACCTTACACCAGTTAGAATGGCCAAAATCAACAAGACAGTAAACAACATGTGTTGAAGAGGATGTGGAGAAAGGGGAACCTTCTTACACTGTTGGTGGGAATGCAAGTTGGTGCAGCCACTTTGGAAAACAGTGTGGAGATTCCTTAAGAAATTAAAAATAGAGCTACCCTATAACCCTGCAATTGCACTACTGGGTATTTACCCCAAAGATATAGATGTAGTGAAAAGAAGGGTCATATGTACCGCAATGTTCATAGCAGCAATGGCCACAATCAACAAACTATGGAAAGAACCAAGATGCCTTCAACAGATGAATGGATAAAGAAGATATGGTCTGTATATACTATGGAATATTATGCCTCCATCAGAAAGGATGAATACCCAACTTTTTTATCAACATGAACAGGGCTAGAAGAGATTATGCTGAGTGAAGTAAGTCAAGTAGAGAGAGTCAATTATCATGGTTTCGCTTATTTGTGGAGCATAAGGAATAACATGGAGGGCATGGGGAGATGGGGAGAAGAAGTGAGTTGGCGGAGACTGGACAGGGAGATGAACCATAGGAGACTGTGGACACTGAGAAACAAACTGAGGGTTTTTGGAGGGGAGGGGGGTGGGAGTTTAGGTGAGCCTGGTGGTGGGTATTATGGAGGGCACGTATTGCATGGAGCACTGCGTGTGGTCCTTAAACAATGAATTCTGAAACACTGAAAAGAAATTTAAAAAAATAAATTTTTTTTTAAAGGAAATGAAAAAAGAGAGCTACTCTATGACCCTGAAATTGCACTACTGGGTATTTACCCTAAAGATACAGATGTAGTGAAAAGAAAAGTCATCTGTACCCCAGTGTTCATAGCAGCAATGGCCACAGTTGCTGAACTGTGGAAAGAGTCAAGATGCCCTTCAACAGATGAATGGATAACAAAGATATGGTCCACATATACAGTGGAGTATTAGGCCTCCATCAGAAAGGATGAATTCCCAACTTTTGTATCAACATGGAAGGAACTGGAGGAGATTATGCTGAGTGAAATAAATCAAGCAAAGACAGTCAATTATCATAAGCTTTCACTTACTTGTGAAGCATAAGGAATAACAGAGAGGACATTAGAAGATGGAGAGGAGAAGTGAGTTGGGGCAAATCAGAGGGGGAGACGAACGAACCATGAGAAACTACAGACTCTGAGAAACAAACTGAGGGTTCTGAAGGGGAGGGTGGTGGGGGGTTGGGAGAGCCTGGTGGTGGGTATTAAGGAGGGCATGTATTGCATGGATCATAGGTGTGGTGCATAAACAATGAAATTTGGAACACTGAAAAAATAAAATTAAATTAAAAAAATCCTTTAGCACTGGACATAGAATTATATGTGAAAAGAAATAGGTAATCACATATTAGTTATAAGTACTGAAATGTTCTCACCATTTGACTCTTCTTATAAAATATTAGCAGAGGATCATATATGTTTTGAAAAGAACTAGGTGATTTATCAGGATGTCTTCTTTTTTAAAGAAAACGTGGATTGACTTATTTATAAACATCTATAAATGTCTATTAAGAGCCTACTCTTAGTCAGAAAGTGGACTCTCTCTCACAGAGGCTTTTTCAGATCTTAAATATATAGCTCTAAATATCTTAATATACATTAAGTGTGCCAACAATTTGCCTGTACTATTTTTCAGCACCATGTAACCTTATACTTGTAGGCAACAGAAAGCAAAGAATAGGAAAAGAGGTCACAGGACCCAAAAGTTAAAAGTTTCAGTGCTAGCACCTCACATTTGAACATTATGGGCATGATTTCTTGGGCAATATAGAAGCTTAAATTAGAAAATTTAACACAAGGGGCGCCTGGGTGGCTCAGATGTTAAATGCCTGCCTTTGGCTCAGGTCATGATCCCAGGATTCTGGGATCTAGCCCAGCATTGGGCTCCCTGCTCAGGGGGAGCCTCCTACTCCCTCTCCTTCACCCTCTCCCTCTATTGTTCCCTGTGCTCTCTCACTCTCTGTCAAATAAATAAATATATTCTTAAAAAAAAAAAAAGAAAAGAAAACTTAACAGAATGCATCTATCTGAAAACCACTGATAAATTTAATCTATTGATATTTCTGATCAGGGAAGAATAAATATCAGCTAACCACTTTTTATGCAAAAGGCATTCTGCATGAATTACAATAAAGGAGCTTTTATCCTAAATGAGAACTTAATTGCTTATTTCTGTATATACCTTAGCTATTTTAGTGCGATAGTTTACTTAATTCAATTTTAATAAATTTATTTTATTAATTTTATAAATTAATTTAAATAAATTTAAGTGTAATAACATGCCAAAATTATTTCTATCATTCATTTAAAATGAAAGCATCTATTTCTATTGCATCTTATACAGGAGAAAAGACCGACACAGACTATATATTATATGAGATGACAAAGCAAAATGCATGAACATAATATGCTGATTCTTATGTCCCACTTTTCCCTTATGATATTGGAACTAATTTAAACCCACTAGTTGAGGCATAACATTTCAATTAGGATATAAGCTAATAATTTATAAGAATAGTTTTGGGTGCCTTTTATGTGACAGGCAACTATGATTGAATAAGCAAGAATAAATTAGACACAGTTCATGCTCCAAAAATTCTACAATCTCTTTGGTGAAGCAAGTAAAAATAACAAATTAATGAGATCAGTGTCAAGACTGAGATGTGCATACAGAGATACGGGAGTACCAAGAAAAGTCCTTACTTGACTCTTGCTATGGTAGAAAAGCTCTTATCCAGGGGTTCTTCAGCCACCACCCCACTCCCTGTCCTTCCTTTGAATCGGCTAAGGCCAAGTTCTGGACTGCAAAAGTTCTGGACTTCCTCAGGAAAAGTTTTCTCTGAATCTCATCCCTTTACTTCATAGATCTTACTAACTTTTTGTATTTATATTTATTTGAGTATCTGATGAGTATTTGCTTCTCTTTTAGACAGGAGGCTAGGGCAGCTGTACTGTTTCTGCTTTTTCCCACCATAAAATTAGTAGCTACTCAATAAAAACATCTGTTGGATTCATTTTAAAGAGGTGAAATCTGAAGGAGCTTTAAAGGTTAAATAATTATCCTGGTGAAGGTGGATGAATTCAGCAAAAACACACAATAAGAAACAGGCTTTACTGTGGAGGGCAAGTAACTAGCAAAAAGTGTGAGGTAGACAACAGCAAGAATGATGCCAAAAACATCCCCAGGAGCCAGCCTCTACGGGTTTTAAAACTCAACTGGGAAGAATGGCCGTCTTCTTTTAGCAAAATTAGGAGCCACTGTGGGTTTTAATCTGAGAAGTGTGACAAGGAAAGTTTTGCTTTGCAAACAGGCACTATTGGCAGCTTCTAAAAGATCAGTTTCAGGAAGACAAGGTTGCCTCCAGACATGATAGCATTAAAGATGGAAAAGACAGCTCTTAAGAAAAAAAAAAAAATCATCCTAAATGCTAAACCGTTTACAATGATAACCACTTTAATATTTGGTGTTGGAGATTATGAGGACTCCTGTTAAGCACTCTAAGAGTTGCCAAATTGACAAATATCCTGTATCATAGAAATTGACACAGAAAACAAGTTAATTATATATGAAAATCCCATCTTTAGACAGCTAAAAATTTTACAAATATTCAACTAAACTCATACTTTAGCAAGACTTTGATAGGATGTTTACTTATGGTATGAGGATGCCATAAGGAGAGGCATGAACTTAATAAAATGTGGTTCAGGAGAAAACCATGGGTGTGCAGAGACATTGCTGAAGGTACTTCAGGGGTTCCTAAATCTATGTACATGAAAGGTTAGTCTTCTCTTGATGAATAATTTTTATGTTCTCTGGAGCACTGACTGAGATAGTCTAAGGAATCTCTTCGTGTCAGTTACAATAGAGTTCTGATAGAATTAGTAACAGATGCAAACTACCAAGTTCTGCCTTCCATGTAAAAAAACCATCACTTTCTGGGGCACCTGGGTGGCTCAGTCTGTTAAGTCCTTGACTCCTGATTTTGGCTCAGGTCATGATCTCAGGGTCATGGGATCCAGCCCTGCTTTAGACTCTGTGCTCAGTGCAGAGTCTGCTTGTCCCTCTCTCTCTGCTCCTTCCCCTGCTCATGCACACACTTGCTATCTCAAAATAAATAAATAAATCTTTAAAAAAAAAAACAAAACCACACACAGCACTTTCCAAAGCTTCTCCACTGTTTCTCAAAAGAAGTTTTATTATGAAACATCATGAAACATAACCCATTGTGTTCATGGTTTGATTAAAGCCAAGACAAAGTTTCAAATGTATATACTTCATTAAAGAGAAAGTTTGTATCCATTGAACATATCCATTGACATAAAAATATGTCAATCATTGTACAGATGCTATCTAATTTCATATTTGCCTTAACCGTTTTGAGGTAGATATTAGAAAAATATATACAGAGTTCAAGGAAAGGAGAGCATATATGAAAGATATTCAGGGATGAATCATGAAAAGGTAGAGGAAGAAGATGTAGAATTCAGATCAGTGGGTGATGTGAGAGGGAACCAGGAGTTCGGGGGTAAAGAAAAATAACCCACAGAGTTTGGAATAGGTCCTTACTGTGCTGGGAAGTGTAAAATCACTAGTATGATAAAAACAAAGTTCCATGTGGGGACTTTCCAACAATTAAAAACAAATAAATCTGGTGAACCAATTTAAAAGTATCTATTCTTCTGATCATATACATAAGTTAAAAAGTGATAACGTTGCTGATAATAACTTCTGATACTAATTCAGAAATTGTGAATATAATTCAGAATTACAGTTCTGGAAATACTGGCATCTTTTTTTTTTTAAAGATTTTATTTATTTGACAGACAGAGATCACAAGTAGGCAGAGAGGCAGGCAGAGAGAGAGGGGGAAGCAGGCTCCCCGCTGAGCAGAGAGCCCGATGTGGGGCTCAATCCCAGGACCCTGAGACCATGACCTGAGCCGAAGGCAGAGGCCTAACCCACTGAGCCGCTCAGGTGCCCCAATACTGGCATCTTTTATAGAAACTAGCAGTTATACCTCTGGAATTAAGAAGACATTGTACACATTTTAATAGCAACAATTATCCAATTTAAAACCTCTGCTATCAGTATCATTCTTAATACTTAAAAGTTCAGACAGATATTTAGAAAAGCTTTTAAGGAAGAAGACTCCTAAAAAAAAAAAGAAAAGTTCTAGTGTGAGTTTAATGGAAAATAATAGTATGCTGCACTTGAATCCTGGGATTGTTCTTTTTTCTTCTAAGTTTTTATTTAATTCCAGTTAGTTAACATACAGGGTAATATTAGTTTCAGGTATAGGATTTAGTGATTCATCACTTCCATACAATACCCAGAGCTCATCAAAAGTGCCCTCCTTAATCCCCATCATCCATTTAGCCCCCCACCCTGGCCCATTTCCCCTCGAGCAGCCCTCAGTTTGTTCTCCACAATTAAGAGTCTGTTTTGGGGGACGCCTGGGTGGCTCAGTTGGTTGAGCGGCTGCCTTCGGCTCGGGTCATGATCCCAGCGTCCTGGGATCGAGTCCCATATCGGGCTCCTTGCTCGGCGGGGAGCCTGCTTCTCCCTCTGCCTCTGCCTGCCACTCTGTCTGCCTGTGCTCGCTCTCTCTCTCTCTAACAAATAAATAAATTAAAAAAAAAAAAAAAGAGTCTGTTTTTGGTTTGCCTGTCTCTTTTTTTCCCCCACGTTCATCTGTTACATTTCTTAAATTCCACATGAGTGAAAGTATATGGTAATTTTCTTTCTCTAACTTATTTCACTTAGCTTAATATTCTCTAGGTCCATTCATATCATTGCAAATAGCAAGATTTCATTTTTATGGCTGAATAATATTCGTGTGTGTGTGTGTGTGTGTGTGTGTGTGTGTGTACCGCATTTTCTTTATCCATACATCAGTTGATGGACATTTTTGCTCTTTCCCTAACCCAGCTACTGTTGATAATGCTGTTATAAACAGTGGGGTGCATGGGTCCCTTTGGATAAGTATTTTTTAAAGATTTATTTATTTATTTTCAAGAGCGTGAGGAAGCAGGGGAAGGGGCAGAGGGAGAGGGAGAGACAGTATCCTGAAGCCTGCACACTGAGCACAGAGTTCCACACAGTGCTGGTTCCCAGGACCCTGAAATCATGACCTAAACCAAAATCAAGAGTAGGTGCTCAATGGCCTAAGCTACCCAAGTGCCCCCCAAATCAGTATTTTTTATTCCTTGGGTAAATACCTAATAGAGCAATTCCTGAATTGTAGGATAGTTCTATTTTTAACTTTTTGAGGAACCTCCATACTGTTTTCCAGAGAGGCTGCACCAGTTTGCATTAACCCTAGAGAATTTTAGATCCTTTGTACTTTGAATGTAGACACATTAAGCTGAAAAGTATTTCCAGAAGAAATGTACTCAGATAAGCAAGTAATTTGTTAAACTAGAAATAACCTATTGTTTGTAAGTTAAATATCAAAAAACTAATTCTTCAAAGTAAAACATAACAGGGTTTTTCAAGTGTATAATTTCTGTTTTCTCTCCTTTTTAGTATGATTTGAGTAGCATACCAACCTATATGACATTATTTATGATAGAATTTATTTCATAATTTTAAAAGTTTATAAATGTAAAACCTATATAAATATTTCACTATCTCACCCACATCAAACCCCACCATATTTTATCCATTTTAATTGACCTACAAATAAGGAACGTATTTACAGCAACCAGAGTTAAAAGACAACTTGAATTTACTTGACTACTAAGGATAGATTATTATAAGAATAATGAGTGTCTCACAAAATTCAAGGATGGGGAAAGAACTGGGTCTCAGGAATTAAGAAAACAAAGAATACTTGAACAGCCACGGACTCACTCTTCTTATCTATACCCCTTTCCTACTCTTCTTGGTTATTTTCTCTCTCACCCCTCTGAAGTTCTTCCTTTTCTCCCTTGGGTCTGTTGGTTTAAAAAAAGGGAGGGGGGACTTCCTACTGCTCCGAAACTTTATACGTACAAGTATAAAGCTTCCTCTTTTCTGTTTCTCCTAAAATTCCCTAGCAAGATCTCACTGACAAGTTTAGCTAAAATGGTCACTACTTGAGGTAAAATAACTGAGTTAGGAGAGAGAGTTGTTAGAGGGACGGATGGGTGGGTGGGTCTCCTTCCTGAGAAGGAAATACCTGCATTTCACCGCAAAGAAGTCAGATGTTTACCCTGATCTTTAATGACTGGAGCACCCAGTTCAGCCATTTGGGTGCTTCTACTTGAGGTTTATAATCTGAGACTTGAGATAAACAGCAGATAAGGACAGAGCCAATTCATTCCACCAAAGTGCGAACAATAATATCCAGCATCCAGGGACAGCCTTTTGTTTCCAGTGAATTCTGGCTAGGCTTTCTTTTAACTGTAACAAATACTCCATGTTCACATTTTTTTGCTAGTGACAGAAAACAGAGATAGCATCAAAGATAAAAATCATTTAATAAGTTAATATTGACACAACTTCTTTAATTCTAAAGTTTTCTTATCTCTTAAGAAGAGGATGGGCCTGCATGTTTTTCAGACCTAGCTTTGTAGCAATTGTCTGGTGCCAAGCACTGCAGAAAAATAAATATAACTTAGGGGACATGAACTGAAAATTCTAAAAATCCAGTAGAACATAAAAACTGAATGAATCTGAAAGTGGTAAGTTACTAAGAAGAATAAAGTATGCTAATATAAACCAAGGGTTAATTGCATAGATGTTCTCTGATCATAAAATCAAATAAGTAAAAAATGATTAAACCAGCATATAAAATAAAAATAATAATGAGAATGCCAGTGCATTATTTTGTTTTTATTATACAGGTAATTACAGGTGATATAGTATTAGGGAAAAAAATATCATTGAAAACTTCTGTGCATTTAGGACTAGAGGTAATAGCTGAATAAGGTTCACTGAGGAATATTTCAGGAGTGTACAGCCATTTTTTAAGAGAGTGAATATGCAATACCCACTTGCTTCAGAGCGTTCCAATATGGTAGTATCAAGATTCCTTGAGGTTATTAGGCAAGAAGAGATTATTTTTGCAAGTCATTATGTATGAGAAAGGACAATGAACATTGTCTTCACAGAGAAGTTACAGCCTCCATTTTTAATCTTTCTAATTTGGAATAAATTTCTTCATTTTGCCCTCTTTTACATGCATTCATTTTCTTTTTTAAAAATAATTTTTAGAAGATTTATTTATTTGAGAGAGAGGGAGAGAGAGAACACATGAGTTGGGGGAGGGGCAGAGGGAGAGAATCTTAAAGCCGTCTCCCTGCTGAGCATGGAGCCTGGACATGGAACTCCATCACACCACCCATGAGACCATGATCTGAGCTGAAATCAAGAGTCAGATGCTCAACTGAGTGAACCATCCACGCACCCCTCATTTTCTTTTTAAATTATCTTTTCCAAAGAACTCAACCATCTTTGCCTTCCCTAAAATATCAATTTTTTTTGTGCCACTACTTTTATCTTCTCCCTCCTCTGATCTGTCACTCCACTACTTACCCTGAGTACCCTCCTCCTCTGGCATCTCCATTGGATCCTTCAGCACAGCCTTCAAAAATTATATACTAGTAACATATTTAAAGATTTGAAAACAGTGCCTTTCATATATGTACAACCTTTATTCTCCTGCCTTAGATTCTCCTTTATATAACTATGCTTCTTAAGTGGTCTAACTTCACTGCTTCCATTTATTTTTAATTTGTTCAGTGCAATTTATCTTTACTTTTAATGGATTAAATCCAATGGTCCTTTTAGACCACATATAATAATCTGTCTAATATTTGACACAATGTATAACTCCTTTCTTTAAAGCTGTCTCCCCTCTTGGTTTCTATAATGGCATACCACTCAATCATCATTCATTAATTTGTTTACTTAATAGATATTAAATCAGTATTCTTTGGCAGGCGTCACTGCAGATGCTGAAATATAAACTTTGCTAAGTAAGATACAGTCTCTGAACTTTTTGAGAGAAAGAAGTCCACATTTAATTGCTATAAAATGTGACAAAGGCTATCACAGAAATATTTACATTGCAGAATGGTATCATGGAAGAAGTCTCATTTTCAAAACCTTTAATACAAATCACTGTTCCCATTCAAGTATATAAAATAAAAAAATTATATAAATCTCTTCATTTTAATGGTAATAAACAAAGAGAAATAGCTTCTATAGATTCTGTGTGAATGACATAAAACATTACTCATTTTGTTAAATAAACAGGTATAAAAACAACTATTTTAAATAACATTAGTTCTGATTATCATTATAGAGTGAAAACATTCATCTTCATTAAACACAAAAATAATTATTAATCAAATGGTACTTCAAAGGTGATATAATTGAACTGAGAAAACTTACAGAACTATAGGCTTTTTTTTTTTTTTTAATTGTTTTTGAACTACCGGCTTTTAAAGCTGAAAGGAACTCAGAGACCATCTGGTTCAAACTCACTGCTTTATAAAGAAGGAACTGACTGGAAGACACTCGTTAAAAATCACACAGATGCATAGGGCCTAACAGCATCAGAACCCATCATGCTCTGCTCCAACTGATCTTTCATCAAACAGGCAAACTGAGCACCAAAGTGAGACCACATGGTGATGTGCACAACCTCTTTCTGAAAATATTTATAATAGTCCAAAGAAAAACATTTTAATAAGTATATGAGTATTACATGTTTTTCCCACTCCCTAATTAACTCCAATTATAAAATGATATATCAACTCCTGAACACAGTTTTAAACTCCCAGGAATCCTCAGATAGATGGTACTTAACATAGTTGAGACTGTTTGCCCTAAGAAATAAGAATAAGAAAATCAGATTCCTAGAAGTATCTTATAAAAAAATTACAAGCTGAGTCTCCAAAAATGTCATAGATAATGCAACACATATCCCCTTTATCTGTCATCTGATCACTTCATTCTAGCACAAATCTACTACTATTCATTTCCTTTTGAAAAAAAAAAAAAATGAGTTGCCAAAGGCAGACCTGAAACTGCTGTTCTGAAACTTGGCACATATACATATTTACGGGGAAATCGTATCTTCTCTGTGGGAAGAATTTGGTTTTAAAAGTCAGCTCATAAGGAAAAATCAATGTACTCCACATTATTCTAGACAATTCCTCAGGGAGACATCACACTGGAGATCAACATACTATGTCTAAGTCCACCTTCCAGGTTAGAGTGTATCACTCTTACAAGGGAAAAGCACAAGATGGGCCACCGGCCCTGCCATAAGGGCTTTGTTTTTTTGAAAAGTACAATGTATACTTTTTAATGTATAAGGATTACCTTTAAAAACTGAGATTACTTCAGCATCATGAGGTGCTTACACCATGAGAATCACAGAAGCAACTTCAGAAATTATTTATGTGGGGCACCTGGGTGGCTCAGTGGGTTAAGGCTCTGCCTTTGGCTCAGGTCAGGTCATGGTCTCAGGGTCTGGGATCAAGCCCGCATCAGGCTCTCTGCTCAGCAGGGGATGCAGGCTCCCTCTCTCTGCATCCCCTTCTCTCTCTGCCTGTCTCTCTGCCTACTTGTGATCTCTCTCTCTCTGTCAAATAAATAAAGAAAAAAATCTTAAAAAAAAAGAAAATTCACTAAATATATATATAGAGAGAAAGATACATACATATATATGTATCTATATATATCGACTTTGTCCCAGGTTTGTAAGAGCGAGGTTCTAAACCCTTGGAATGTCCCCAGTGATGAGTGGGGAGGGGCAGCAGGAGAGGGAAAGTGAGAATCTCAAGCAGAACCCCTGCTGAGCATGGAGCCCCACACAGGGCTCTATCTCACAACCCTGAGATCCTGACTTCAGCTGAAACCAAGAGTCAGATGCTCAACTGGCTGAACCACCCCGGCGCCCTTATCCTTTGCTAAATAAGGACATAAACTTCTAATTATTTATTTAAAATAATAAAGTATGTGTATATGGCCAAAATAGATAACCATTGTTTAAAGTAAAATTAAGTTAGGTATTTTTCTACTTTCTTCAAAATGATATTCAAATTGAATTACTTAAAAAACAAACCAATATTTTAACTACTTAATTTAGTCATCAAGACGCATTCATCTGGAACCATGCTTTTTAAATGATATTGCTGAAAATGTACCTACATGGTGTGATTTGTACGTTTCAGGTTTTCAGATTTCTTCAGGATAGAGCCACATGATAAACAAGCTCACAAATAATTGTACTTAGACCAAACAAATGCACTGGGGATAACAGTGTGGTTACATTTTTTTTAACTTTAACAAAATATATTAATAAAAGATATTTTATCTTCAATAAAAAAACTGTACCGTATTTATTAGCTCTGTTGTACAAGTGAGAAATGAAACAATATTTTAAGATGAACATTATATGTAACTTTTATCTTCCCTAGCAAAAAAGGAATGTCCATTTACTCTAGAACAAGTTGTGCAAATAAGCAAAAACAAAATAAAATCACCAATCTTAGTACACTGACAAAAATCCCTCGATATTTTATAATACGTTAAAATTCTACTGTTCAGGAAAAGAAACTGGCTGCAATATCTTTCAAAATATAATTCCAGAATTTTAAAAATTCATTCACTTAAAAGCATTTAAACAAAAGGATCATACTCTACATGGACCACTGTGCATGGTCCTATATTTTTAAGTTAACACCAGATAATACACATAGAAGTAGAACATTAAACAAGTTTGGAACATTTTTATTGTGGAATTAAAGAGGAATTAAATAATATGAATAGCTTCCACTAGCCCTTGATGAGTAAAAGAATTATGCAAAGAGCTTCATATATGCTATTTTATTTAATAACAAAAAACCAATGAAATGCATGCTTTTATTGCTTTTTTAATAGGTGAGAAGTGATTAACTCAACTACCTAAGGTTACAGCGCTATTAACGGTATCTCCGATCAGTCTGGCTCCCGTCAATAATGAAATGATCATTAATATAAACTATATTTGTTAAAATCCAACTCTTACCTTTAAATACACTAACAGTATATATCTTTAATTCCTGAAGATAAAAACGGTTGAAAGGTCTAATAAAAAACATTATTTTTAAATGTAATTTTAAAAATGCTCTTTTTTTTTTAAGATTTTATTTGTTTATTTGACAGAGAGAGAGAGAGATCACAAGTAGGCAGAGAGGCAGGCAGAGAGAGAGGGAAGCAGGCTCCCTGCTGAGCAGAGAGCCCGATTCAGGACTCAATCCCAGGACCCTGAGACCATGACCTGAGCCAAAGGCAGAGGCGCAACCCACTGAGCCACCCAGGTGCCCTAAAAATGCTCTTCTGATAAAACCTCTAGCAAATGTGTTTTTTGAAATAAAGTCTTATCTTTTTTCCACATTGTTACTGTAATAGAGATCAAATTATTATTATTATTATTTTTTTTGACCTTGGAGTTTAAGATATGCTGTTTCTAGTAAGAAACATCAAAATTGTCACTTGGTCCACGGTATATTTACACAGGGAAAAAATGCATTTATTTGGAACTCTGTAAAAGCAGCTTTTAAAAGCATCCTTGTTATTAATACATACAATAACTTGGATGACTCTCAAAAGGTATTAGGTTGAATGTCTCTAGAGGTTAAATTATGTATGACTTCATTCATATGGCACTTGAAAAGATAAAAGTAAAACTACAGTGATGGAGAGCAGATCAAATTGCCAGAGGATGGTTGGGGGCAGAGAGGAATACAAAATAGTGATCGCAGGAGGAATTTGGGGGGTGATGGAACTACTGTATATTTGGATTGTGGCAGTGGTTACATAATCTATGTATGTGTTACAATTCTTAGAACTGCATAACAAAAAAAGTCAATTTTGCTCTGAGTTAATTTAAGAGTTTAATAAAATAAGAGTTTTCTTATAATAGTAAAAAAAAGGACAATCTGAACAAGGCTGTTTTTCTAGAAATGTCTATTTTTCATTATTAAATAATAAATGAATTATTAACATCATATGCAAAGAAAATACATAAAGAAAAATTACTAAAAATTCATCACCTAAGTGTAAAAGTACCTATATAATATATATATAAATATATAATAGGAACTCATATTGCTTAGTTGGCATCATAAGAAGGCAATGAGTTTAATTAATTAATTATTTAAGCTAATAATAAGTTTAAATGTCATGCTATCTTCAGATTTTTAGATTGTGTTGCAGATTGGTGGGAAGGAACAGCACCAAGATACAAGCTATAAGTTCCCAATTTACATGGTGAGGGTCACAGACCTTAAGAAAAGAGGGGCCACCATACAAAGCAGCAGCATATCTCGGCCTGTCTTCTCCTTATCTGCTGATACCCAGGGTAAGTACACAACTACAGTCACATTCTCTGTACTAGAGAGAAAACAGCCAGTCTCTTGCTTCTGGCAACACATAAGTGTGTTATCCTTAGAGTTTATATCACCATCCTGAAATACTAACAATCTACACATGTCCATTTTTAAAGATGTCTACAGACAACCATTCTGATTAGGCATTAGCAAGACTGGACCCTTGAAGGAGAAATGGAAGAGTCAACAGTTGGGTTCCCCAGGTGGTCTCTATTTCTAGGTCTTTCTCATAAACGTGAATCCCTACATTCCTCTTTCTGCCTCTGATTTCAGAGCTTTCCCCTGGTGATTCTAATCTTGTGTTTGGTCCGACAACCACAATCACAACTCTTTTTTCACTGCTAAGAATGTATAACCCCCGTAAGGAAGACAGGAAAAGAGCAGCAAGATTTCAATCACTGACGCTAGGAGCCTCAAAACTGTTAATTAAAATGCTCCTGTAGAATAGCAATTAAATACTCTCCTTAACTATAATATTTTGAAATATCTATGGGTGTTAAAGAAGCTTTGGTTGACCCCAATATCTCAAAATGGTCAGTATTTCTATCTTAAAACACTCTAATATCACAACAAAAGAAAAAAATTCCATCTGTACACTGTTCTAAGCTATAAACATTCTCAGTAGGAACTGTACCTCTGACTTCCACTCTCTCATTAGAGCTTTACTTAATATGTCGGATCTGTGATCATGATTCTGGTCTGCAACTAGACAGATGGTATTCAATTGCACACTTAATGTCACATTTTCTAATATCACAATACAGAAATAGTTATCATGGGCTACATATCCATTTTCTGTAGACACCCAGGAAAAATAACTCACATTTTCTCTTTTATCATCTACTTCTGTTCAGCCAGAAGCTTCCATGCCACGCCTTACCATCTGTTGATGAATTGCTTGCTAATATAGTTTTGTTTTAATCAGGGGATTAATGGAGAATGCTAGATAACATACTATTCTGTGTAACAGTGATGGATGATCAGTTTTTAAGGAGTTTTACTACACCTAAAACTAACACTAAATGAACCATTTATTGACTTTTTTCTTGATATTTCAGAAGCCCCATCAGAATTTTGATATTCCTTGTATTTAAAAAAAAAAAGGAATCATATTAAATAAAAAATGGTCAGAATTAGAGCAGGTGGGGTGCCTGGGTGGCTCAGTGGGTTAAAGCCTCTGCCTTTGGCTCAGGTCATGATCCCACGGTTCTGGGATCAAGCCCCACATTGGGCTCTCTGCTCAGCAGGGAGCCTGCTTCCTCCTCTCTCTGCCTCCTCTCTCTCTGCCTGCCTCTCTGCCTACTTGTGATCTCTGTCTGTCAAATAAATAAATAAATAAATCTTTAAAAAAAAAAAAAAGAATTAAGAGCAGGTGATTCTTATTTCTATGCCATTGTGTTCAGCTTCCCAGGTATAAAAGTTTGCATCCTTCTGTTAAAACTAAATGAATACAGGGGCGCCTGGGTGGTTCAGTTGGTTAAGCAACTGCCTTCGGCTCAGGTCATGGTCCCAGAGTCCTGGGATCGAGTCCCACATCAGGCTCCCAGCTCCATGAGGAGTCTGCTTCTCCCTCTGACCTCCCCTCTCATGCTCTCTCTCACTCTCTCTCTCTCACAAAATAAATAAATAAAAATCTTAAAAAAAAAAAAAAAGACTAAATGAATACAATGATAATACATTGCATGACCCACGAATCACCTTTTTAATAATCTCTATCTCTAGAATAACCTTTGACTTTCCAGTTCCCATGAACAAAATATGTGTAAGTGCATTTCTACATGCAGTTACCATGGCATCCTTATAGATGCCTTATACATTTTAGCCTTCAAAAAAAGTCCACTCTTGTGAGAGGGCTTACATTCAAATGAGTCACATGTCCACTTACAGAAACAAAGTCCTAATTTAATTGATCCCTTTATGTTTTACACTGCTCTCACATTTACCAAGCTTGATTATTTGCTATGGTAAGGCTTTGTGTTACCCGAGGTTGGATGATATCCAACAAAAAGATTTTGATATTTTCTCCTATTTTCATGGAATTGTAGTAAAAGTAATTTGAATGCTAAGTAAACTGATGTTTTTCTCCTATTTTCATGGAACTGTATTAAAAGTAATTTGAATGCTAAGCAAACTGATGCTTCTTTTGGTTCTGAAAACTGGCAGAACATTCTATCATGAAGCCAAAATATACACACACACACACACACACACACACACACACGTATATATATACACACATATAAAATTATAGTTATTTATTACATAAAAATGCACTTTCTAAAATCACTGATTTTTACATACATATAGTTATTTATTTATTATTTATTTAAAATTCACTATGAGATCACTGATTTTAAAACTGTTACATTTCTATCTTGTGACATACACAATTTATATAATTTGTGAGCATACACTTAATAATTACTTTTTAAAATCCCCATCTCCACAATGGATATCGTTCCTAAAAGTAAAGACAAATGTAATTAAGATAACTGGAAACTGTGAGTTTCATCGCAGTGTGATGGGGACAGTGAATTTCATCTGCCAAAACAGACAGTATTTATCATATCACTCCTTTCACCAATTAAGTCTTAAGACAAAATTGATGGTTATAAATCCATTACTACTGCTGGATATACAATCAGTACAAACACGGGTCTGAAACATAAACATTCACAGGATTTCATGAGAAACTTAAAGTCCCACTTAAGCTTATCAATCAAAGCTCATATATATTGACCTTGTGATCATTTCTTATTGAGCAGATATTTATGAAATATTGACTTTGCGGTCAGCACCATGATAGGGTTCAGTGAATAAAAGTGAGCACAAATATACATAGGCTCTGCTATCTACAGTCTTCACTAAAAAAGAAAGAAGGCCAATATATATAAATATAAAGGTATATTCTCAGAGCACATAAGTAGTTCAGTTGGTTAAGCATCTGACTCTTGGTTTGGGCTCAGGTCTTGATCTCAGAGTCATGAGATCGAGGCTTGTATTGTCCTCCACACTCAGCAGGGAGTCTGTTAGAGACTTTCGCTCCCTCTGCTCCTCCTCTCCCAAGCCTCAACTTTCTCTCTCTAAAAATAAATAAATTTTTAAACAAAATTTTAAAAAATAAATGTATAATTACATACTGAGACGACTAGTATGAAAGAAAAAAATACGGTGCTATAAACCTATAAAACAGAGAAATTTGACCTTACCTAATGGGTCAGCAAAGGCTGTTATATTAATTAGGATAAAGTTCAGTCATATATAAAAATCACAAAATAAAAATGACAGAAACAAGAAAAAAAGGTTACTGCTGTCCCATATAAAAGACTACTGTATATATGTGATCCAAAGCTATTTACGTAAAGTCCAAGTAGCCAGAAGCCTATACTCCTTATTTTGGTTTTTGCCAATTTAAGTATGTGCTTCTACCTCATCATCAAATATGGTTGCTTGAACTCCAGCAATCAGTTTTGCATTCCAACTAGCAGAAAGGAGTAAAGTGGGAAACGGTGCCTTCCACCTCTTTTAAAAAGCTTCACACAACCTATTCCCTTAGATGAGTGGGTGAAAACTTAGTCATAGAGCCATATCTAGCTATAAGAGGGAATGGTATGACCATGTGAAATGTGCCTAATTAAGAATAAGGAGTCTTTTAATAAAGAAGAAGAAAGAAATAGATATTTGGGAGGCTAGTAGCAGTATCTGCCATAGCATGCTTGGGAAAATGACTTTATATCTGAGGTTTGAAAGGTGAATAGTGGTTAACCGGGATGGTGGGAGGAAGGAGAGAGCTAAGGGCATTCCAGCCAGAGGCACAATCCACACAGCTGTGCCAGCCTCCCTTGCAGTGGGATGTAGACCATTGGTATCCAATAGGCTTTTATGTGGGAAAAGAAAGTCTCTCTTGTTTTAGTAGTGCTGTTTTGAGATTTGTAAAGATTTATTTATTTATTTGGGGGGGCACATAAATGGGGGGAGGGTGGAGGGAGAGGGAGAGAGAATCTCAGGCAGACTTGCACTGAGCATGAAGCCTAACACAGGGCTCAATATCAAGACCCTGAGATTGTGACCTGAGCCAAAACCAAGAAGTCAGATGCTCAACTGACTGCATCACTCAGGCCCCCTTGCTTTGAGATTTATTTTAAAATACACAATTCAAACTCCTCCTAACTAATCCTATCTAATATAACAGCCTTTACTAACACCTTAGATAAGCCTTAGATAAGGTCTACTTTCTCTTTTTTACTATTTTTCTTGAGCCTGATGGGTAATTAAGGTTTTGTTTTGTTTATTAAAAATAACAGATTTACTTTTGCAATGAGCTTGTGTTAGCTTCTAATAGTATCACAGACACAAGTAAATAAATCTCTCCTGTGGCACCTGGGTGTCTCAGTCCTTAAGCATCTGCCTTCAGCTCTGGTCATGATCCCAGGATCCTGGGATTGAGTCCCACATCAGGCTCCCTGCTCAGGGTAGAGCCTGCTTCTCCCTCTCCAACTCCCCCTCCTTGTATTCCCTCTCTCCATGTCTCTGTCTCTCTGTCAAATAAATTTAAAAAATATTTTTTAAAAAATAAAAAATAAAAAAAAATTAAATTAAAAAATAAAGAAGTAAATAAATCTATCCTATCAGGATCATATAAATGTCATAAAATATATCTATTTTATATGTATATATACACATACTTTTTATAAAAGCTGTTTGAAGTATTTTGCTGAGCTAAAGCAAAAATTCTGAAAATTTTTAGGTGATCAAATCTTATATTTTAGGAAATATTTCTCTGAAAACATGTCCTAAAGCCCATCTAACTGCTATGCTTTCATCTGGTATGTATTCTTTGAAAACATCCCCTGCTTATTTATTTTTTGATGAGAGGGGATTGGCAATTTATCCAAAACAATTTTAAAAACTTTTAGACAGTCATTGTTTTTTTGAAAAATCCAGACTTGGCAGGAACAGTTTTGAAGTACAGCTGAAGATATTAGAATTTCACATAAACATTATCATAAATCAAATATAAGAATTAATGTTATTTTGAATTTTGTTAGGATAATAAAATGCATCACTAAAAAGGCTATTCTGATTTATAGACTTGCTTAATAGGTATTCAAGGGGCACCTGGGTGACACGATTAAGTGTCCGACTCTTGGTTTCAGCTCAGGTCATGATCTCAGGGTCTTCAGATTAAGTCCCACATCAGGCTCCGTGCTCAGTATGGAGTCCACTGAGGATTCTCGCTCTACCCACCCCCCACACTCGCTTGCGCTCTCTCGCTAATAAATAAATAAATCTTAATAAATAAAATAATAGGGATTAAATAATAGGGATTCAAATTCTTTCAATACAAAATGTTATTTTATCCAAGGAAGTTAAATATTAGTGTATTTTGTCTTCCACAAAATAATTATTTTAATTATCTAGCTTACCAAAATTAGTATTTCTCTGCTTAGAAGGAAACTAAATTACAGCACAATATTCCATTAAAATATAGAAACCAGTAAGGAGTGATTTATTATTTTTTTTCTTTCAAATTCTCCTTTGGACTGGTTGTCCCCTATATAAAAGCCTCCTGTCCTGATCAACAAACAAAAGCAGAAACAGACCCATAAATGCAGAGAACAAACTGATGGTTGCCAGGGCAGAAGAGGGTGGAGGGATGAGCAAAATGGGTGAATCAGAGTGGGAGGTACAGACTTCCAGTTATGGAATGAATATAGTATGCGGATGAAAGGTACAGCATAGGGAATATACTCAGTGGTATTGTAGTAGCATTGTAAGGTGAAAGATGGTAGCTGCCCTTGTGAGGATACATAACATAGAGTTGTCAAATCACTATCTTGTACACCTGACACTAATAATGTAACATCGTCTGCAAACTATAATTCAATTAAAAAAAAAAAGATTTCTTTCTCATGCACAGTATTAGTGAGTAGACATGACCTTCAATCACATGCTTTCTCTACTAAGAAAAAGCCTTTGGCAAATACCAGAGAGCATACATATATTCATTTAACTACTAAAAAATAAGATTAGATCATATGAGCTGTTAAAAGAATGCAAGAAGAGAAGTTTGGTTACCTGCTGACAAGCAACTTGTAAGTATATTGTGCGAACATCTTAGAAAAGACTTTCAGGAAGAAAGGCCCAAAAAATGTTTAATGTGAAAGATACTGATGCTGTTAAGACTGATGTATTCATGAAGTAAAAGCATTGAGGTTTTAAAGTGGGGAGCAAAGATAAATTAGGTGGAGAAAGAGCAAGTCAGTTTGGTTAGAAAGCTCTATTAAGGATAATGAAATATATATGGACAGAATACATTACCATGAACTTGCTTAGAGAAGACAAAGTTGTCTTTTGACCGTGGTAGTTGTGTTAGTTACTTATCATTGCATAACAAATCCCAAAACTTGGTAGCTTAAAACAACAGTGATTATTTATTATTTCTCTATTGTTTTCATGAGTCTGGAATTTGGGAATGGCTCAGCTGGGTAGTTCTACCTGGGAGCCTCTCATGAGGTTGCAGTCAAGAGGTTGACTGGGGCAGCAAGCATCTGAAGACTTGACTACTACTAAAGGATCCATTTCAAAAATGTTTCACTGACATGACTGGCAAATTAGTGTTAGCTATTGGCGGGGGCTGGGGCGGGGGTGCTTGGCCACTCTCCATGTAAGCATTTCCACACGGCTGCTGGAGCACCCTCACAGCATGGCAGCTGGCTTGTGAGCAATTCCGAGAGAGCAAAGTAGAAGCTGCAATGCTTCCTGATCTCATTTCAGAAGGCACCAACTGTCACTTGAATCTTGATTTATTCACACAGTGTCAGTTCTAATTTAATGAAGGAAAGGTCTACCCAGGTCTACACAAAGGCATGAATTACAGGCGGTAAGAATCACTGGAGGCAATCATGGAAGTTGGAAAACAATCTGGTATTTTGATATTAGTATTATCATTATGGTCATCATTTTTTATTATAAAAAGGCCAACCGTAGCAGTATCTGGGTGGCTCAATCAGTTAAACATCTGACTCTTGATTTCAGCTCAGGTCATGATCTCAGGATTGTGAGATCAAGCCCTGCATAGGTCTCTTTGCTAAGCATGGAGCCTGCTTAAGATTCTCTCTCTCCCCCTCCCTCTGTTCTTCTACCACAACACCCTCCCCCCACACACTCTCTCTCTCTCTAAACAAAAACAAAACAAACAAAAAAACACACAAAAAACCTACCACATACGTAGCAGTTTACTCATCTCTAATCTTCATAATACCCCTTTACATCATTTCTTATCTTCATAAAATTCTTGTGAGATAGGTTTATTTTCATTTTATAGTGAGAGGACTAAAATTCAGAGTAACTAAATAATGGGCCCAAAGTCACACAAGCAGTAAGTCACAGGAATATTCTGATCTGATTCCAAATATTAATACTTCTTCAACCATATATGATGCTTCTCAGAAAATGTCAGCTCTGGGCTGATTCTGCTAGATTAAAATGTCTACATAGTGACCACTGCCCCTCTTAAATATAGCATAAAGTGCAGGAGATGGAGACATTAATCAACACTGATAATTCAGGTACTTTAAAGCATTTTTTTCTATAACAGGTAAAATATATTTAATAACTGCTTATTTTATAAAATTCTAGTAAGATTGCCAAATTTCTTCTCATTGAAGCTGAATTTTAAAAAAAAATCTGGGGACAAGAAATTAGTGTATTTACAACTAATCATATGATTAACTTTCTTCATGCAGGTTTTAACATCACCATTTTCTTATGAACTTGGAATTTTGAAGATGCAAACATAACTTGGCATAAGGGCAGATATTTTATGAAAGCTAAGTGACACTCTGTAGGCCTTAATATTGAGTATGAGCTGAAGGCATATAGATAACGACTAAACACATAAGGAGGGATTATTCCTGACAACTGAGAATTATGTAGTCCAGGAAGAGCAACCACCTAACACACCTCTTCTAATGAACACTTATTATTTTAATCAAGCTGTAATTTGAAATCAGAATTTTAAAAAAAGGAACTGGTTCTTTACTGCAGTGAATAATTCTGAGATTTTGTCTGATTTTACACAGTTTCTAGGTGACAGATAAATCATTAATTAAGAACAAATGAATATTTCTCGACATGGCCATATATTAGGTCTGAATTTGGAAATTCCATAACATACATAGCCCTAAAGGAAGAATAAGCTAAAATTCTTCATTCCTGAGCACTGGTCCTCAATTTAATCAGGTTCTCTTAGCAGTAGTTTGGAATCCTTGCAATTTATACATCAGTTAGTTAAAAATTGCCAATGGAAGAAATAACTAAGTGACTTCACCACAACAAATCAAAAGCATGTCTTTCTAATCAAATCAAAAGCACATCTCACAGTTGACCCTTGAACAACATGGGTTTGAAGTGCACAGGTCCACTTCTATGCGGATTTTTTTTAAGGTAGAGTAGTGTAAATGTATTTTCTCTTCCTTGTGATTTTCCTAATAAGATTTTCCCCCCCCTGGCTTACTGTATTGTAAGAATACAGTATATAATACACAGAACACACAAAATATGAGTTAATCGACTTACTGATAAGGCTTTCAGTCCACAGTAGGCGATCAGTAGTAAAGTTTTGAGGGAACTGAAAGCTATGAACAAATTTTCTACTGTGCAGGGGGTCAGTGCCTCAACTTCCACATTGTTCAAGGGTCAACTGTCTTGAAAACCAGAGCAAGGTCTTGTGGATATTTCACCCACTCATCAGTTGTCCTTCAAGTAGAAAGTACCGTTCATAGTGCTACAAATTCCCCATCTCCTGTCCACTGTTTCCCAATTCGTGACATTTCTGCACAGACATTACTTGGAATTCTATTTAAAATGAAAATTTTGGCCCTTACCACATTTTCTGAATCATCTCTGGGGGTGGCACTTGGTAGCCTGCATTTTGGATAATTATGTATTCTGAAACTTGAGAAATCCTGTAACAACTCAAAGGGTCTTTTACTCTGATCCACAAGACAGGTGGGATAATATAAACTGTAGTCAATAACATAACATCTGAAAGCCAAATTTCAATTCCCAGAACAAATTTGCACTGACAACAGGAAGTAATTATAATATTGGGAAAGTATTTCTTTCAAATACTTGATACTTGGATAATAACATCAATAAAAAGAGCACTATACATACACCTGTTTTACATTTGTTCATGTTGAGCCTCATGGAGCACCTCAACTGACTCCAATATTTTAAAACTTATTCTTTTAAAATCCATACAAAAATAAATTATTCCTTAATTATAACTTGTCTCCACCAAATAAGCAAAGAAAACATCCACAATCATACACATACACACCCACACATGCTCACATGCACATGCAAGATAATGAGGCTGATCAACTATCATCTGTCAGATAATTCATATTTTATAGTCACAATGTCAACTTTAACCAACATATTCTCAACATAAAATGTGATACAAAATGCATCTTGTGATCTTTGGAATAAGCTCAGGTCTCTTTTATATATTTAGACATTTATTGAGCACTCAAAATTCATTCACCTAACAAATATACATTGTGTCCTTAAGGAACTCAGAGTATAATGGGGAAATTTAAATCTGACTTAAATCTGATTTAAATCCTTAAATCAGATTTGTGCCAATTATTAGGACAGATGTAAGCACAACATTTAATGATATCTTCACAAGGAGGGGGCTGAACCTAACTGGGAATGTGACATATTCATGAAAGACACAAACTGCACTGAACTCTAAAGAATGAATGAGATTTGGGGGCAAAAAAGGTAGAAAATAGAGAAAGGACGATACAGAAAGTTCTGGGAGTGGTAAGGAATATACAGATGGAATGGACACTACCTTATGTCTAAAGGAAATCTAAAATCTGTTGAGCCCCACGGTCTGTCGATGGTGTACCTCAGTGCAGTAAATGAGAGAGCTGTGGGACAGAGATTGGGCAAGCCAGGCAAAAGGCGAGGTATGATTCATTAAGTCCAGTTTGGGCCAACCAACCTTCCTCTCCTTTGAATTTAAATCCTGAATACAGGAAGGTAGGTTGAGTTAACCCATCTGGTGAGGACACTACCAGAAAAGACTACCCTTCAGTTCATTCTAGGATAAGGATGTAGAAAGCTTCTCTGATTCTACCATGTCTACTCTCACATCTCCAGGACAACTTCCTTGCCCACCCGATTTAAATTGCATCCTCCAACACTCCCTACCCCCTTTCCATACTCTGTATTTCTCCTTAGCGTTTATCACCATTGAACGTACTACACAGCGTCTTATTTATCTTACTACATCTTTCACCCCACTAAAATATAATCTTATTTCACTTGCTCATTCTTTATCCAGTGCCTGGAACAGAACTTGGCCTACAGTAGGCTGCATGAATCAATAAAATCCTGATTCTTCTCTTTTTCCTTCCGCGTTTCCCATATCATTCTAAAACACTTTTCTTTTGACGAATGAATCTGGAATCTGCTTTCTGTTGCTTGCAAAAGAGCCTTAACTGAACTGTTTTTTTTAATGTATGGACTGCTTTCAAATGTGGTTTCTCATATCAACCCTGAGAAACATATTAACCGCTCTCATTGTTTCAAAGGAGGAAACTGAATCACAATAAAATTCATTCACTTTTGCCTTTTCACATGTTGCAAGTTGCAGATACGAAACACAAATCTGCTTCCGCTCCTTGCATTTTGTACTCTGCCTCCTCTTGAAAGCCCCCACTTCAGAGTTCCCAGAGTTATCTTTGATGACTGCCCACTGCAGTATTTTATCACTGCAATAGGTGTAGACTAATTTTCTTTCCTTTTTTTTTTTTTTAAGATTTTATTTATTTATTTGACACAGAAAGAGATCACAAGTAGGCAGAGAGGCAGGCAGAGGGAGAGAGGGAAGCAGCTCCCTGCTGAGCAGGGACCACCCCCCCCACCCCCCCACCCCCCCCACCCCCCCACCCCCCCCACCCCCCACCCCCCCCCCCGCCACCCGGCCATGCAGGGCTCGATCCCAGGACCCTGAGACCATGACCTGAGCAGAAGGCAGAGACTTAACCGACTGAGCCACCCAGGTGTCCCGTAGACTCATTTTCTATATGCAATTGAAACCGCTCCAGTTTTCACTCAGACTCATGTATTTCTGCAGTCTTCTCACCACACATTGTGAACAATGAGAGTATTCAAACCAAAGGAAACTTTCTTTTGAGTGGAAGAGATTGGGTCCCTCTTCCTTATCCTTTATCCCAGGCTACATAACGTCCACAATTTTCTCTATTTTTCCTTCTCAAGATCTATTTTTTTCAAGAAATAAGTTATTTGGTAGCATTCCATATTACAGATTTCTCTCTATATTTTTTGAAAATGTGGTACCCTAACTGGCTATATTAAATGAAATTAGACTAATGCAATGTGAAAAGTAAGGGTAATTTTCTAAATGTAATCTAGTCTATGGCATTTCATATGTGTAAAAAAACAAATTCTTCTACCTTTTGTGTAACGTATAATAAGTATGACTGTTCTCTGTCATTATCTACAATGTTTGATTTGCTCATATTTCCCTAAATACATGTTTTGTATTATATTTTAATCTTTTTATTAGATATAGGTAAAGCATTAAAATAAATGAGAATTACTTAATAGTATAAAATATATTAACTTTACTCATTCATAGTATTTTATGAGGTTAAAACATCTTCAGACCTTTAAGGAACATCTATTCATTCCACTTTTTTTTGGAGTGCTTACTATGTAGCAGGCATGATAAAATATTCTGGAAATGTATGTTAGACAAAATACATTTTCTTGGAATTTGTGTCTGTAGTATGATATTATAGAAGCATTAATCAAAGCATAATTTTTTTGTTGGATTTCTTTTTTTTCCTTTTTAAAAAAGTAAACTATAATTTTAATTAAAAAATATTAGTTCCTATGATCATTACCTGAAGACTCAACTGTGTTCAGTCAGTTCAACATAGCATTTAGGATTCCCCACTGCCTTGATATTTGCCATATCTGCCAATATTTCTTCCCATTATAATTTCCATTTAGGGAGACTAACACAAAAATTCACTTATTAATACTGCTATAAACTTATGCTTCCAATCCCAGCTTGACTCTCATTGTTGCTTGATAGCTGTTATCCCCAACAGAGCCATTATTTCCAACCTTTCCTACTGCCCTAAAAAATATTACCTACTCATTCCACCCCCTTTAGGTAAAACCATTAGGATGAGGCCATCGGAGATGAACCGCCTCCACTTTCTTCCTCTCTTTCAAGCCTTTCGTTCCATCTCCTTACTCATCTTCATTTTTTCTTTCTTAGAAAATGAAGCATCTTCTTTTCAAGGCTCTTTGAGCTCTTCCTTTAACCTCATATTTCTTGATTTCTTAGCTTTCTCTGTCCTCTACCAATAAACATGTCCAGCATCAAAGAAAATATGCAGTTTGTTTCTTGTAACGCAATTTTTAAAGTAAGAAGAGTAAATATTGGACATTTAAGATTTAGTAAAACAAACCACCAGTCATTGCTCTTTTCAGAATGCCATGCTACTTCAGGATCCAAGCTGTTCATACAAGCCTCTTAGCTGAAGAAGTATTTTCTCTTGATCACCAGCACCAAAAGATACTGAATGACTGTGTCTCCATGTGCATCATCCAGCATGGGCCCAGGAGCAGCATAAGTAAAGATACAAAGGCCAGGGTCCATACTATGTTTTGGAACTACAAGAAGATCAGTCACAGACATGGCTGGCATACATAAACTGAAAAATGATTTTTTTTTTCACCTATGCTTGTGTAATAGAATTACTTTAAAATTCCTTACTAATTTCTTTTTTTAAATGACTTTATTTACTTATCTGTGAGACAGAGAATGAGAGAGAGAGAGCACATGATTCCAGGATCATGTCCTGAGCTGAAGGCAGTTGCTTAACCAACTGAGCTACCCAGGCATCCTAAAATTCTTTATTAATTTCTAAAGCAATATTCTTTGTTGAAGTCTTTCTCAATGACACATTTAGAATTAACTGACTCTTAGTACAAAGTCAATGTATTTTGAGAGATTCTCTATGATAATATTTATTTTGATCTGCTACATCCTGAAACAATTGCTCCTCAAAATATTGACCACTTCTTAAATTATTAATAAGTGAAAAGAATGAATGAAGGAATTGTGTTTGCAACTATCTGAACTGCATTATGTTGTTGTTAAAACATTTGGTTCTTTATGCATTAAATATTTTAACATCTAAACAAAATGGTATTAAAACAAATAACATAGTTAAATAATGAAAAGGTATAATTTTTCAAATATGATAAATTTATATTATTTTATGATAACATCTTTTACAATTTCAAGCAAGGTTTCCTCTTTTAGCTTCTCTGTAACATGAATCAAAATACACCTGTGGCTTCTTGTAGGCCTAACATAACCAAAGCCAGATCTTCCTAGAAAGAGCAGATTAATGCTGTGCTAAATATGAAAAACAAAAATTCAAGATAAAAGGAAATTATACTATGTAACAATGTAAAATTACACTGTAGTTCAGAACTGTCATTTTTGCACTGATTTTATCTGATAGAGAACAACTAATAAGTATAATGCTGTTTCCTATGAATCATCTGTATTTTTTTCACCAACATAACTGAAACTGAATATTTAAGCTATAGGAACTAGGTAACTTTCATTTATTTTTTAATGGCATTGTTCCATTTTCCATTTAACTTTGCCAACTCTGCTTTGTGATAGAACATATCATTTTGTGAAATTCTTTAAAAAAATTGTACACTTTTTAGTATTGTTAAAATGCCTAATTATTTTTGAGATGCTCAGCAATTCTCAGACAGTTCTGCTGCCAATAATAGCACTGAATCTTCCTGGCTCCCAGGAACATAACTATTTTAGATCTTTAAATATTGTATAGGGCACCCGATATACAAAGTGAGATGCTCTTTTAATTTTTAGATATTTTAAATTTTACACTAAATTAGCCAGTTTCATAAACTGATTATTTGAAATCTACATTTGCATGTGTGCAAAACTGTAGATGATAATAAGTCATAATGAAAATGTAAGGTAAGTTTCAAAGTAAATTTACAAAACACATTTTGAAAATACAAAAAAATGTATTCATAAAAGGAACCCAAGTATATTTTCAAAAGGATATGCTCCAAAAGCTTACATTCTATAAACACAAAAGTATTTTATATAAAATTAAGATCTTGGAAAGTTAATGAAATATATTTTGATAAGCTCCTTTAAGTATTTAAATTGGTAAATAGATTCTCTTAGCATTAAAGTTTTCTAAATTTAAAATAAGTCAAAAGGAAAAAGATCACTTATAAAGAAATTATGCTATTATTTGGAAAATATGTTAATAATTAAAACAACAAGGGCTAATCTTGATTGAGGACCATCTTTATCAGAAGGAAATACTTTACACATGATTTCATAAATAATCCACCTACCATTCATAATGACCTCATGAGTTATTCTTATTCTTTTGTAAAAGTCAAGTGAAGGGAAAACACAGAAATGATCCTATTTGCTTATAGTCACACTCCCATAAATGGTGGAAGTTGGCTTTGAATCCTGTGTTTAATTTCAAAGGACATGATCTTAACTATTATGCAATTTTATTGCTACCAATATGGTAACACTGGAAAAGTTAACCATGAACTAAAACTAAAAGTAGATTTGGAAATAAAATTACTTAATTAAATTTACAAGTCATAACAATACTATCTCTATGTACCTCTCAAGTCAAAGCATTTTTGTCTCTCTACTTTAGGGCACCAAATAATGTACTATCGTGGTTTTTGGATAACTTGAGGCAATTCCAAGATTTTTAAGGGCAGAAACTAGGTGTTTTGCTCACTATTATTAAAGTTTGGCATAATGGGAACTTTCAACAAGGTGTGTTAAATGATTTCATGAATTAACAGATGAGAATTAATTTGGGGAAGTCTCAACTTAAACATGAATTCATTCATTCATTCAAAATATATAGACAACATCTGTTTGACAGACATTAGGCTAAGTGTCAATAAAAATATATAAATAGTTAAGTAAAATACATCTTATGCTCTCCAGGAGTTTACAGACCATTCTTAGAGATACGTGAAAAACTACAAGCAGTATAAGAAATGGTACAACAGACATACATTAATTACTTTATGGAAATGTAAGAAGAGGAGGATTTAAATTAAGGTTCAGGGATGACATTCAAGGAGGGGGTTTGAAGGGAATGTTAGCTATCAAAATGCATTTACAAAAGAAAGCAAACACAAAAATTCTAACTTGAATTAGGTTCAAGGGTGATATTCAAGGAGAGGTTCAATGAGGAAAATGCTTCCAAAACATGTTTATGAAATAAACCAAGCACACATAACTCAAACTGATGATACTTCTGGGTAGGTGAAAGTGTCCAAGGATTTTGTGTCCTGCCCCATCTGCCCTACTCTCTTCATTCTTTGTCAAGGTCATCTCATCCATTTCCATAGCTGACCCTCCACTGCAAGCAGATGCCTCCCACATTTATGTCTACTTCTCAGCCCTCTCTCCTGAGAACCCAGCTTGTGTTTCCAACTGGTCTACTCAATCTGTCCAAAACTGAAATAAATATATCGTTTTTCAAAGCAGTTCCTCCTCCATTTCCCTCGCTCCCTCATTGGAAATTTTCGAGGTAATCTTGCCTCATTCTCTTTTGTGTCCTATATTTGGTAAGTTAATAAATTCTTTTGAATGTTATTTCTTACTAGTTTTTCCCTCATGCTTAACTTCTCTTGGCTCATCCTTGCCACCTCCAGTGTGGTTCCCAGACCCCAACTCTACTGCTTCTGCTGTTGCAGCTGCTGGTCATGAAGCCCTTACTAACTACCGGACACTGTACTTGGTGCGTGAAACGCTTATCTCAGGAACACCCTGAATCATTTCCCTACTTCCAGTTGCCCTCCCCTCCAGACATTACCTGAAAAATGTAGCTATTTTAGCTAAATATAAGTGAAATGTATTTGTGGACCTCAGCCTGAGAATCTTACAAGCATCTATGTGTTCCTATGAGGTGGTCATTCTGTATCAGAATATCAGTAATGCCTATATGATGAGGAGGAGCAAGACATTCTACCTTTTGATATGCAAATTAATTCAATATATATTTGCTAACCATGGCTGTATGCCAGGCACTCTGTTTGGTGCTAGTGATTTAACAGTGAAAAGAAGGACACAGTTCCTGGTCTCACAAAACATATAGTCCACCATTTTTCCATTAAGCAGAAACCTCTGCAGGTCAAAGAGTTATGATTTCCTATGTGAAGCTCCAAGGGCTACTCACTGATTCCCTTGGCTGGGTTCACTGATGCACAGAGCATTCTTAAACCAACACAAGTGTGTATTTAGGAGAGCTTTCCCCCTCAATTTCTCTTTCTGTCTTTCAGTGCAATTCCAAGATGTAAGTTTATTAACAATTTGGTTACTATAAAAATATCTTTCCAATTAGGAGGATGTGTCAATAAAGATAAAATAAGGAGGTGGAACCAAATGAAAGCTTTAAGTTAAACAACGCAATGAGGCAGCAGTACATTCTTTTGAAGTGGTGGAGCACATTCTTCTATATTTATAAATCAATAGATCATTGAGGTTGGAAATCCTGTAGCTTGGAATACTTTTGCTAATATATTTAATTATCAACACTACAGGCAGCAGAAAATAGGGAAGAGCATAGCCTTTGCGATTCCACAATCTCGAATTCAGACAGAAACTTCATTATTTACTCTCTGCATTAACAACTCTTTGAAAACCTTTTGTGAGCACCAGGTTTTTTTTTTTGTCAGTTTGAGTAATAGTCTTTTGTTTGTTTTTAGCTATAATGCAAGGAAATCATAAAAATTCATCTGAATTTTTCGAAAGCTACTGAGTTGTTCTCTCTGCTTTAGTCCTATCACCAAACCAAGGCACAATCCAATAGTCTAACTAAACAGCAAATTCAAGCCTGTCAATTCTCTCTGAAAAATCCCTAAATACCAAGTCCAAAATCCCTGAGGATAACATGCAAATTTATCTTTTATTCTAGAGTTTGCACACTTCACTTTTAACCATTTCTTATCTTCAGTTTATGTTCCAGTTATACTAAACTCTGCCTTTCCCACACAACAGTTGGTACCTTTGAATGTGCTGGTCTACCTGCTTGAAGCATCTCTTGCATATCTCTACCACTCATAATCATGACTGCATACAACTGGATGCCAGAGAAAAATCCCAATTCTCTCATTTGCCTCAATTCTCTCTCTGCCTATATTACCATGTAACCCCAGAGCCACAGGGTCTGTCTTCTTTTCTCTTTAAGGCTAATTTTCCTTCAGTTCTTTTTTATTTTTTTTAAACATCTAACATGTGCCAAGAATTCTGCTAGATATTTTCAGTGCATTTCAAAATTATCGACAGAACGTACTCCAAATAATAGAAAAATAACAGTGGACTCTTAGGTAGTACCAAAAGGATAGAATATTTTAAAGATCTGGTTCTTTGCTAAAAAGCCAGAATTACCTCAATTTCATTTGATAACAAAGATATGATGCTCCATACTACATACCAGTAATATCCTTTTGAGTGAAATTCTTCATGCAATTGAGATGTTCAGCTTGCCCTTTAGTGTTCTATATATTTCAGGTGCTAATCCTATCTGCTGAATGGGAAATATAGACACTACTCAAATTTTAACTTTCTTGATAAAATATGAAAAACTCTAAAAAGGAATGCAAAAGAGATATAAAGAAAAAATAAAAATATCTCAAAGAGATTTTGTCTAACTGTCATAAAAACATATTTTAAAAATAATTAAAAAAATCTCAAAGAGATTTTGTCTAGCTGTCATAAAAACATATTTTAAAAACAATAAAATTTCCTTGATTACTCCTGTATCCATTATTGATTTTGAAGAATCCAACAGCAGTACACAAAAGCTTAGTATTAAATTGACCTTTATCTATCTTTAGATATTTTCTTTAATAATACATAGGCCTCACCAACTGTGCAGTCTGAAAAAAAAATTTGTTGCTGATTGTTTCAAATTTTCACATTTTAACCATTTAGCTATCTCATATATCCCCCCAGCTTATTAAACAGCCATATTGGCAGTATCCACGATGTGCTAGGGACATAGATTAATAAAATGATCTTGTGGACTAAAACAAAGCATGGTAAGAGCTTCAGCAATGGTACAGACAGGCAAAGGAGCAAAGAGAAGGCACTTCATACAGCCTGCAGAAATGAGGTGTCTGAGTAAAGGATCACAGAGGAGATGGCATTTGAGATGGGTCTTCAAGTTAAAAAACAAAACAAAACAAAACTAACCAATGGGCAGATTGAGTGAAGAGGCAAAGACAGCAGAAGCATACAGACAACATTCTGGGAAAGCAAAACAAGTAAAGCAGTATGTCACATGTGCTCCAGACCATGAAGAGTTTTTTATGCCAAGCGAGAGAGATGGACTTTATCCTTTAAGGACAGGGGATACCTGAAGTATTTTAAACGTAAAAACAGTGATTATTATGTTGCCATATTTTCTTTTCCGTGGGTCCCAGGAGCAACAAAGTCAGCTACTCATAAAGTCCTGGCAGTTAATGTTATTGATGCTAGGAGTAAATGGCAAAGAAATGTATTCTAAACAGAAATAACTCCTCTGTGGATTCAATAGACAAAGTTGTTCCCATCAAAAATAAATTCATTTGGTCGGAGGAAGCAGTTTGCAACCTTTATTTTGTTCTGTTTTGGATAACACCATGCCGTTTGCTTTATTGTTCATAAAACTTGCATAGAGCTCCAATGAATAAAACTAGTTAATATGGAATCAGGAAACATTAAGAGCCTCAGGGTGTATCTTCTTCCCTACTGTCTCTAGCAACTACTGACAAACTCTCATGAAACTTCAGGGCTGTGCAGACACAGTCTGAAAACTACTAGGTGAAGATAGTTAAAATCTCTAGGAAATGAGGGGTAGTGTGTTGGACACCAATACCTCTGGGAGTATTCACACATTAGGTCATGATTAGCCAATCTAGAGATTTAATAAAGCATATAGATGGCTTTATTTGCAAAAATACAAGTGAAATGATATTGGGGCATCATTTTTATGGACATAAAATTAAGAAGAATTTACTATATTCATATGTATAGTATATCTATTTAATTTTGTTTTAAAGACGCTTTCCCATTTATACACATTTGAGCACCATAAATTGGCAGTTCTGATGCATACAAACATGTTAATCAATTTTTTCTCCCATAGTAGCATTTAATCTCAATTTTTGCCTGGGCAACTACATTCTAGAACTTGATTTCTGGTGATAAATAATTCACTAAACATATAGTGCATATTGAGTTTTGGCATCACCCAGGATCCAGGAACCACTGAATTAAAAAAAAAAAAAGAAAGAAAGAAAGAAAGAAAAGAAAGGGCAGATACACGTATATGCATAGGAATAAAGAAATGAGATCTCATATATAAGGAAATTAATTTAAGTGTTAGATAGTCTATACAAAAACCATATTTGCATGTGTATGTGCAAGTATGAATATATTTGAATAAATTAAAATGCAAAGAAAGTCTTGTAATTAAAATATCCTTCAGCATATTTGTTGCCTTGTTACCTTTGAACTGTTCAGGTCAAATACATTTTAATTCTTACTCTTAAAATTTGGTAATGTAAAGTCTCAACAAAAATGACAGGATAGTTTGAACATTTAATAAGAAGATGGAACTGAAACTCAATATTATTCATGCTAAGCTATCTTAAATGTTTTTGCATATGTTAACTTTCGTGCTAAAATAATTTTAAGAAAGTAAGCATTAAAATCTCAGCTCCTTGATGCAGAATCATTTCTGAGATGCATTTATGTCATTCCATAATGAGAACCACTTTTGAAAATTTAACTCATCATTTTCAAAGACACATTTTTTTTGAGAAATGGTCTATTACTTCTACAGCATCTCATTTCTTATAACAGTATTTCAACCAGAGAAAACATATTGCCTTAAAATAGGTTAACACATATAAAGAAAAAAAAAATCATGTCCAATTCTGCCCTTTGAAAATAAAAGCCAAGAGTCAACTTTTATAAATCTTTACCTTCCGTGCTTTAAAAACTATCTTGTTTTTCTTCCTTCTCTTCTACCACAAACAAAAACAAACAATAGCAACAAAAAGTTAAATACCCATTGCCTGTCATCATAAATGTCAGGATCAAATATCACTTTATGAATTCAAAATGTGGAATAGAGTTCATATTTATCAACATTTCTATTTTACCAAATTCCTAGTTTTTACACAAATCATTATAACATCAGCAACAAAAAAATGTGTTTAAAAATCATTCCACTGTGTTTCAAAGACAATCACCTGCCAAGAAAGGTGTCAGCAAGATCTTTACTGAAGGAATTGTAAAAAGCCTGTGTCATGACTGAGCATATGGAATTTACTGACCCTTAAACTTCAAGAGACTGAACTAGAATACCTAATGTCAAAAGCTGCCCCAAAGAGCCAGACTACAGGATATTGTAAAGAGTGTTTATATCTCAGTGTACGGAGGAGGAAAAAAAAGTAATAATTCTGCAGAACAGCCCCAGGGCACTTGCATTTTGAGTCACTGCCACAATAAGCAGATCGCCACTGGGAAGTGAATATATTCTGTAACAGCACAGACTTGCACTATCAGTAGACATCGGTGTAAAGCAGGAGAGGCAACAGGATTAAAAATAGAAGTAGAGAAAGGGAGAGAGATGGAGTAATTATATTTGCTGCTTATAGTTTGCAAAGGCAAAAGACATTAATAAATCAGATGTGCATTTATTCAGAGCTCTCTTTTAAAAGAATTCTGACTACCTCTACTGTATTAATTCTCTAGGTCTTTATGTATATTTTTTTCAGAACATTATAACTATATAGCTAAAATAAGTAAGTGCTAGGCTGTTTCTTTTCACATAAAGTAAAACACACAGAGAGAAGAAGGTTCATTTTCCCTTTTCATGTAATGATGATATGACTGAATTACAAAGTAAACCTTAGTACTAAAAGATGCAGTTTGAGGAGAAAAATGAGGAAGAATCTAATTTAATTTAGACTTAACCATCTTCTAGATTTATGGCTGATTTATTCACGGGGAACCGAAACACATTTAGTAGGTAACAGCTTGTAACTCACGTTTATATTTATATTATAAATCATTCTGACTTTTTGATAACACCAAATCTTCCATCTTAATGAGTTTCTACTTTATCTCAAATTGTAAAGCATACTAAATGTGGTATTTAAGCCTCTTATATTAGTGATTACTTATATACTGCATGTGTAACAAAATTAAATAATAGAAATTCTGTTAAACTGCTTATGAAATATAAAATGTTTTTCTAAGCCCAGAGGAGACAGTTTTCAAAGTTCCATAATACGTCCCTTAGTTCTATTCTCCCTGTGATATATAAGAGAAGTAACTCTGTAATGTCCACCATATGACAGCCATAAATAACAATATCAGGACACACATCTCATAAACCCTCAAAGATGATACAGTAGCAAATTTTAAAATCCCTGTGAAAATTAAGTGTTCATTATTATTTTGCTTGAATTCAGAGAATCCTAATGCCATCCTATTTCCATATTTTTAAAAAAATAGATTAAACTGGCATGCACATTATCCATTTCTTACATCCTCTTTAACACTTTCACACTTTGCAGTTTTCCTTTGCTTCTATTTCCCTTTATTGAAAGTTTGACTATACATTAACTTCCTAAGTAGTGAAGCCATTTAAAATACACTTACTTGAAAAGTGTAAAACCGGGTCCCATTAGGAGGATGCACTTTAGGGGAGCCAGAAACGGTGTTCATATCCGAGAAAATCATTTCTGATCACAGAGACAATATAATCCACAAGGAGCTACAGATGCAGAGCAGAGAGCTTAGCGTACAGATAAATCCGTGCATGCATTGAGGGAGGCTAGAGGGTAAAATGAAATCTGCCCCATCCTTCATAGATACACAGTGACAGCATTTTGAATCTTTCTCCTGCGTCTGAAATCTAAGCTGAAAGATTATCAGCCACTGACCTTTTGTGCAGCTAGTTCTTTAAAACATATAATGTTTTTTTAAAAAAAAAAATTAAAACACAGAAGGGGAAAAGCAAGAACCAACAATAAATGGAGCTTGTGCAGAATCTGGCAGTGCTGTGGACCTGCCCATCTGTTCTCAGTGATAATCACCTCCCTCCACCACAGTCTAGCAGAGTGATTATGCTAAATATCCTGGTTAACCAATAACATACAGTTTCATTTCAGGGAAGCGTGCACAGTGTAATTCAGAGGACCTCTTCTGACTAACCTGAAGCATGTTTCCTATGCTGTTTAAAGCCGTATTTAGTACCAAATTCTTGTTCTATCACTCGTATTTCTGTATGATTCCAAATCTCTTTGTTACTCCCAGTCTTTTCAACAAGATTTTAGACTTTTGTACAAATCCTTTTCATTTAAAATGAAGAGTTCTTTTTACATTTATAGATCAAAGCATATTATAGCCGGCTAGAACACTGAGGCTCCAGGCATATGATTCAGTAAAGCTATTTAATACTAGGAAGGTTATCAAGTAAAATGCATTAAATATTTCTACTTTTCTGAACTCTTAGAGAACATCACAACATGGGCATAATTATTACTCTCCTTCCCTCATTTTAACTCAAAAATTCAGTAAGTTTCATAATTAATGACTAAGGAAGTCCAATACACTTGTTTTTAAAAAATCAAAACTTTATCTCTCATATATAAAAAAACAAGAAATTAAAAAATCTTTTAGATACATGAAGATTTTTAACTCAGTATCTAAAAGCACTAACTGCAAAGATCTAGACTACACTGTAAATCATGTTCATTTTTTATATCTTTTAACACAAAGTATTCAGTCTGTATAAAAGATCATATTCAGATGACTTTACACTTTTTAGAAGTAAAAATAAATGCTCCATTTACACATGGTTCAAAGGTGGAGACTTCAGGAGAACAGAGATGAGAATGAGCCAAAAGTAGTGTCTTTGTGAATGTATCTAAGATGGCATAGTTACACATAATTAAGAACCAGGAACCACCTACTTTGAACCGGCAGCCTATAAAAAGAATATGATGGTGATAGGCTCTCAAAACTTAACTTATTATTCATTTATATCTTTATTCCAATTATGACTCAGATTTATAATATCAATGAGGAGGAAGCAGAAAAATGATTCTCGATTCCTTAGATAGGAGTCCCACATTCTGGTAAATTCAGCAAGTAGGTAGTTATTTACCTAGCAAACTGCTAAATAAACCAAAAGATAAGTCTTAAACAAATGTTTAATTTGAGAATAATTTTACATTTATGGAAAACTTGGAGAGCTAGTACAGAGAGTTCCCATATATCTCTCGCCCAATCTCCCTGCTAACATCTTACATTATTATGGTGCATTTGTCAAAACTAAATAACTAATATTGGCACATTGTTATCAAATAAACTCCAGACTTCACTTGGATTTCACTAGTCTTTCCGTTAATGTCTCTTTTCTCTTCTAAGTTCCAATCCAGAGTATCAGGTTTACTTAATTTCCATGTCTCCCCAGTTCCTCTGGTCTGTGACACCGTCTCAGCTTTTCCTAGTTTTTCATGATCTTGACAGTCTTTAGAGGACCATCAAGTACTGGCCAAGTATCCCCTAGGCTATCCTGCTCTGATGCCTATATTAATTTTATTTGATGTTTCCCTCATGATTAGACTCGGGCTACAGGCTGTACATACCACAAGGGTAAAGTGTCCTTCTCATCATCTGATATTAATGAATTGACCTCATGACATCATTATGGGAGTACATGATATCCACATACAATACTAACCATCACTTGACAAGGTGGTGTTTGCCAGGTTTCTCTACTGTAAAGTTACTATTTTTCCTTTCCATACTCTATCCATTGGAAGTTGGCCACTAAGTTTAGTACATCCTCAAAGAGGTGATAGAAAGTGGTGAAATTAAGCTTTACTTTGTGGAGGAGGGTAGTGTTTATATGTATTAAATAGAATTCTTCTGTAGAGAAGATATGCCTCATCTACAGTTATTTTTTCAACCATTTACTTGTATCAGATGGACTCATGTATATTTATTTTATACTTGGGGTTATAATACAATACAATATAATTTATTTTGATACTCAAATAGTCCCAGTTTTGGCCACAGAGAGCTCCTTCAGATTGGCTCCTATTTCCCTTTGATGTGCTCCCATCCATTTGCTTTTTGAGCACTCAAATGACTATTTTGTTTTTTACAAATTTTTTTCTCCTGTATGAATTACCTATTTGCTAAAACCATTAGTCATCTTAACTATAACTCTACCACTGCAATTTAAGTTGAGAAGTCACATTTTATTTTTTCATGATTACTTAAGCAGCCATATTACTATATTTTTCAAAATAATCTTTTTTTTCCCCTTCTGGTTTTTTAGCCTGCATGGGATTCACTGATTCTCAAATTAAATAAAACAAATAAATACAGGGGCACCTGGGTGGCTCAGTGGGTTAAAGCCTCCGCCTTCAGCTCAGGTCATGATCTCAGGGTCCTGGGATCGAGCCCCACATTGGGCTCTCTGCTCAGCAAGGAGCCTGCTTCCCTCCCTCTCTCTGCCTGCCTCTCTGCCTACTTGTGATCTTTCTCTCTCTGTCAAATAAATAAATAAAATCTTAAAAAAAAAAAACAAATAAATACACATACTGGCTTTGGTAATCAGTGATCTGTGTAAAAAATTTTTTATTTTTTCCCACTCAAAGATATATGTTGGGATCACATTTCCTCCTATGGTTAACGGGGCCATGTAAGTCATGCTCCTCAAAGAGCTGTTAGTGGAAATAATGTCTCAAAAGCAACTGTGAAGGTTCTTGAGAACACAGGCTTTAAGGAATTTTTTTTTTTTTTTTTTGCCAAATGGATTATTATGGTGCAAATAAAATCTCCATGTGTTTTATGCTTATCTGTTAAATGGTTCTGATATAATATAGACCAGAGAATTCACTAGATTTCTTATTATTATTTAGAGAAGCCAATAAATCAAATATTTCTGGCATACTATTACATCTTCCTGGTATAATCTAATATGTTTGCTGAATTTGCATCCTTGCTAAAGTAAGGAATTCTGAAGCTTTTGGCCAAGCAGAGTACAAGTTTTTCTTTTCCATAGTTTTTGTGTGGAGAAGGGAAAGAAGGCAGTATGAATTAAGGTTGAAAGAAGCTGGAAGGAGAAACAGTATTAATATATAATTATTTTAAATACAGTGCTTACTCTAAATGTTGTGGAAATTGTCAAAATATATATTCCTTCCCAAATTTTTGTTTTCTAAATGGGCTATTTATGATAATGACAGTATGTCATTGTTCTGAGGGTTTATTTGAAGACAACTCAACTTTCTTTCTCTGCCTGGTAGCAATAGTGAAGGTGGTGTCCATGTCTGAAAAGTGAAAGGATACAGAATCTTGCCTTGTCCGTTGTGGCTATAGAAGTCTGGCACCACTTCTAGGCCACAGAGTAATAATTATAAAAGATCCAGTCTCTGTCCTAAAAGGAACTTTAAATTTGGTAGGAAGGACATCAACTAGTAAGAGGTTGTCAACTACCAAGACAACTGAAATGCAGCTTAATAAGTGCTAATGACTGACAACATAAAGGAAATTGTGTTCATCTGAAAAGCACCTAACTCAAAGGATATATCAAAGTGACCCTAGCAAGAGCAGGAGGTTGAAGACTTTCTGAAGAGAAGGTTCAAAGCATGAAAAGATACAAGACGTCATGGAATGTTTTGGGAAATATGGCTGAAAACATTTCAGGGCATATGAGGGAACTGTGTTACATGTGTTTTTTCATATATAAAGGTTTCCTCAAGTGAAATTAGTAAAGAGACTTAATCTGGTTAACACCCTATTTCCCTGAAATCAAGTAAAGTTAGAACATTCTTTTCTCAAGAAATATATGAAATGTAGAGACATATTTTCATACTTTTGGTTAGTATATTTTGACATCTTTCTTAAGTTTCCCAAATAGCTTTCCAAGATTTTTTGGCTTGTCAAGAAACTTCATTCTTAGTTTGACTGAGTTCAATTTATAATAAGACTATTTTAAGTATTAACTTGAAAGTAAAACTATAGAGTACAGTATTACTACGTGAAACAAAATTTAATAGGCTTATGGTAGCAGTCATTAGATTATGGGCAATGTCTACCAACCATATAAAGAGTAAATAATATGCCCATTTCAATTACTACACACAGACCACCCCCAAAATCTCTCAAGGTATATCTTTTCTCAGGAGAGACAAATTAAGAATATGAACTCTAGGAAATTTAAGTCCAGCTGTCTCAACTGCTTGAATTTTTACAGAAAGAAATTGAAGATGAAAAAGTAAAAGGATAACTCAATTACACTTTCTTAAAAATGGGTAAAATAAAATCCTGAAACCAAAACTCTTGTTCTTAATAAACTTACAGAGAAGATTCCCAGAAGTCATCTAATATACCCCTCGGCCTCTGAGAATAATTACTCCTAAGCCTTCTGAAATGTATGTTATCAGCTTGATTTCATAAAAACTTCAAAAAAAATACTTTAGAGCCTACTATTTCATACACTATCAGGAAGATTCAGCTCACATATTTTTTATAGCCCTTCAATGTAACTTTTTAAACAAGTAACTGTTAGATATATTCTGCTTCAAGACAAGCAATTCAATACATCTTTTCTTTTGTTCATTTATGTGTATTGGATAAGAAACTTGAAAATTTGTTAGAGTGGTAAGAATTTGAAGAATTAAAGAAATATGCTGAAAGGGCTGTTCATTTGCTCTTAGTTCCTGATAATGCTCAGAGAGGAAAATGCCATATTGGACAAAGAAGAGTAAGGAGAAAGAGAGAGAGAGAGAGAGAAATGGAGGGAGGAAGGGGGAGAGGAGAAGAAAGAGGAGGAGGAGGAGGACAAGGAGGAGAGATATCACTACAATTTACACCATCACACTATAGGATAACAAAGCATTTTCTAGCCAAGCATTTAGTTAGAAGTCATGCCAGATGGAGTGAAATTTGCAGTCCAGATGGGCAATACATCCCAGTGATCCATATGGATGGCATGTGGAAGCTAGTTAGGTACACACTGCCAGCTAGATTATCTATCTTATCTATCTATCTACTAAATATATATTTGTATTTATGCACTTCAAACTATATCTGCTTCCTTCTCTTCACATCATGACTTCTACAAGATTCAGAAAAGATGATCCTATGTAGAGAGCCAACACTCTTAAGTTTACTTTTACACCCTGTCTCTGAGTCTCCTTCCTGACAGTAACAGCTGGTTGTACACAAGTTTGTAGGGTTTGTTCACTCATTCATTTATTCATTCATTTATTCAACAAATTTTTACTGAGGGGTAGTGAAGTACCAGACACCTGTTACAGTTAAAATAGAGATGACGGGCAGGTGAAGTGAGAGGACACACTGCATCTGTAGCAAGCCAATGAGATACTCCACCCAAGAGGTATAATCAGTTCTAGCTGTGAGATCTCACACTGCAGGATCCCAATTAGAAAACAACAAACAAAATAAAACTTCTAATGCCTCAAAGACTTTCTTCTGAGTTCAGGAGATATTTCTTAGCTACCTAACCATTCATTGAGGGAGTCTCAAATAAAGACAATATTTAGAATCCTTTGTGATCCCTCGAGATTTGCAGTCATTCAGACTAAAGAAATAAATACAAATCAAGCATACTGAAATTTACAAGTTCTATTTATAACAAGATAAAAATATTAAATTTGCCTTTAATCCACATCTTGATGATAATACGCTGGAGTTTTTTTTTAAAGATAATCTCACAAAATTTTTATATATATCTAGATACAGGCATGTATGTAGATGTGTTTATATACCTGCGTATGCATTTTTGTGTGCATTATACATATGTGTATGTATGTATACATACATACACATATGTACATATACGTGCACAAACACACCTATGTACATATTATCTTCAAAATTCAAATTAGAAAATTTTTAAATGGTATGTTCATTTCATACTCTTCTTTGCACTTTGGTTTCTCTTTGCTTGAATGGCATTTTGCACAAATACTTATATGTATTATAATAGCCCATACACATCTTCATGCCTAAATTAAAAATATTAAATTATATGAAATCAGACTTGAGTTTTGTTTTGTTCTTTTAACAGAAAAATATTGATGGATTGGAACCTTATAATTCTACGACACAATAATTTTACTAAATTTGTTAAATTTATCTCATGTTCTAAAATATATGTCATTAGCCTATTTTTATAAAAAAATCACATTAAAGTTCTATGACAGGACATTATTTCTTCACCTACCACTGTGAATAACAGATGCCCACATAGTTAAAGTTTTTATAATACCATAAGGGGTTTCTGAGGTCTGACTTTTATAAAAATAAATAAAGTGAGTTGAGAAATATTGGGTCCATTTTATTGCATGAGAACTATATATAGACTATTACATATTGAACTTAAATGTGGCTACGCCCTACATGCTCTATCTTATAGTACACTTTCGATATTAAGTTTCACTTTTCCCTAGAAATCGGCAAAATGCTTAGTGACTTCTGGCCAATATTTCCACTCTGGATAAATCTATATTTTCTGTTTTATTTACTGTCCAGTTTCCAAATATGTCTTCTATTACTTAACACCATAATTATTGCATCAGGATACAAAAAAATTCTTGGTCACTGACATAAAATTTTTATTTTATTTTTTTAAATCAATTTCTAAAGTCTGAGATGAAGTAAAAGTCCTTATTATGCAAAAGTTGTCTTATATGGAACTCCTCATCTATCACTAACAAGAACCAGCACAAGGCAAGTCATAGAATAGGCATTCAATAAATATTTGGGAAATGCTTGAAACAAATCTTCCTCTGGCTGCTTTGCTTCTCTCTTTTAACGAGTGGTATATTAATAGTATTATCTCATTTTGACTGTCCTGAGAACTCAAAAATGCTTACTCTATTTTCCAGATTCTTACAGTTAATAAGTTGTATACTGAACATTCAAAGTTTGCACTGAGTGCATTGCTTGGTACATTAACAGCCCAGTTGTTGGCAAAGGGACCCCTGGCTGACTCAGTCAGTTAAGCGTCTGACTCTTGATTTTGGTTCACGTCATGATCTCAGGGTCATGGGACTGAGCCCCACGTTGTGCTCCATGCTCAGCATGGAGTCTACTCATCCCTCTCCCTCTGTTCCTCCCCCTGTTCATGCTCTCTCACTCTCTCTCTCTCAAATAAATAAATTTTTTAAAAAAATAGTCAAGATGTTGGTGAGTAAATGAACAACAAAAAAGAATGTATAAATCCATATATTCTAACTACCAACCCATATTGTTTGTATTAAATAATGCTGCTGCCTAGTAGTTTAGTAAATAGATTTTTTAAAAATAGCAGTTTCAAAAATAGATTTAAAAAATAACTCTGTAAACGTACATGTATCCACCCATTCAAATGCACATACAGGTAAACTTATCTCCATCACACATTCACAGAGTATTAGGAGAAATACCACGTTAAAGAGAAAGAAGAAAGGTATGTTCCAACAAACAAAGCAGATGTCCTAGTGCTTTCATATAGTTCACTTTATCTTTATACTTTGTTTATACCATCTCAGAAGATACAGGTTTAACTGATAGGATAACAGGAAGAGAAGAAGCATGATGGTGATCAATTCTGTGCAAGAGCTTTTAGGATAATGTTATCACAGCTATATTAGAATAATAGAACATTAAAAAAAAACAATTTATATGGATGGACACTCCACTGCCAATCTCATGTTTAAGATTAGAAAGATTACAAGATTACAAAAACAAAGGCAATATGAGCGAAAACAGTGAAGCAGACTGAAGCAATCTTTAGACTATCGTTTCTTATTCTTTAAGCTGTCTACTGCCCAATCTTTAGACTATCATTTCTTATTCTTTAAGCTGTCTACTGCCTCAGTTGCCATGGTAGCAAGTACTTTATTTTTCCTTAATTTTACTTTTTTCAAGAATTTCATTTGAAAGACAAAGCCAATCACTACCCTGTTTTATTTTCATTAAGAGCACGAACAAGGGCTCAACAGTTGCTATTTACTGAATGATATTACAGGGAACCCAGAGTTGCCTTTTATAAAACTCCCTGAAGGTGGTATTTATTCCTCAGTTATATATAAGGAAACAAAGCCTTAGAGAAATATAACTTGTCTAAAATCACACTTAGACAAATGGAAAAGTCGTATCATTTGAAACCAGGTCTAACTGATTACAAAACCCCCTATAAATCAAAATTACATCTTGCTACTGCTTTATCTGCCATTGATTTTAATTCTGTACAGAATATGAAAATGGAATTAATAAATTCCTAATTGATTTCATATGTCAAAGAATTCTTTGATGATTGTCTATCTGATGAACTATTCTAATTCTATGGAAGTATTCAGATTTTCCTGATGAATCAGATGTGGGTTGTGAAAGACAAAAAGTAATCCAGAACAACTACAAGGTCTTTGGCCTGAGCAGAGAAAGGATGAAATTGCCACTAAATGAGATGGAGAAGGCTGTGAAAGAAGTAGGTTTGGGAAAAATTCAATCGCTCAATTTTGCGCATGTTGAGTTTGAGTTTTCTATTAGTCATCTAAACAGAGATGTCATGTTGGCAGTTGGATATACAAATCTGGAGACCACATTAGCATGCAGACAGAAAACCAAAAAACTGGAATGAAGTCATCAGGAAGTGAATACAAATAGACAAGAGAAGTGGTCCAAACCCAAGCCTTGGTGCACTCCAACAATAGGAGTCCTGAGCCAGCAAAGGAGAATGAGTAGGAACAAATCAGTGAAGCGGGGTGGGGAGAGACCAAGAGAGGGATGTACCCTGGAAGTCCAGAGATTGACATGAATCAAGTAGGCAAGAGTGATCATCTGTATCAAATGCTGCTAAGAGATCAATTAAGACAAGGACTGAGCACTGGCCACTAGATTTAGCAATGTGGAGGTTGGTTTTAGCAGGTGGTTGGGAGAAAAGCCTTTTTTTTTTTTTTTTTCCTGGCTATGGATTTATCCAACACAAAAACAATCTCCTCCAACTTTACTGAAGTGGCTGATCACATCTATGACCAAATCCTCCTCTAACCAGAATTCGGTTACCGACACAAGAGAGCCTCAGCTCTCTTGTTCGCACCAAGGGGCACAGCGCTTGATCCGTAGGTGTCTGTCAGCTTCCCCTTGTGTGATTCTTACAGGCTGCTATCCTTCCACACCTTTGGGCTGTAGCCTGCCAGTGTCAGGATGGCTGTGGCACAGAGTGGCAGGCACAATCTCCGGTGGCAGGTGGAGGTAATCACGGATATACTGGATACCTTCCTTGGTAAACTCCCAGTAGAAATGCCCAGGCAAACTGTTCCTTTATGGACCCCATGATTCAAGAAACTGCGTGACCTTCATGACATGAAGATTGGACACATTCTTTTCTGACAGGTCAGGGTTTTTAGGTGTGTGGACGTCCTTCTTGGCTACTATGATTCCTTCCTTGAAAAGCAGTTCATAAATGACAATATTGTTCTTCCAGTACATCAAACTCTTGGTGTCCAGGACCAGGGCTGGAAAGGAAGGGGAATGCATGGCCCACAAAAAGCCTCACTGGTGTAAATTTACAATGAAACAGAAGAACTGGAGACAAGTGTGTTTATACAATACTTTCAAAGCATATTGTTGCAAAAGGAACCAAAGAAATGGGGTGGTAGCTAATAAGGGAAGGAGGGAGAGAAATAAGAACAAGTTGTGCTTAAGGGAGAGGGGCTAGTATAAGGTGAAAAATTATGATGTAGGCTGGAAAGGGATGAATTTCTGGAGCAGTGTGCTTCAGTTGGTGAAAGGAGATAGAATCTATGAAGGAAGACACTGACTTTAGAGAGAAGGGAACACCATCTTGGAGAACAGGTGGTAAGGCAGAGCATGTGGATTCCCTTGCTGGTAATTATTGTGCTGGGAGTTTACATAAGTGCTCAGGAACTGAGGAAGCTGAGACATCCACTGACAGTCGGGTTAGGGGAGGGAGTATTGAATGTTTTAAGTGAGGAAATGGTATGAAACTGTCATGTAAAAGAGAGAGAGAATATTAAAACATACCTATACTAAGAACATAGCTTGTCTATGCAAACAAATCATTTGATTTTAACTCCCTCAATTAAAGTGTTGAATTTGGCTATGAATGGGTAGGTTGTTAGAATCTAGAGTTTTTACATCATGAAAGAAAGCAGTTTAGAATGCATGCTCTCTGGAGGAGGCAGTTCCACAGATTGGTAACAGAAGGGATAGAAGGGATGAGTTACACATGTCCAGTTCATTCTATCAAACTCATCTATGAAGGAAGCCCTTTCTCCCCAGGGAAGTACAAGTTAGGCCAGAAGTATTACTCTAATGGGAGTCCTAACACCTGGAGAGAAGGGAACATGACTCCCCTTTCTCCCATTCTCATGTCCTCTTTTTTCACTCACTATATTTTTTTCTTGGGCATCATGAAAATAAATATCTGACCAAGTTTTGTCTCAATCTATCAGCCAATTCCTATTTTCACTCTCTCCATACCTAAGAATCCACGGTCTATTGTATCTTTCATTGTCTTGCCAGTACGTTCACCCTATTTCTTTCTTTTTTTTTTTTTTCTTCAGTGTAACAGTATTCATTGTTTTTGCACCACACCCAGTGCTCCATGCAATACGTGCCCTCACTAACACTCACCACCTGGCTCCCCCAATCTCCCACCCCCCGCCCCTTCAAAACCCTCAGGTTGTTTTTCAGAGTCCATAGTCTCTCATGGTTCACCTCCCCTTCCAATTTCCCTCAACTCCCTTCTCCTCTCCATCTCCCCATGTCCTCCATGTTATTTGTTATGCTCCACAAATAAGTGAAACCATTATGATAATTGACTCTCTCTGCTTGACTTATTTCACTCAGCATAATCTCGTTCACCCTATTTCTTAATATACTTTTGTTTGACCCATTCGGTAAATAGTTGTATTAATCCAATTGTTCAGCTTCTCTGCCACAAACTGATCAGATAATTGATGCCCCGGCCAGCTTGCCATCCTCAAACTTAACAGTGCCCTCCATACTGCCTAGGCCCCATCACCCCCATATTCTTTTCACAGCAGACCAGTAAACCTTTCTCCAGTCTGCTGAGGCCTCTCTTCACTGCCTGCTCACTCACTTGCAGCAGATTAACAGTGGGTCGTTTTATACTGAAGTTCCTTTCTTTACAATCTCACATGTGTTTGTCCCTCTCCTTATCTCTTTTTCTCTCATCTCAAAGTGAGAGACTGATGCTTCCACTTGAATTTTGTCACAAGGACAAAGGGAAGCTTCCTGGCAACTCTAAGTCTATGGGGATCTCTTTAGGCATCATGAGCTGTGTCTTGCACTCTCTTTTCTGAGAGACGGTCTCTTTTGTGGGTGTTCCTTAATTGTCCCTGTACAGCATCCACATTCACTGGCCTCCCCAAACTTAGTTTGCTAGAGACTATCTTCTAACACCACTTAAAATCCTAGCTGATTAGAGACAGAGAAGACACTAGCGATGGTCTAGGACAGTATAATATTCTGCACCTTAGTATCCCCCTATGGTGCTTTAAATACCAATGTTTGGGCCTCACCACTAGTGATTTTTTTATTTAATTAGTTTAAGGATGCCAAAGTAGTATTTTTCTAAATCTCCCCAGGATTTTTTTTTTTTTTTCCCAATGTGCAAACAGGATTAAGGGATAGCTGATATAATGGAATTTTTTTTTTTTTTTTTTTTTACTATAATCAAACTGAACATAAGAAAGATAAAACTGTCCTGCTTTTCTTGGTCATACCATGAATCATTCTAAGCTAAGTAGGACAGAGCTTCCCAGCCAGTGTGTTGCAAACAGATTACAGGTGTACTGTACTCAGCTGTACTGAGACAGCAGTCTTTCAGCTTCAGGGTGACTCGTCAGATCCTGGGACTTCCACAGCCCCTGAAGTACTCTACACGAGGCTTAAGCATCCTCCTCTGTCTACATTAATGTAATGTAAAAATATTACGATTTCCTATCTGTGCTATAATGTGAACAAGATCCAGAAACACTGATCTGCTCTATTCTTATCCTCAAAGCCACCGGCTAGTATTTCTTCTTTGAGAAGCTTCTCTTTTCACCTTTTCTGCATTAAATTCCATTTTTAATATTCCTTCTCTCTTTTAAGGCCAGGTGCTGTGACCAGGTATGTGTTATCAGTATAGTCTTCAGTCCAATAACTAAATAAGGAATGAAAAGTTTAAACACCAGCTAGGGAATAATCTTAGCAAAACTTCATTTTAAATGAATGTGAATACTAGTGAATTATTAAAAGTTATTATTATGTCCTGGATCACTACAACCTCCTAGGTGGAACTGTAGATATCTAAATGACTACGACCAAGTTTTTCAGCTTGTTGATTACAAGGCCATGCAGACACAGAATTAAGATTATATTATATTAATTATATCATGATAAATTATGGGCATACATTAATTTCTTCAATTTATCTGCCTTGTAGTTGACATTCACCACACATAAATAAGTGAAAGGAACATAAATATTAACATTTCATAACAAAGACAGACATTCTTATTATAAATGCTTTGCTTTAATATAAAAAGGCCCATAATCAGTAACATGATTATGGCGCCTTCAACAGCATTATACACATTAGCAGCCCCAGTCATGCAAAATAAATATTAATTTGATTAAACTGATTAGATGCAAGGAACTGGATAATTCTTTGAATTTTGATTGTATTATTAAAGCACCAGCTCAGTAGTACATGGGATCTAGTGCCAAACAGATCCAAGTTCAAATCTCCAAGCTTCTTTCCTGTTGAATTAAAGCTTTGACTAAGCTTCCCTGGGCCTCAGTTTTCTGAGAAGTGGAGATTAAAATAGGTTTTGACTCAATGGGGTCTGGTAAAAAATAAGTGAAATAATAATCCTAAACCTAATTTCCAAATTTCTTTATTCTACCCTAAGATTGTGTTGCATTTATCCCTTGCCCAATTGTTTTCTGTTACCCAAATTTTTTTACTCATATTCAAAATCCAACTCCAGTGCCCTCTCATCTAGGAAGTCTTACCAGGCCAGAATCTTTCTATCCTCACACAATTAGTCTATACTTCAGTTGTGGCCCTTACTAAGCTCTCCAACAGGTGAGTTTTTAGCACACTGGCATGCTTGTCCACACAACTGGGAGCTGCTGAAGAATGTGGATGGTTCTCCACACAACAGCCTGTAAGATCTTTAAATATGTAAATCAGGCCATTCCATGCTCTTACTCTCAGCCGTCCAGAAGCTTCCTATCCCACTTTGGAGAAAATACAAAGTTTCTTCCATGTCTTAGAAAAGTCCTCCAATTATTGATACTGGCACTCTGTCCTCACTTCATGCCACTGCACCCCTACATACTGTTCACTGCCACACAATCCTGCAGTCTCCCAAATATCATTTCATATGGCACAGTGAAGATCTACCTGAGTACCAACTGTGAGTCGGATGCTATTTTAGGCATTTAGGATACACTGGTGAACACAACAGACAGACAATCTTCTTTGTAAAGCTTTCACTGCGGTAGGAAGAAGTGCAGAAACCAACACAATAAGTAAACTATATTGGATGTCAGAAGGGGATAAGTGCTGAGAAAAAGTAGAGCAGCGGAGGGGGAACAGGCACTAGAGCAAGGGAAGAAGGATTATTTAGCTGTGATTTCAAATCCCATAGTAAGTATTGTTCTCTTCTTGGTATTTGCAACTGCTGTTCCTTTTGCCGGGCTCTCTCCGCAGGCCACCCAATATTCATACCGTTTCCTCCATCAGTTACTTAAGGGTTTGCCTAAATGTTAGCACTTCTGAAGGTCCTTATCTGAAGAGAATGTAAAAAGTACGCCCTGGCTCTTATGCTGCAACACTTCATTCCCTTAGCTTTATTTTCTCCATTGTACTATATGTGAAAAATGGTATTTATTCATTTTCTAAGGAAATATATTTTTTGTTTTATTAACTGTTGCATTCATTCCCAGTGCTTAGGACAGTATTTGGCACAAAGTTGTTAATAATTAGTTACTGAATAAATTAATGTAGGTAATCATTAGCTTCAGATGATGGTTATTAAATATAAAAGGTAGAGCCAAGAAAACTAAAATTTAGTCAACAATATATTATTTCTCAATAACCTGGAGAAGTTTTCATATTCTAAATTCTGCTTTTGATGCCCATAGCACTCTTATTGATAACAATGACCTGCCAAACTTCTTTCAATTGGACCATGCAATTCATTAATTCATAATTATGAATTGAGTGCCTATAATATTCTAAGTTTTGCACTAAACACAAAGGATACAACAATTCACTATATATATGAAACTAATATAGCACTGTAGGTTAATATAATAGAATTTAAAAAATAAATAAGAATAAATGTTAGAAATTGAAATAATTATCTTTTAAAGTCATTTTTAATTAATATAAAGCCCTGAATATATAGTATTAAAAAATTAAAATACAAAGACTGTGAAGAGCATCACCCTGCTTCTTTTGAGTAAAATCACCATTCAACAATGGTCATGGAAGTCCTCAGTCTGGGCTCCCTGCTCAGCAGGGAATCGGAGAGTCTGCTTCTCCCTCGGCCCTGTTCTCTCTCACTCTTTCTCAAATAAATATATAAAATCTTAAAAAAAAAAAAGCAGTTCAAACAAATACCATAAGATATAAACATCAGTTTTTTTCCTCACCCTTTGAATCTCTACCTGGATATGGCATGATTTGTAGATATTTATGTATTTTTTAATATATATGATATATATATAGATATATATACACACACACATATATATGATATATATGTCATTGAACAATGAATGGGGCCAGTTAATATCTTCACTTGATATATATACTGCAAGATATTAAAGAAATCTGTTATTTCCTTCTTGGGAATGTCAAAAAAAATTCCTATTACAAGAAATTTGAGTAAGAGCTTCCTTATTTTTGCAATTCAAGTGGTAAAATGTTTTTCTGGCAACTTTAGTGTTTCTCCCAGTGGAATAAATGGCAAACACGTTATAAATATACAAATTTAAAATAACTGGTCATTAAAGCTTAATATTCAACATACAAAATTTAATTTTCATTATGGCCACTAACAAAACAAAGCAAACCAGTTAAAAAGAAAACTGCTTAGCAGTAAAGATAACTTGATTAGAGAGATGGAAAAAGAAAGGCTTCTTTATTGAAAGAGGATAAAACAAACACATCAAAGGTTAAATATCTCACAACTAAATCCATAACTTATATATCAAAGAAAAAAATTATTTATGAGAGCTCCAAGCATTAAAAGTTTATATGGTTCGAATTTGTCCTCTGGATCCAAAATGGATGCAGTAATGGGTCTAAACTACTGAATAGTTTTTATAATCTAATTTTAATGTACCAAGTTTTATACTTTGATAACTATCAAAGTTCTTTCTTTACAAAGAACTGTAAAGATATGAACAAATATCTGAAGTTTCACACAGGAGCAAGAAAGGCATAATTTGAGGCAGAGAATGGCCAATAAGCTTTATTAACTATTATGCCTATTAATGGTTTTAACCTATTTTCTGTTTGGTGATGTAATACCTTTAATCATCTTAAAATTATCCATAAAAAGCTACATTCATGACACCTTAGGGAAGGAAAGTGATGGGGATGCCTCCCTGCATGAGTTAAGCATGTTCAAGCAGAGGACAGATTCTGGTAGCAGTGGAACCAAGAGCATCTAAGGTAATTGGAACTGAGCCCACAGCATGAATCAGAAGCAACAAGTCTGGTGCAAATGGCAGGCAAATTTAAAATCCCCTTTTACACCTTCAGACATGGTAAGGGCTCCAAGATACCCATAGTAAAGTAGATATGTTATTTAGATATTAAAGGAAAGAACTTAAGGAAAGGCCATTTATTTATTCAAAGATATATATGTGTGTATGTGTGTGTATTGAATTCTTATAGCTATTTGAACTGCTGAGGATTCTACTGTGAACAAAATAGGAAAAAAAAAAGTCTTTTCCTCATGGAGCTTATCTTCCAGTGGAGTAAACAGAACTGAATTTTCTTAGAGATATTTAAAGGCCTCCATAAGAAAGTAACATTTTAAAAGTAATAGACTTAAAGTGAGGAAATGTGCCACGGCGGGTATCAAAGAAAGAGGGTACTGGGTAGAACAAAGAAGAAATATGAAGGTGGTAAGGTAGTAGCATGCTCAGAGTGTAACTAAAGAACAAGGAGGGTACATGAGCACAGAAGTTCTAGATGATGAAGTCAGAGTGAGAACAGGAAGCCAGAGTAAGGTGGATGTTATAGGGCATTAACTAGGCATTGGCTTTTATTCTGAGTAAGACAAGGAAGCAGGGTAGAGAGGCTTTGGAAGGCCTTGAAGGTAAGAGAGACATGATTAAGTGATTGACTAACGTTTTAAAAAAATTATTCTGGCTTCTGGGTTAAGAGTAAAGCATGGGTAAATATCCAGTAGTGGAATTACTGAATCATAGGGTAGCTCTATTTTAAATTTTTTGAGGAACCTCCATACTGTTTTCCACAGTGGCTGTATTGGTTTTCATTCCCACCAACAGCATGAGGGTTCCTCCTTCTCCATATCCTCACCAACACTTGTTGTTTCTTGTGTGTTTTATTCTAGCCGTCATGATGAGTTTGAGTTGATATCTCATTGTGGTTTTGATTTGCATTTTCCTGACAAAGAGTGATGTTGAACATCTTTTCATTATTTACAATAGCCAAGATATGGAAAACAAAAAAACAAAAAAACAAACTCAGTGTCCATTGATAAATGAATGGATAAAGAAGATGTGATAATATATACAATGAATACTATACAACCATAAAAAAGAATGAAATCTTTCCATTTGCAACAACATAAGTGGATACAGAGAATATTATAAGTCAGTCAGAGAAAGCTAAATACCACATGATTTCACTCAGATGTAAAATTTAAGAAACAAAGCAAAAACAAAAAAAAAAAAAGAAAAAAAGAGACAAAACAAAACAAAACAAAACAAAAAACCCCCCAGACTCTTAAATATAAAGAACAAATTGGTGGTTGCCAGAGGAGAAGAGAGGTAGGTGATGGATGGGTGAAACAGATCAGGGGATTAAGAGTACACTAAACATCATGAGCACTGAGTAATGTATAGAATTACTGAATCACTATATTGTACAACTGAAAATTATATTGGAATTTAAAAAATAAATAAATAAAATTAAAAGACAAAAACAAACGAGGCCTGGGGAGGGGAGGTTAGAGTGGTACAAGGGAAATGAGCTAGGACACTACTCAGGTGAAATCTAGTGGTGGCTCAGACAAAGGTGGATAGGGTAAAGGCGATGAGACATACCTGGACTCTAAAACAATTCTGAAGGTAGATTTGGAAGTGAGAGACAAGCCTAACTTCAAGAATTTTATCTACACAATGGAAGGACAGAATTGCCATAAACTGAGTTAGGGAAGACTATGGTTGGATCAGGTTTACAAGTAAGATCCAAAACTCAATTTTCAACATGTTGAGTTTTAGGTATCTATTAGACATTCACATGGAGATTTCAAGTAGGTGTTTGGATATATGAGCTTGGATTTCAGTGGAAAGTCCTGGCAAGAATTATAAATTTGAGTGTCTTCAGTGTATAGACTTAGGGGAGTAAATATTGGGAGAGAAGACAAGTCTAATGACTGAACTCTCCAGTACCCTAATATTAAATAGTCCAGAGAAATGAAGAAGGAGAAAAAGAAGCTAAAAGGAGGGCCAGTAAGCATTATAGTAGGATAGGTGTTTCACTAATGGAGCAGCCCACTCGGGCTCCTGCCTGAAGCAAGAGGCTTCTATCTGGAGACAGCAGCCTCTTTCTCCAAGCTGAGAACTTGGATAGCAAACCAGGCAGACTAAAAAGGAGGTGGAATTTTCCTGATCAACCAGGTCACCCAAATCCGTTTTGGTGACCAATGAAGTCACCGGATGATATTCATGATGATGATGTTCAGTCACATGATTGTTTTCCCATTCTGACTTCAATGAAAGGTCAGGATGGAATTATAATAATAAACAACACCTGCCTGTAATTTGATACAGAGCTCAATGTCAATACCCCTAACAATCTGAGAGTGCTAGATGTCAATGGTAAGGGATACAGTGTAGATTCTTTGAGTAAAGTGTAGATATAACCCCGTGATAAAATTTTCTTTTTTTTTCTAAACGGAATATATTTTATTTTATTAAGTTTTTTTGTTTTAATTCCAGTATAATTAACATACAATGTTATATTAGTTTCAGGTGTACAACAATTCAACACATTACTCAGTGCTCATCTTGATAAGTGTACTCTTTAATTCCATCACCTCCTTCACCTATCCCCCCCTCACCCTCCTCCTCGCTGGTAACCATAAGCAGAATATATTTTAAATGAAATTATATGTGGGAGCCCAAGATATAAGACATATAAAAGCGGAATTTCTTTCTTTGAGTCAGAGGTAACAGAATCAGAGTCCTCGTTTAGAGACTTTTGAAGTTACCCTTGAGGCATTTTGACACAGTCCCAGGGAACTTGGTAAACATGACTTAAAAACACAGCTTAAACCTAAAAAACTTAAAAATAAACCAGTTCAGAATTAAAAATAACTGGCATTTGCAGCAGTCAAGGAAAGTCTGGGGGAAATGGACCTTAATAAAATATGTCCGAGTTGTCAATGCATTGTTTTGCCCCCCTCCATAGCAATAGTATTAAATAAATTATAACTTAAAGAAAGTGAGAAGTTTTATAGTCTAGAAGAAAATTAAGTTTGATGTAATTAAGAATACACACATTCAGTGAGGTTTATCCATTTTAGGAACACAGTAACTCTAAGATAAGGGGGTAAAAAAAAAGATGCATTTAAAAGTTTAAAAAAAAAGAAAAAGAAAAGAAAAGCAAGATAGTATGCTCTTTCACAACGACCTTGGGAAAGACAAAAGTTACAGTGAAGAGCAGGCATGATAATGAACTTACAGTTACAATATCAATCTATTTTAATCAAATAGAAGATAAGCCTTCCTGGCACGAAGTAGAAGTGTGAATAGGAAAGCAATCTTGTGGGGTCCCTCAAGAGGAATATTCCAGCTTATTTAGAGATGTGAGACTTTCAGGAGATATTCAAAATAGTGAAAACAGAGATGCTCAAAATGTACAGCACTAATTTAAAAGAGTAGATAAAGGGGCGCCTGGGTGGCTCAGTGGGTTAAGCCTCTGCTTTCAGCTCAGGTCATGATCTCAGGGTACTGGGATCGAGACCCGCGTCAGGCTCTCTGCTCGATGGGAAGCCTGCTTCCCCATCTCTGCCTGCTTCTCTTCCTAGTTGTGATCTCTCTCTGTCAAATAAATGTTCTCTTCCTATTTGTGATCTCTCTCTGTCAAATAAATAAATAAAATATTTTTTAAAAAGAGTAGATAAAAAGGAGTGTCATGAGCAATACAAATTCATATTTATAAATGTTCATTAAAATAATGAGTATCTTAGGCAATTTTAATGATCTAAAATGATATGTCATTAACTTCATCCATCTACTGTACAGAATTGAGACATTAATTTTTCTGTCTAAGGCCAAAAGATGTTTACAAATGTGAGCAGTTAAGTGATCTGCAAAGATGTCAGAGTAACTTACATATGCAATGTAAAACTCCCACTACAATCTGTTTTCAGACTGCATATGCAGTATATTCACAATTGCATCCTATGGGCATGTGGGTACGGTTTCTAAAAACAGACATTCCAAAGAAGAACAAATGTCCTGATGATCTAGATATGTATCTGGATCTTTCCTTATACAAATCTGATACCAAAAAACCTGACATAATATGAAACTAACTCATTTTTTTCCTTGTAAATTATGTAATGGTAGGGAATTTTGTTTTGCTTATTGTTGTAATCTCGGTGCTTAGAACAGAGCCTCACATTAAGTCACAATCAATGAATATTTGTTGAATGAATGAACATCGGTTAACATACACAAGCTACAGTGACAACATCATTCCCTGGAAGTCCGTGAGAAGGCTCACTTTAAACAAGCTAGTTTGCATAATAGAATTATAGACTTGCATGGGTAGGAGGCCCTAAAATGCATATTCACTTTTTACTTTCAAATTATAGACAATACACTGCATTTTTGGTGACGACAGAAACATAACAACATCTGGTAATCAAAACAAATTGCAGAAGCTAAGGAACTGATTTTTCTAATTTTACTTAAGCTGATAATAATCAGAAGTGATTAGGGAAGGAAAAAAGCCCTAAAACATGCTTGGGTGGCTTTAGGTTTTTCCACTCAGATTAGAAGTAGACAAAAGCCTACTCTATGTGTGTAAAATGGGAGAGAGGAAAGGAAACCCTGCATCCTAAATAACTCCGCTTATCATAATTGCAACCAATTCTTGTGTGAATTACTCTGCTGTAATTATTCATTCAGTATTACTACAAATATAAAATTACTCATTCTTATAGTCAACCAGTGGTATAATTTCTCCTTCTCATACAGTCCCAAATCTTTCTGTCTATAGTTTTATTAGAAGGCTTATATCCATATTTCTTACATGAGAATTATTTGCAATTTAATCTCCTCAGTTCACCATCAGTTCTCTTGAAGAGCATGGATAATGGCTTACTCACCTTTAGCTCTAAGATATTGATGACTGCATCATAAAATGCGACAGAAAAATTTACATTTTTGTTTCTTTATCCTATAAATTGAGTTTATAAGCCTTATGAGAGTAAAGACCCTTACTCCTAACTTTATCTTCTATGCTAAGAAAGTGTTAAAACAATACTTAATGTTTAATTAGAAAAATTCCTAATTAGAATAGTTATGGTTGTGAAGAACCACAGACATGAGTCCAGAGAGCATGTGTTACTGTGATACATGTTAGTTAAAAGCACTTTTACAAAGATATTTTAACGATTAAAATTTAAGTTAGATAAATCAGGACACCAGGAAATTTTTTGTGGAAATGAAATTGTTATGTGTTAGCTAAAGATACCATGTTTTTGAGTCTGGAGTCTATTTTGAAGAGAGAAGTGTTAACCACATCATTTTCCACCTAAGATGTGATGAAAGTAAGACTGTGATATTGGGGTTAAAAAAGGCAAATTTTACTCAGTACTCTTTTATCTCCTGTAAACAACACAGCTACATTTGGGATATTACTCAAATAGCTTTGCAAAAAAGAAAACACACACATACACCACAAAGAAACAGTTTTCACTGTTTTCTTGATCAGAACATTATGCCACCAATCCTTTATAGTAAAACACTTGTCATATTATTCTTTACTAATTGGTTCACAATTAATATATCTTCTCCTTACCAAGGGAAAAGATTCCATGTGAAATGGTGAACAGGAAAGAACCAGCGAAATGAAAGCGACAGATGGAAAAATGGATCTTCCTTCAATAAACACTAACATACAGTCTTCCTAGGGTAGATGACAATCATATGACAATCATAATCAAACTTGCAAATCCAGAAAAATACAGAGTAGAAGCATGCTCATTACTTTCTTTATATCCCCTTTCTTAATCATTAATTTCTCAGGTTCAGAGCCAGACCAAATCCTAGAATCTATACATTGGTTTAGCATTTGTCCCAGGTCACGATCTTATATACAGTATCTAATTATGATAAGGGTGATAACAAAATGTCTTAAAGAATTTCCTCTCCAAATTTTACCTTAGACAGCAATCAGAATTAAGACAATGACATAGTCCTTTACTAGTTCTAGGTTTTCTCAGAATTTTGATAGAAGTAACAACTTCCAAGTTACAGGTTATATAAATGGAAAAACCTTTCAATATGTTAAATATGATATCAACTGAAAAGTGTTAAATATGATAGCAACTGAAAAGTGAAGGAAGTTAGACCATAATGTAATTAACTATGCTAGTAAAAGACATTTCAGAATAACTTAATCTGTTAAAATGTTAATAATTGGCAAATTTCATATAGAATGAAATTAAGCCAGTTTGTTAAAGCAAAGAGGTAATAATGCTATGAAATAATGCTATGATATAATAAAATAATCAGTTTTACTCTCTGAAGTAGTACTAGAATTCAACTTCATAAATGCCCACCATCAACTTGCAAAGAGTTATCCTGAGCCATAAGAGGACTTACTTAGCTAAAAAATATGGTTGTTTAAATAAAAATTATGACAGTATGGGATATGTCACTACTATCACTAAAATAAATAAAACGCCATATTTCAGTTTTCTAAGGAAAAAAACCCTACATATTATATATACAAAATACATATCAATATGAATATATACATATACATATGTATATATATATATAATTATGTTCTACATAAAGAGTGGGAAGCTTCTGGGATATCAGAATGCATCTGTTCAGCTCATGAGAACTGTGAATAACCTGCAGAGAAAACTGGACTCAGATTAGTGCCTAACTGCTGAATTTGTGCACTTACACACTTTAATCCAGGTCATGGTTGGGGCCTAACCTTATGTCTCAGTAATTCTGATATGTCAGGGTTGTCTGTAATACATTCAGTTTGCATGGACACAGTCCTAAGCACTGGAACAAAGCTGTGAATGGGTAATTCAAAGCTTACATTTACATCCCAAAAAATGAAATCTAATGAGAAAATTCATGCTTGACTTCAGATACAGTGCTCAGATTCATTATTAAAATTCGAAGTCTCTTTGGATGGTGCTCCAAGAAGGCAGGAAAACTCAGTGTGACAGGAAAGATCTGGGGGCTATGTGTCAAAACCCAACACCGGTGTCATCAATACAGTGTCATGACATGATCTTCCTTAGTTTCTTCGCCAGGCTTAGCAAAAAATCTCTCTGTTTAGAAGGAAGGAAGGAAGTAAAGTAGGAAGGAAAAGGAAAGGAAAGGAGGGAGGGAAGGTGGAAAGGGAGAAAAAAAAACAAAACAAAAGAAACTGGCCTTAAAAGAAGCTTGAAAAAGCTTTAGAAATTTGGCCAAAGTTGAATAAACATAGCAGTTAACACCTGAGAGCAAGCCCCATATCACCTCTGGTGCCTGAGTGAGACACAGCTTATGCACAGATCACAAGAATGGGCAGCACATGGGTAGAACAGGGCTTAGGGTAGAATGCAGACGAGTAAGAGCATATGTGGGGAAAAGTGGCTTCTACTTCTCAGTTACGCTTTGGTGCCTCTCAGATACCAAATCAAAACCTCTCCATTTCCAGTCCTGGCAAATTGTATCCCTCGTTCTTGCTTTTTACTATTTTTCCATTTTTTGCATCCTTTCTCCTTCTTCCTCTTCTTTCAGTTTGGCACTATGAATATCCAGGAAGTTTGCTGATCTCTAGTATTCTGGTAGTTTAGTGATTTCCACTAGAAATTCTCACAAGAGCAAAATGAGCAAACAAACCACAACAACAAAATACACACACACACAGACACACACATACACACACAAAACACACACACTGGACTTGGACTCAGAGGGCATGAGTTGAATCTTGGCTCTGCTCCTTTGCGTAATGGCTATTAAGTGTTCCTGGGCAAGGTACTTAACTTTTCAAGTCATGGTTTCTAATGCTGTAAACTAGCTATAATAACATGTATCTGGGAACGTTCTTAAGAACAGTGTATTTAGACATCTTATTTGAAAACAACTAATATCGTTAAGTACTTAAAAAAAGATCTGTTGAATTCATTTAATGTTATTTCCATCATTCTGCAGGCATCTTCCTAAGCATTATTGCCATTCCCTGATTTTTCTCTCTTCTACTTTTATACTCCATAATTCTACTTGCACTATAGATTCAGTGTCTGTGACAGAAATATGATGCAAAGTCACAGAAAGAGGAAGAAACCATTCTCACTAGCAATCATTATCAGATTTCATTAAAAAACCCAATCCCAGAGCCTTACTTAGTTGACAGAAATGTCTAGTTTCCAGAGTAGAATATGTAAAGTTAGTTTCAGTTACTCCAAGTTTGAAAATGAACGCATGCTGTTATCATTTATACCAAGTTTGTAAATGTAATTTATATATCCTACCTATTACAAGAACACTAAAGGTACCGGAGAGGATGCCTCTTAGGTCAAAAAGAACTTTAAAGTCACCCGAAAGAATTATTCTCTAAAAGAAAAAAATGATTTTCAAGACTTTTCCGTTGTGCATCAAAGGGATATTTTCTACTAATATATCGTGTTTCAACTTAAAAAATCTCAAAGTAAATCTATACATGGTCCGAGACACACCAAAAATATAATTCTGTAACAAATTTGCTATTATTATATCTTTATTAAATTCCAAAATTATATAATCTTAAAAATTAAGGGATGCAACCAAATAAACATAATGTTGGATATAAATAGAATTTCTCTTTTGAGCTGTTTGAGTCACTCTGCAGTATGTCTGGTAGAATGGGCAGAGTACTGAACACAATAATTAAATTAATAAAAATGGAATTGTGCACTGAACATTATGTTCTTGGCAGGAATGAAGGTGATGCTATCATAAAGAACACCTGCTTCCAGAAATTCAATTGGAAGACTCTATTGCATTATTTTCCTAAGAACAAAAGTGAATGTACATTTTAGATGATATGTATTATTTTGAGGACTGTTGGGGTGGGAAGTTAGTGTGGGCAGAGATTTTTGAAGAACTCAGTATGCTAAAACCATTCTTTATCCTTTAAACATTTTTTCCTCTTTGATCCTGTGAAGAGTAATCATTCTTATGCAACATTACCTTGAGTCACGGATATAGATAAAATTAATAATCAATCTAATACTTATCAAAATGGCTTTTAATCTGTAAAAGATCCCTTTTTTTCCCTGTTAAGTCTCAGGAGATGTGCTTCAAAGCAGGAAATGGCCTTATCAGTGATTAGGCAAGAGTCAACAAAATCCAAGAGAGTCTTTACAAATGAAAGTTATTTTGATCACTGCCACTCTCCCAGTACAGTACTAACAGTTCAGTACAATTGTTTTTCTAAGATATCATTATTATAAAAATGTAATCTTCTTCCAGTGTCACACATGGGATGTATCTATTGTATAACTATAAACAGCACAACCTAAAGGAAAATGTAGAGCTATTTTATCTTGATTAAAATTAAATACTATGTAGCTAAAATGGAACCCCTTTATAATAGACTGACAATGATGCTAAATTCGTGATCAGAGGTACCTAACAACTGTCCACTTACTAAATGCTGCTTTCCTTGCCATTTCAATTATTTTCATAGATTGCCCTCTAGTGGCCATATATGAGGTACTAACAACAAAAAAAAAATGATTCATGTATTTTTTTTTATACCTAGGAAATGATTTGAGGGTTTAGTAACATCTTAAGTTCACCTTATGATATTTTAAGATGAAATATCCATTAATATTCTTCAGTGTGAATTGTAAGCAAATCTTGATTTCTGAAACTTCAATATTGGCTGCAATAAAATTATTCGAGAAATACAATAAGTAAATGAAAAGTTTGATATGGTTATTTATTAGTTTTAAATAATTAATTAAAGGGAGGAGGAAGGGACAGAGGGAGAGATAGAAGCAGACTCTCCACTGAGCAGGAAGCCCATCACGGGGTCTCCATCCCAGGACCCCGAGATCATGACCTGAGCCAAAGGCAGTTGCTTAACCAATTGAGCCATTCAGATGCCCCTCTAGTGCTATCTTTAATATAATTTTCAAAAGAAGGAAGTTTTAGGATATAATACTAACATCTAAGATTATTATTAAAAAAGTACTAATAAATCTTCGACAAAGCAGGAAAGAATATCCAATGGAAAAAAGACAGCCTCTTCAACAAATGGTGCTGGGAAAATTGGACAGCCACATGCAGAAAAATGAAATTGGACTATTTCCTTACACCACACACGAAAATAGACTCAAAATGGATGAAGGACCTCAATGTGAGAAAGGAATCTATCAAAATCCTTGAGGAGAATGCAGGCAGCAACCTCTTTAACCTCAACCGCAGCAACTTCTTCCTGGGAACATCGCCAAAGGCAACAGAAGCAAGGGCAAAAATGAACTATTGGGATTTCATCAAGATCAAAAGCTTTTGCACAGCAAAGGAAACAGTTAACAAAACCAAAAGACAACTGAGAGGATGGGAGAAGATATTTGCAAATGACATATCAGATAAAGGGCTAGTATCCAAAATCGATAAAGAGCTTAGCAAACTCAACACCCAAAGAACAAATAATCCAATCAAGAAATGGGCAGAGGACATGAACAGACATTTCTGCAAAGAAGACATCCAGATGGCCAACAGACACATGAAAAAGTGCTCCACATCACTCGGCATCAGGGAACTACAAATCAAAACCACAATGAGATATCACCTCACACCAGTCAGAATGGCTAAAATTAACAAGTCAAGAAATGACAGATGCTGGCGAGGATGCGGAGAGAGGGGAACCCTCCTACACTGCTGGTGGGAATGCAAGCTGGTGCAACCACTCTGGAAAACAGTGTGGAGGTTCCTCAAAAAACTGGAAATAGAGCTACCCTATGACCCAGCGATTGCACTACTGGGTATATATCCTAAAGATACAAACGTGGTGCTCCGAAGGGGCACGTGCACCCGAATGTTTATAGCAGCAATGTCCACAATAGCCAAACTGTGGAAAGAGCCTAGATGTCCATCAACAGATGAATGGATAAAGAAGAAGTGGTATATATACACAATGGAATACTATGCAGCCATCAAAAGACATGAAATTTTGCCATTTGCGACGACGTGGATGGAACTAGAGGGTATCATGCTTAGCGAAATAAGTCAATCGGAGAAAGACAACTATCATATGATCTCTTTGATATGAGGAAGTGGAGATGCAATGTGGGGGGTTTGGGGGTAGTTAGGAAAAGAAAAAATGAAAAGATGGGATTGGGAGGGAGACAAACCATAAAAGACTCAATCTCAAAAAACAGACTGAGGGTTGCTGGGGCGGGGGGGGGATGGGAGAGGGTGGTGGGGATATGGACATTGGGGAGGGTATGTGCTATGATGAGTGCTGTGAAATGTGTAAACCTAGCGATTCACAGACCTGTACCCCTGGGCATAAAAATACATTATATGTTTATTAAAATAAAATTAAAAAAAAAGAAAAGTACTAATATTAGAAAAGGATTTCTTTTTGGTTACCTAACATATTTAATAAACTGAGCACTTTTATTTTCAAAGGCAGCTTAAGAAATCATACAAATGCAGTCAAACAATGAAGTTGTTAAATATGTCTTGATCCTGAGCTGGTTATTTAAGCTATCTAAGGCTCAGTTTCCTTGTTTGTAAAAGAAGTTTGAGCCAGCTGATCTTGATTAACATCCATTTTACCTGTGTTCTACGTCCCATTAGCAAGAGCTAACTAGCAATGAACAGTTCTGCTGTGTTTTGTTTTGCTTTGTTTTTAATCTGATTTCTAGAATGAAAATCAAATATCTATTAATGTCCCTCCCTCCCTCCTTCCCTCCCTCCCTCTCTTTCTTTCTTTCTTTCTTTCTTCTACCTTCTGGTCACATTTGCAAGCTTTAGAGGTAGTTCTTTTTAGAGCAAAAGGACACAGTGACACCTGGTATTTATAGTCTCCTGTTGTTTTCAGTACTGGAATAGCAAGGAGTGGCTCAGGGCAAGAAAAGGGAGAAAAAGAACCACAGGCAGATACTAAGTAGGCTTCCCCGGGTAAACTAAATTAGTTGACCTTTCTTACCTCTTCCAGAAGGGATATATGACGAAAAGAAGGATAAAACAAGCTCTGTGGTCACCACCACAATAAGAAATGGACACAAATTGAATCATACAAACTTTGTAAATGTTTATGTAACATAGATCTGAATGTGTGTGTGTGTGTGTGTGTGTGTGAGCGCATGTGTAGAGAGAGACTGATCAACTGACTGATTTTATAATTTATCAATTACTTCAATACAAGGTATATTACATTTAATGAGTTTTGATACTTTGATTTAACTAGATAGACTCCTTAATATCTAGGAGTCATTTAAAATATTTATTTTAGATGAAAATCTTTAAAGATTAAAAATAACCAGGGGCACCTGGGTGGCTCAGTGGGTTAAGCGTGGGACTCTTGATTTTTGGCTCAGGCCATGATTTCAGTGTCCTGAGACTGAGCTCGTCAGGCTCCCTATTCCCTATTGGAAGTCTGCTCTCCCCTCTTCCTCTCCCCCTTCCACTCACGTGCTCTCTCTCTCTCTCAAAATAAAATAAAAATGAATCTTTAAAAAAATAACTGGTTAATCTCTACTACATTTATTCAATAAATCAGTGATTAGACTTTCTAACAGCTGGAAGCTGGAAACTCCCTTAATTGTTTTTTGTTTGTTGTTTGTTGTTTTGGAAGGGTTGGTTTGTTGCTGTTGTTCTGCCTAGACCTTCCATCTTTAAATATCATCTATCTCACTCATACTCTCTGTACAGTCTCTCTCTCTCATACAGTCAGAGGTCTAGTTAACTTAAACAGACAAGGACTGTATGTAAAGAGTACACAGTAGCTCACAGAAGCAGGAAAAAAACCTGGAACCTGGGGCAGCTGGCTTGGAAAGAAAAAAACAAAACAAAACAAAACAAAAAAAAACACCAGAGGCTTGGAAAAACAAAAACAAAAACCCAGAGGCTTCGGAGTAACTGGGACCACACGAAACATTAAATTTCACCCCAAGACCCATCAAATGAACATACTATTGTCACAGAACACTGAATGCCACTGAATTTATAGCTTGCACTAGACTCCAGATGTCCCACTAGGATCTAGATCACTGCAGCCCCTAGGAAATAAATATTACTGCTTTTGGTGAGCCACAGAAACAATTTTTGTGGTAGGCAGAATAATGGTTTCTCAAAGACATCCACATCCAAATCTCTGAAATCTGTGACTATGTTGCCTTGTACTGCAAAAAGGCTTTACGGATGTGATTAACCTAAGAATCTTGAAATGGAAAGATTATCTTGGATCATTTGGTGGCCCCAAACATAACCACAACAGTCCTTAAAAGAAGGAAGTAGAATGCAAGGGTGAGAAAGTGATTTGGGGATGACAAACTACTGGCATGGAGATGGGAGGAAGGGGCCACGAGCCACAGAATGCAGTGAACTCCAGCCAGAAGCTGGAAAAGACAAGGAAACGGGTTCTTCCTTAGAAAAGTCAGAAGAAATAGGAACTTCACAGTTGACACCCTGATTTTAGTTTAGTAAGACCAATTTCAGACTTCTGACTTCTGGAAAAGATAATAAATTTGTGCTGTTTTAACTTAGTAAATTTGTGCTAATTTGTTTGTTGAAATAAGCCAGAAAGACAAATGTTGTATGATCTCATTTGTAGGTGGAATATAAGAAAAAAACCAAATTAGGAAACAAATACAGCTCTCCGATACGAATGCTTCTCTGATCACAAACGCTCCATGATGATGGACTTGCTAGGTCCAGAGAAGGCAGTTATTGCTTGACCACAGGAAAGCTCAAAAAGCCAGTATTTTTGTAGCTTCTGTAGGGCACATAGGCTCTACTGTCCCCTGAGATACATGGTGAGACAAGCAACAAAAGCAAAAATACAAACATGGAATTATATTACGCTAAAAAGCTTCTGCATAGCAAATGAAACAGCTAACAAAATGAAAGGCAAATGATGGAATGGGAAAAAGTATTTGCAAATCACATATCTGATAAGGAGCTAAAAAAATATAAGAAACTCTTATTACTCAATAGCAAAAAGAAACCCCAAATAATCCAATGTAAAAATGGGCAAGGGTCTCAAACTGACATTTTTCTAAGAAAATATTCAAATGACCAACAAATACAAGAAAGGTACTCAACATTACTAAGCATCAGGGAAATGCAAATCAAAAGCACAATGAGAAATCAATTAAGACTTGTTAGAATGGCTATTATCAAAAAGATAAGAGATAACAAGTATTAGTGAGGATGTAGAGAAAAGGGAATCTTTGGGCACTAAAGGCAAACTGGTGTGGCCACTATGGAAAACATTATGGAGGTTTCTCAAAAAATTAAAAACAGAACTACCCTATGACCCAGCAATTTAACTTCTAGGTATGTATCTGCCAGAAGTGAAACCACTATCTTGAAGAGACATCTCCACCCTCATGTTCATCTCAGCATTATTCACAATAGCCAAGAAATGAAAATAATCTCACTGACCATATACAGATGTGTGGATAAAGAAAATGTTTATATACACACAAACACACACACACACACACACACACACACACACACACCTATGTATATATATGTATATATGTATGTGTGTGTGTGTGTATACACACATGTATGAAGTATTATTCAGCCATAAAAAGAAGGAAATCCTGTCCCTTTTGATGACATGGATGAAACTTGAAGGCATTATACTAAATGAAATAAGCCAGAAAGACAAATGTATGATCTCATTTGTAGGTGGAATATAAGAAAAAAAACAATTCATGGATACAGATTGGTAGTTGCCACAAGTGGGGACTGAGGGCTGGTAGAAATGGGCAAAGGTGGTTAAAAGGTACAAAGTTCCAGTTATAAAATAAGGGTGTTCTGGGGATGGAATGTACATGGTGACTATAGTTAATGATACTGTATTGCATATATGAAAGTTGTTAACAGAGTAGATCTTAAGAATTCTCATTACAAGAAAAAATACAACTATGTGAAGTGGTGGGCATGAACTAAACTTATCATGGTAATCACACCATATACATATATCAAATTGTTATGTTATACACCTTAAACTTACACAATGCCACGTGTCAATTTTATCCCAATAAAACTAGGTGGTGGTGGTGGGCAGGGGAGAAGTACATGGTGAAAAATTCTCTAAGCATATGAAAGAGTGTCAGGTGCTAGGAAACCCAAAGAAAGTACCTATATCTCCTATTATCATACTTTCCTACTGTTATTATTCTTTAGACTGCATCATCATCAAATTGTTTTTGGAAGCCTGATGCTCCATCCTAATGACTTTCTGATCCATTATCTCCATTTTTTCCTAGATCACTACCTCCAAAAGCTCAAGGCAAAAATCATAAAACTTCTGCTTTAGCCATCAGAGATCAAAGCCAATGCCTACTGCAGCTAAAACTACTTCAGAATACCGTGATTTCAAAAAATAAATATTTTCTATATAATTGCATTTTTCTACATAATGCTTTCATTCAAAAAGAAAAATCATGCTGCTAGTCTCTGTCACATTCTTACATAAACATTCCTATGGAAGAGCTGTAGAACTTTTTTTTAACCCGATCCATACAATTAGACATTGATTTCAATGCTACTAGTAATGTTTACATTAAAATACACATTTCTAGTTATTATAATGAATATAAATTGGATTATACTACTGAGTTTGTCAGCGTTGTCTGGTAAAAAAAAAAAAAAAATGCTGACTTAAGAGTCTGGATAATTTCTGGACCCTACATTCACAATACATTTCTTATTGAATGAATGACTGGTCTTGTGAAAATGATTCTCTCTGAACCCAGTTCCTTTGACTAAACCTCTATCTGGTGCTTCGCTGCACACCACTCTTCATCTAGTCTACCTCTTCAAATTCATTCTTCAAAGTGGGGCGACCAAGAGCCTGGGCACTAAGGGGACAAAAATCCTGTAACAATTTCTCTTAAAGATCATCCTTACCTCATTTGAAAATCATGAATCCCTCTATCTATCTATCTGTATGTATAAATAGAGGTATCTATGTATATAAATAATGAAGGAACAGAAGGCTAGCTGAGGACAAAGCAGAAGCTGACACCCCACAACCTCCCCCACAAAGATGGGATAGATGTGACATAACTCAGGCACTCCTGGCTGCCCCAAAGCTAAAGAAAGGAAAAACAAATAGTTAATTTATAGAGATCACAATACCGCAAGACAGAAGCCTTCCTAAGTTTATAAATGTCTTAGCAATCTACAAGATCAAAGCATTTCTATCAACAACCTAGCTTCCAGAAAGAAATGTAGATACAATTAAATGTCTTTGTAACCTGTAGCCCATTAACAGATACTTGAATCGGGCTCCTCCAGGAAGCTCCCACCTATCTTCACGTTAATGCCTTGCTAAAGCAAAAAATAACTTTAACTTGACTTGACAATGGCAAGGCCTCCTGTATCCTGTGAGTCTTCTTTAACATATGAAAATCCTTTTGAAACCTCCCTTTTCCTTACCTCCCCCAACCCCACAGTACATACTCAGCCACCCCTCACAACCCCAACTGCAGCAGCTCTTTCTGCCCACTGGTCCTGTCCCTGTGCTTTAATACAGCACCATTTTGCACCAAAGACGTCTCAAGAATTCTTTCTTGGTTGTTGGCTCTGGACCTCACCCAACCAAACCTCACCTATATTCCAAAACCCCATCATACATACACACACAAAATCATCTGGAAGTGTGGGTGTGTACTGCACTAAAATTCTTAGAAATACAAAGGTAGTGGGGCATCTGGGTGGTTCAGTCACCAGCTCTTGATTTCAGCTCAGATCATGATCTCAGGGTCCACAGATGGAGAGTTGGCTTCGCACTGGGCTTGGGCCTGCTTAATACTCTTTCCCTCTCCCTCTGTTGATCCACCTGTCACCCCCCAACTTGCTCTCTCTTAGAAGAAAGAAAAAAAAAAAAAAGCAAAGGTAGTTAACAAATAAGGCAAGAAAATAATATAGTTTGATGGAAACACTTCATTGGGCTGGACATAGGAACATCCTTGTTACTTCATTCTTGCTATCTTTGTGTTTCCCATTCCCTTAGTTTACCATTAGCTTTCTTTAACTGGTGATGGAAATTACATAAATTTACATTTTCAGCAGCTCTTGGAATAAGAAAGGAAGTCAGCAAATTGCAAATACAGTCCTTCCTAATCTCTGAGCCAAAAAAAAGTAAACCAGGATGTGTGTGAAGGGAGGCAGAGGCTATGTTCTGAGGGCTTCAGTGGCCCTTGGTTGCTCCCACTGCTCCTCTTTTCTGGCCCCAGCCACGGGCTCTGACCAATGGATAGGTCTCTGTTAAAGTTGCTGACACTCTGATTTTCAGAAGCACCGCAGACCTAACGGGACTCTCAGTTTCCACTTAACTAGGAAATGTAATGATCACTCACACTGTGCAAAGCTCTCTGTAAGTACTACATTATTTGGTTTCTTACACTTAATACTCAGGGCAACGCTTTTGAGGTAGTTATGGTATTAGTGAGAAGAATTGAGTCTTGCAGAGATGAAAACAATTTGATCATTTTCACATATCTAGTAAGTGATGAGTATGGTAACTGTCGGACTCCAAAAACAAAGTGTTGCTATTTATATTATAATGCTCTTCTGCCTTAATGAACACTTTCCAGTATCATACTCATCATATCTGTGATTTCTCTTTCTTGCGCAAAGCAAAAGAATAACCTGTAGAAAGGCTTGGGATAATTAGAAAGAAAAGGGTTATTTTTTTCTTAGGAAATTTTTAATAAACCAGACACTGAAGTCATGCTCCGTCCTGTGTTAGATTCTGGAGATTTAAGTGATTAATTTCTCATTGTCACCGCTTTTAGTTTCTGACAACCTTGTGGAGCAGCAGATCTGCAAACAATTCTAATAAAATGTTAATGTGGGAAACAAAGGCAGAAGGAACTGTAGGTAAAATGAAATGTCCTTATAACTGGCAGCCCATTGACAAATACTTGAGGCAGGCAGAGTATAAAGTTCCTCCAGGAAGCTCCCAGCTATCTTAATGTTAGTATCTTGCTATAGGGAAAGACCATTCAGGTTTGACAAGAGCAAGGACTCAGGTTTCCTGAATCTTCCTTAGCATATGAAAATCCTCTTGAAACTTCCCTTACCTTTACTTTCCCCCAACCCGAGGTGTACAATCAGTTGTTCCTCACAATCCCTGTGCAGCAGCAGTTCTCCACTCTTGGGTCCTGTTTCCGTGCTCTAATAAAACCACTATTTTGCACAAAGACATCTCAAGAATTCTTAGTGGTCAGCTCTGGACCTTACCTACATTCAGAAACTACATCAGTGTAAACAAGATACTCAGGAGATCACCTGGGAACTCGTAAGAAAACTAGTGCTATAATCCTGGTTAGGTTGTTGTCGCTGCTCCTTGTTTTTTTCTTTTCTTTTTGCAGGACAGCAAAATAAAAACAAGACAAATAACAAAGCAAAACAAAACTGAAGCGATCTCCCAGAAGAAGTGGCTTTTATATTAGTTCTTGAAAGCTAAAAATCAGCTTGCTAGTAGAGAAGGGTATAGTACATATAGGAATAGGACATTCTTGGCAAGAGGAATTTTATGAGGAAAGGAAAAAAAACTTAATAAACTGAGGTTCAAATATTTATACAGATAAAAACGGTATGATTAAACATATGAAGATAATGAGACTAAATAGAAACCATCAAACAAGATGGAAGAGTATCAAAGTAGCCGTTAATTCCTCATTAATACGACCTAAGGTAATTTGATTTTTGAGGGGTGGGCTGCAGGGGTAATAGTGAGGCTCTTTGTATTTTTATTAAGAACTCAGGAATATATGCCAAAAATGAGAAGACCAGGTACTTAAAACACTACAAGGCTGGGAGGTTAAAAAATCTTCTTGGCAAAGCTGGGAGGTTAAAAAAAAAATCTATATAAGGGTACTACTCTCTGTGATCATCTGGTTTCCACTTTGGAATGGCTTGAAATATAAGGAAAATGTTACCATTTTTTTTCCAGTAAAGCAGTTTTGTACCCCACCACACCAAATACGGATTCTAAATAAAAGTTGAGGCTTCTTTCATTTCTAGAAATGTCTCTAACCTTTACAATAGAGGGTTTTGTTCACATGGGCTGCTGTATAAATTGTTGCTTCAAAGGCTGGCATCTCTTTGCAGCTTGTAATATAAATTTTACAGCTAAGGGTTTAAAATTGTGATTAAGGCAAGAAGTCTCCATTCTTTCTTTGAATGTTCCTTCTGCAACAATGAATCCCATTTTTTATAAAACCAGAATCTATAAGCTTGTTTTGTGGGATGAAAAAAGTGTTTAAGTTTTTTGTTTTGTATTCTTTAGACTAAATAGCATATTTCTGGCCTTCAGGTGAACTGATGAAGTGACCCAAACCAACTGTAACTTTGTTGTTCTCCAGAGCTGTGAAGGCTGTTAATAACTTCCTGAAATTTTCTTGCCTTACACATTAATTACCTGCGGTCAAAACCAATCCTTCTCTCAGAGGATTTTGCATTGCCCTCTTGTGGTGAAAAGTGGAGTATTTTTCCTTGAAGGAACAGGCTGCACATATAATTTTCAGACACATTACTTGTCACCATAATTGCTTTTGAGAACCACCTTAGACGGCGTAGTAATTTTTGCTTCAACAATTAAGTAGATTTTGAAAATTTAAGAGGAGAAGGAAAGTCTACATTTCCGCCCTTTCCATGTTTTTTCTTCTTTCCTGATGTTTCCAGTGGCCTACTGTTATTCCTTCTGTTTAGAGACCTCCTTCTAGACATTCTTTTTTTTTTCCTTTTTTTCCTCCCATTCCGTAAGTTGCCCTTTCATTTAAATATATATTTCTTTTGCTGTGCAGAGGCTTTTTAAAAAACTTTTCCAAGTTTTTATTTAAATTCCAGGTAACATACTGTATAATATTGGTTTCAAGTATAGAATTTAGTGATTCATCACCTGACATACAACACCCAGTGCTCATCACAAGTGCTTTCCTTAACACCCATCACCCATTTAACCTAACCCTCCTGCACACCTCCCCTCTAGTAACCATCAGTTTGTTCTCTATAGTTAAGAGTTTGTTTCTTGGTTTGGATCTTCCCCCACCATGTTCATTTGTTTTCTTTCTTAAATTCCACATATGAGTGAAATCATATGGTATTTGTATTTCGCTGATGTGCAGAGGCTTTTTAGTTTGACGTAATCCCACTCACTGATTTATGCTCTTGTTGCCTATGCTTTTGGTGTCATATCAAAAAAAATCACTGCCCATTCCAATGTCAAGGAATTTCTTCCATGTTTTTTCCTAGACGTTCTTTTTGAGTAGGTATGGATGTCGAATTCTCTTATTTTGCTCTCATCTGAGAATGTCCTGATTGTCCTCTACATTTTTAAGGGATACTTTCACTAGATAAGGATAACATTCTGTGTTCACAGTTCTTTTCTTTGAGCACTTAAAAAATACTGTATCAGGGTGCCTGGGTGGCTCAGTGGGTTAAAACTTCTGCCTTTGGCTCAGGTCATGATTCCAGGGTCCTGGGTTCGAGCCCCGCATCAGGGCTCTCTTCGCAGCAGGGAGCCTGCTTCCCTTCCTCTCTCTCTGCATGCCTCTCTGCCTACTTGTGATCTCTGTCAAATAAATAAACAAAATCTTAAAAAAAAAATACTGTATCACTTTCTTCTGAGAGCCAAGGTTTATGAAATTCTACTCTCATTCATATTGGTTTTCTCTAATAGATAATGTGTCATTTCTGTCTGGCTGATTTCTAGATTTTTTCTTTGCCCCCGCCCCCTTTTTTTTCTCTTTTTTTCAGAAATTTGGCGTGATGTGTCCTGGTGTAGATGTTTGAAACTATCCTATTTGGGATTCACTCAAAAATGATCATTTTTCATTATTTCTTAGAATATTTTTTAGCTCACCTTCTTTCTCTTTTCCTTCTTGGACTCTATTGACATGAACAGATAATTCATTTTAGTTCCACCTGTCTGTGAGACTGTTTGTTTTTCAATTTGTTTACTCTGTTTTTCAGAACAAATAATCCCTTTTTTTCTTTCAAATTCAGTGATTTTTTTTTTTTCCCTCTGCCTTCTTCATTCTGCTGTTGAGCCCAGCCACTGCATTTTAATTTTTGGTATTGTACTTTTTGGTTTAAAATTTCCATTGGGAGGACACCTGGGTGGCTCAGTCGGTGTCTGCCTTCTTCTGCTCAGGTCATGATCCCAGGGTCCTGTGATCCAATACTGCATGGGGCTCCTTGCTCAACAGGGAGCCTGCTTCTCCCTCTCTCTACTGCTCTCCACTCTCTCTCTCTCTGACAAATAAAATCTTAAAAAAAAAAAGAGGTGGGGGGTGGGGGGACTCCTGGGTGGCTCAGTCAGTTAAGTATCTGCCTCTGGCTCAGGTCATGAGTCACAATCCCAGGGTTCTGGGATTGAGTCCCACATCAGGCTTCTTGCTCAGCGGGGAGACTGCTTCTCCCTCTCCCTCTGGTATTCCCCATACTTGTGCTCTCTCTTTCTCTCACTCTAACAAATAAATAAATAAATGAAATATTTAAAAAATAAAATAAAATCTTCATCACATCATTCTAACCATTGTGCTATCTCAGGATTAACATCTGTTGAAACCTGGACATTTCGGGTATTAGGTTAGGATTCCTGGAGTTATTTAACTATTATGTTTTAGCATGCCTCCACTGACTCCTCCAGTGTTTGTGTGAGGGAGGTGAGCTGCCTCGTCACTTCCAGGTAAGGGTAAAAGTCCAGGTCGTCCACCCATTCCTATCACCATTCTTAATGGCTTAAAAAATCACAGGAAATCAATCAGCACCCTGCTTTTTCAGCTTTTCAGTCTCCTCACCTCCAGCAGTTCACCTCTGACATGCACGTAGATGGCCATACCTTGATCTTGTCCTCACCGTCTGTGACAATGTGATCTTCTAAAGCTCAGCTTCTGGACTCCACCCATTTGACTAATATCTCCTGTGCTCCAACTTACTTCCCCTGGTATCTCACCGCAGCTCTGCTGTGACCAGATTTACATATTACAGGAAAAGAAAGCCACGTCAAATTTATAGAATAATCTGAGGGAGTGAAACAGTGCGTAAGGAATCGAATGAAGAGGCTGTTGCAGAGGTCCAACTGTGAGGCAGCAGTGATTGAGACCACACCCGTGACTGCAAAAAGAAATATTTGGTTTGAGATGTATCTTTTTTTTTTTTTTTGGAAGATTTTATTTATTTATTTGACAGAGATCACAAGTAGGCAGAGAGGCAGGCAAAGAGAGAGAAAGAGAGAGAGAGAGAAGGAAGCAGGCTCCCTGCCAAGCAGAGAGCCCGACGCGGGACTCAATCCCAGGACCCTGAGATCATGACCTGAGCCGAAGGCAGAGGCTTAACCCACTGAGCCACCCAGGCGCCCTGAGATGTATCTTGAAGATGAAATTGATGGAAGTAGGCAATGAAAGAGTTGTTCGGAAAAAGAAGGATTCAAAAGAATGATATCCAAGTTTTGAACCGGAGAGTCTGACTTCTTGGAAGAACCATTTAGTAAAATATAGAACACAGGAGAAAAAGAGGATAAGACTGGATTTGTCGTGACATTCAAGTTATAAAGTGGATCTAGAGCTCAGGAAAAACCCAACTAATAAATAAAAGAAGTATCTATATGATAAGATAAATTTATCCTTACAGTGACATGTAATTTTTATAGCTATACTTGGAGTCACGAGTTTAGATGATTTTATGGAGAGACAGAAGTGGAATGCTAAGGAGGATCTTGAAGCGACGCTGGCTTCACTGATCACATCCACATAAGATCAATGCAGGATGATAACTTTAAAAATTTGAAGTATCTATATAAGAATTTCTTAAAGCTCCATATTTAATACAGGAAAATGGAGACAGCAATCCTAGCTTTTACTTTTTTTGTCTTAAATTTTCTAACTCACTCCTATATATTTAGGTGTCTCTTTCCTGTATTTCTTCTCTAGTTTCTTGTCACTTTTCTCTCCTTTAAGGGAAGTACTTATTATTAAGGGATTTGTCAAAGCCCTTAGTGTGTCAACTACGAAAGCCAACAATTTGTTCATCATTCACTATCTGTCTCACAAAAAAAAATAAATAAAATAAAACTACAAAAGCAATAACAACTACCAGATGAGTAGTGTAGGAGTATGTTTGACTGGTATTGATTTATCCCACTTTTTTTTCTCTTAAAACATGTTCCTCTGGATCAAATTTCTAAATACCACCTACAACAAAAACAACATTCAGCATAAATCTGACAAAAGAAAATAGAAAGAACAATAGAATGTTCACTCCTAAGCCTTGAAATATCCCCAAAATATCAAAATACCACCTACAGCCTAGAAAAATAAACTACAACCACCTACATCCCCTCCTACCTCCAGCATGACTCATGCACACACGTTCCCCCTCTTAATCACATTTACAAAGAATGTCTACTCAGTTGAAAAAATTAGTTTTCCTAAAGTCAGCAATAAAATATATTATGCAGTCACAAAAGGTTCTACCAATGCTGAAATGTCTTATCTTATTTTATTTTGGGGGGATTTAAACTAAGAAAGTTAAAATAAGAACATCCTTTACATAATAAATTCTAATTAAATGTCTACTGGAAAAGACTGAACTCTTCTTACTGAAGAGTTTATATTAAGATTATAATACTAAATTATACAATGGAGACCAAAACTGTTGATCTGGACAATGCTCTGCCCTGTGGTAAGCCATTAATAAAATAATACAAGGTTGTTTTTGAAGAAACCAGATGGTTCTATTTTTTCCTGTATCAGATGCAGTTAGTTATTACCACTTGTACCTGCTAGTACTAAATTTATACTTAACTATCAGGAAGGACTATTAGGTTTTTTCATTTTCTTTTGTTTTGTTTAATTTGAGTTTGGGGAAGCTTAGCTATGATTGATGATATGCAAATGTGAATATGATTATATATAAACATGTGATTAGATATGTTTAAATTTAATGTTTATCATATATGAAATATAAAACTTTGGACTCTCATTATATTATGAATCTTGCATTTCTTTTTATTCAATTAAAATATTTCTTGAATTGTTATGATTCACCTATAATACTGGCTGAGATCATTAAGCATGGAAAGCAGAGGGTATATGAGTAAGTCTTTGCAGAGGAGTAAGATCTAACAGTTGGTGATGATGTAAACAACTAAAAACAGAATGAGCAAAAATTTAGAGCCAGGAAGCAAACAACAACAAAAATACCATCCTATCTTATATATACAATCAAACAGGCCAAACTAATCATAATCTAATCTTCTAAATTCCTAAATATTTAGTGTTGGCTGCATGCTCTTTTCCTTGCACAGATTTTTGCTCCAGATTTCCTGTATTCCTTGGTGTCAACTAGCATCTCTATATGGGTATCTCTATCTCTGATTTCCATCTAAAGTTCCAGTTTAAAATGTTCAGTGTCCCAGAAACTATCTCCATTGACATTGCACTCAAACCTTGTCCTAAACAGAATTACCTTCAACTGAGTTTTCCTCCTGAGATGTGTTTTTGTTGTAACCAGGATACTAACTGTAATACCACCAAGAAAATATGAATACTGTAATTATTAAATTAATGACAGTTTTGAGCCTTTACTTTATCAAGCTTATAACCATGCACTTTATTTGAATAATTTCATTTTATCCTTCCCATCACCTGAGGTAGTCACTATCATCAGCTTTCTACAAATGAAGGAACAGATGAGAACTTAAATTAAATGACATGCCTAAGGCCAGTTTTTAGTGAAGGGAATTGGTAGTAAAACTGAAAGGCCTTTTAATCCAGGCAAACCTTACTACAAATCTTTAACCACATAAATTATGTTGCTTCTCCTTAACTGAGTCACTTACTTCAAATAATTTAACTTGACTTTTCTACTGTCTTCATTTCTTTGTCTGATTCCAACTTCCTTTGATTATTATATCACGATTTGTACCATTTTCATTTCCATGGCTACAATTCTGGTTGGTTACCAAAGTGACCACAATTCTTTGCATATCTACCCACTAACAAGAGGAGTGCAGTTACCTACTCCTTGAATCTGGGCTGGCTTATAATTTACCGTGGAACATAGAATGCTCCAGAAATGAAGTTATGTGAAGTCTAAATCAAAGCTTCAAAGAGACTTTTCATGTTCTGCTTTCCTTCTTGAGATTTCTGCCACTACTACCTATTAAACATACCTGGCCCAGCAGCAGGATGAGCGAACACACAAGACAAGCCACACCAGCTCAGCCATCTTAAACCAGCCAGCCTCCTTGATCTAACAACTGACTACAGTCATATGAACAGGCCCAGAGAAGCTCGCCTCAGCACAGCTCACACCGGCAGAACTGGCCTGTAGAGCCCACTCCAAATTGCCACCCCACAGAACTGGAGGATAAATAAATGGTTACTGTCTTATATCATTGAGTGTCAGCGAGTCTGGTATGCATCAAAATGTAACCTAGCCACTTATGAAAACTCTATTCCAGTTAAACTGGCCTACTATTTAGCCTCCCACTTTTTTTTTTTTTTTTAAGATTTACTTATTTATTTTTGAGACAGTACGCAAGCATGAGCAGGGGGAGGGGCAGAGTTGGAGAAGCAGACTCCCAGCTAAGCAGGGAGCCTGACACATGACTTGATCGCAGGACCCTGAGTTTATGACCTGAGCCAAAAGCGGACACTTAACCAACTGAGCCACCAGGGCGCCCTATTTTCCCACTTTGATACTTGCATACTTATTTCACACTACTTTCATTTTTCTTGTCTTTTAATGCTGTCTTATTGATTAAATTCATTGGCATATTTTACCTTCTGATTATATTATTGCACATACTCTAGCTTGCTATTTAAATACATACACATACACAATTTTTTCACAAACCTGTTATAAGACGACTAACATAAAAACTGCTTATACAACTGGGTTAAAGAAGTACCATAAAAAAGGTAGAAAAGTAGATTAGCTCTAGTTACAGAACAATTTCTATACAGAATTATGTAAAATTTTATATAGGTTATTTTATTTTTCTGGCCTTAGTTTTCACTTCTGTATAATACTTATAGTCCTCTGATCCTTCTACTTGCTCCAATAATTTCTTGGGAATATGATAATGATAATGTTAATAAAAACTACAAATATACTCAGAAACTTCTATGTGCCAGATATTGGACTAAGGATTTTATATACATTCACTCATTTAATTCCTATGACATACATATCCAAATTATTTTAAATATCTTATAAAAATACAATATGCTATCATTAAACTATTCAGATTGGCTTAAAAAGCAAAAAGATTATAACTTGAAATTTACTCAAAATAATTTATTGTCATATGTCATCTCTCTGAAGGACAGGTTTCTTTTTTTTTTTTTAATTAAATTTTTTATTTATTTTCAGCGTAACAGTATTCATTGTTTTTTCACCACACCCAGTGCTCCATGCAATCTGTGCCCTCCCTAATACCCACCACCTGGTTCCCCCACCCTCCCACCCCGCCCCTTCAAAACCCTCAGGTTGTTTTTCAGAGTCCACCGTCTCTCATGGTTCACCTCCCCTTCCAATTTCCCTCCACTCCCTTCTCCTCTCCATCTACCCTTGTCCTCTATATTATTTGTTATGCTCCACCAATAAGTGAAACCATATGATATTTGACTTTCTCTGTTTGACTTATTTCACTCAGCATAATCTCTTCCAGTCCTGTCCATGTTGCTACAAAAGTTGGGTATTCGTCCTTTCTGATGGAGGCATAATACTCCATAGTGTATATGGACCACATCTTCCTTATCCATTCATCCGTTGAAGGGCATCTTGGTTCTTTCCACAGTTTGGCGACCGTGGCCATTGCTGCTATAAACATTGGGGTACAGATGGCCCTTCTTTTCACTACATCTGTATCTTTGGGGTAAATACCCAGCAGTGCAATTGCAGGGTCATAGGGAAGATCTATTTTTAATTTTGAAGGACAGGTTTCTAATAAATGTACCAGAAAGAAGACTTCTGAAAACTGAAACATAAACATTAAAGACCCCGAAACCACTAAAATTCTTTCGGAGACTCTTGTCCTATAGCTCCTATAACTCACCCTATATAATGACTTCTGGAAATCATGCATAGTAAGTGTATGCAGCCTGGTTCTTCGGATTCATGCTTTGTTAAATGCAATAAATTATGAATAGTTACAAATAGATTTATTTGAATTACATCTGATTATAAGACTATAGAGAGAAAAATTGCTATAGCTCAATAATCTTGATGGGTATGATCATCTGAGTCAAGGCTCTTGGAGAAAAGATGAGGCATACAAGTTGGATGATATGACGAGATGATTTCTTAACAGAATGAATAGCTGCATTGAATGTACGTTACCAGAAGCAAGACTCAAGTCTAACTGACCCTTTCTAGTTCACTGTTGCTATTGTATATGAAGACTCAAAAATATATTTATACATAAACTATATTTATCACTCAAAATTAGAGAAATAAGAACCAAAGAATAGAATCAGGATTCATAAAGATTCCAACAAACTGCAAGAATCAAAGCCAGATTGCTTAAACTCATTAGAAACAGGTTCAACTCACACAGGTTACAATAGGGCAAAACCTAGCTTAACAAAATTCCATGTTTAAACAATTAAACAATAAAACAACAACAACAACAAAACCCCCACATTTTGTTCTTCTGTAATTTCAACATGGAAGAATGATTATGACTTGATATCAAAAAGTAGTAAGGTAAAGCATAAGACCAGTGTTTGAGTTTGTAAGACGTGGAAGGCTATGATTGCTCTTTACATTTGTGGGGAGAACTACTTTCTAGTTCTGGCTTCCACTTTGTAAGAAGAATATCAATACACTTTAGTCCAATCTTTGAAAGTAAGCTGAAATGAAACTTTTAGATGTAGAACTTTTAAAAGAACCAGCAATACTTTATCCATAAAAATATTAGGTCTTTTCAAATTAAGTTCCATGAAACAACAGATGCACTCTTTGCAGTTAAAAAAGAAATAAGAACAATGCACCATAGAAAGAATGTAGAAAAATAGTAACTTTTTAAGCAGACAATAGTATATTACCTGTTATGCATTGTTTTATTATAACAAAATTACCTTATGTTAAATAATCTATATTCTCAGTAGAGGTCAATGAAGCATTACTATCCTCTAATTTTTGCTAATTGGACAAAACCAGTCAGGCAAACAGCAATGATGTTTCCATGAACATACCTACCCCATCATTGGATATACCTAATGAACACTCTAAATACACTCCCTCAATTTTAGTTTCTTTACTTTTTTGGGTTAGATCATTTCAATAATTCTTCATAGCAATATTTATTATTTTAAGCTAAAAATCAGTTCTAGAATAACATGTGTTTAAAAGGAATCATTAGCAACTATAATTTTGCAGAAGATTTTCATTGATTCATAGAATACGAAAAATCCCTGACATGATTACACAACAAAAATTTTCTAATTCTCTCTTGCTATCTTTTGATCTTCCTTAGGAAAAAGTATGATGTTTTCTTTTTACACTAACAATTTAATATAGTATAAATTACAGATATTTTAAAAATAAGTTAGTATTCCTTTACTATTCCTGTCTTCATTTCATATAAATATATATATTCCCACAAGGTGGTGCTCTTTATTTAAAAATTCCACAGAAAGCAGTTTTATTTTTTATTTGCATAGTGCTCAAAGACATGATACAGGCTTCAGCTTATTATGAATGATGAAATGAGCCATGAAAATGCATGCATTATTTAAAATTTATATTTACTGATCATCCCACTTAACTTATTGGATTAAAGTTAGATTTTTATTTAAAAATGCTAAATGCAAAAATAAGTTTTAGTAGCATTCAGTTACTGAAAATTTAGAAGTCTTAAAAATTCAAGGTTAAAATCTGAATAGGAAAATGCAGAAGCAAAAACATGAAAGGAATGAAGGAAGAAGGTAAATTTGCCTGGAATAGATGTTCTTCTCTGGAAAGAGAAGAAAACTAGAATATAGCAAGCAAACACTATCTGGAAAGCCTTTAATATTAAGCTAAGTACAGAGGATTCACATACTAAGCCATTACATTAACTTGAATTCAGCTAGTGGGAAAGGAGAGAGGAAAGCCAGGGAGAGAGAGATGTAGAAAGAAGAAGAAAATAAGTTGAATAATGATAGTGATTTTATTCACCGTTTCTTTCAAGGACTGTATTTACTAAGAATGAGGTAGGAAGTTTGAATCTGTTATTTCTTTAGTGCCCTCAGTTCCCTCAATTCTTTTAGAGTACGACATCTCACCTTCCTGAGGCCCATTCTAGTGTTCAAAATGTGGTACTATTTGTTCCTATCACTCCTCAGGGAAAGCCAGAGAGTTTATCTAGTAATCAGCCAAAGGAAGAATAATATATTTCAATACTGGGATAAAAGTAATTGTATGAGGAGTTCTACTTCCACTTAGAATAAAGGAAGTATTAAGAGAGCATTGCCTCCATGCTAGCAATGAGGAGTAACCAGGCTATCTGAAAACCATAATATTTTTTTTTTCTTTAACAATCAGAAAGGTGAGGATACAAGGCATCCAGACAAATCAAATTTCCAAGGTTAACAAACCCCTCTAAGGACAAACAGGATATACAAACTGCTTAATTACTGGCAGAACATGGGAGGCAAATAAAAGCAGACATAAAAGGAAGTGAGAAAAAGTAAACTCATATTTCAACAATTTTTTTTTAAATTTTATTTATTTATTTGACAGAGAGAGATCACAAGTAGGCAGAGAGGCAGGCAGAGAGAGAGAGAGAGGGAAGCAGGCTCCCCACTGAGCAGAGAGCCCGATGCGGGACTCAATCCCAGGACCCTGAGATCACGACCTGAGCCGAAGGCAGCGGCTTAACCCACTGAGCCACCCAGGTGCCCATATTTTAACAAATTCTTAAAAGCCTAGTATGGGCTCTCGTGAGAGATCAGAATCCTGGGAACTCCATGCCCCAGGGGAGTCTGTACCTGTTGACTACCAGCTCTTTAACTAAATGAGCTCAGCTGCTGCTTCGGAACAGTTATGAAAAAAGAAAAAGATACCTGCCACTGTGAGAAGAGCAAGAACCCTTCTAATATCTAACAACTGATCTTGTTTTAATTAAAAGGGGGAGGGGCATCTGTCTACAGGAAATAGAAAGATAGAAAGTCCCTTCCATTGGTCCCAGGCAAAGGTTGGCTGCCACTAGGGAAGGGACCAGCCCAGTCCAAAGGCAACTGCCACGGGGAGAATTATAGAAATCCATCCCTTCTAACCAGCACTAACAGTAAGAAAAAGCCATTTGCCACTGGAGGAGAAGCAAGTAGCCTACTCAAGCCAAGGAATATGCAATGATACAAAGAAGAGATCTACCACTGTGGGGAAGGCAAGAAGACTGGCTTGTGGAAACACCTACTAAATCAGGGCAATCAGCTACCTTGGAGGAGGAATAGCAAAATTCCCATTGAGAAAGGGGCAGGAAAATGGAGAAAGACCCAGTTCTCAGTTTTGGTGCACGGACCCAGCTTAAGACCAAGACTTGAGGAGAACTGTGAAGGCCCAGCCCCCCCTTCCATGGCTCCTACCATGAGCTTTGCAATGAGTAACAAGCAACTACAATCTTTTGCTACAGAAGATGTAAGAATGCAAAGCTTTCTCTCCACCCGCCTTGAAGGATAGCCACATAGTGTTTTCCAGAGGTTGAGGGTGGAACAGGAACACTTCAACAAACCATCTGGCGTTCCAAAACTCATATAAAATACAATATACATATAGTTCAAAAAAGGAGATTTTTAAGCCTTTGTTGTAATGAAACAAATCAAATCTGACTACTAACTACTGACTCTGCCCCCACATTAATGGCATGATAGAGTGCGGTAACAATTTGTGGACATAAATATTGTTCACCTCAGTTTATTTTTACTTTCACACAATGTCTGTTATTCAACCAGTAATTAATGGCAAGGCATACAAAAGGGGGAAAAAAAGTTTAATAGAACCAGACATACAGAAATCCAAGTTGTTCAAACACTGGAACTTTCAGCTAGAAACTTTAAAATAACTATGACTGATATATTGGGAAATCTGATTTCATAAGTGGATATTATGTACAAAATAGGAAATTTCAGCATAAACATAGAAACCATAAATAAAAGAATCCAATGGAAATGCATGAAATTAAAAACATGGTATCAGAAATTAAAAATTTGATTGATGGGGGTGCCTGGGTGGCTCAGTTGGTTAAGCATTTGACTTTGGCTCAGGTCATGATCTCACGGTCCTGGGATTGAGCTCCACATCAGGCTCCCCACTCAGCAAAGAGTCTGCTTCTCCCTCTCCCTGTGCCCTTTTCCCTGCTCATGCATTCTCTCCCTCTCAAATAAATAAATAAGATCTTTAAAAATTTTTGATTGATGGGCTTAGTAGCAAACTAGATCAGTAGAGAATGATGAACTTGAAAATGAGTAAATAGAAATTATCCACACTGAAACACGCAGAGAAGAATGGAAAAACAAATTGAACTTTAAAAACCCGTAAGACAGTATCCAACAGTCTAAAATACATGTAAAATTTCCAAAACAATTGGGAACAAAACCTATATATTCAAGAAGTTCAGAGACTTCCAAGAGAGGGAAATAAGAAGAAAAACACAAACAGGCAAATCATAGTAAAAATACTAAAAATCAAAGATATAGAGAAAATCTTGAAGGCATCCTCAGGAGAAAAAAAACAATATATATGTATATATAAGAAAAAATAATTACAAATTAAAGGATACTTCTTGGGGCACGTGGGTGGCTCAGTAGGTTAAGCCTCTGCCTTCGGCCCAGGTCATGATCTCAGGGTTCTGGGATCGAGCCCCACATCAGGCTCTATGCTCAGCAGGGAGACTGCTTCCCCCTCTCTCTCTGCCTGCCTCTCTGCCTACTTGTGATCTTTCTCTCTCTGTCAAATAAATAAATAAAAATCTTAAAAAAATAAATAAAAATAAAATAAGGGGTACTTCTTGTCAGAAACTATGAATGCTTACAGACAATAAAGAAACATCTCTACTGAAAGGCAAAAAATCTTCATCTAGAATCCTATAAATGATGATAATATATTTATCCAGGATTATGTAAAAAGTAAAATATGTCATATTGTAGTATAGTAGTAAGGTTAGTTCAACAACTAAAATTAATTCATAGGGCGCCTGGGTGGCTCAGTGAGTTAAGCCTCTGCCTTCGGCTCAGGTCATGATCTCAGAGTCCTGGGATCGAGTCCTGCATCAGGCCCTCTGCTCAGCAGGGAGCCTGCTTCCCCCCTCTCTCTGCCTGCCTCTCTGCCTACTTGTGATCTCGCTCTTTGTCAAATAAATATATAAAATTTTTAAAAAATAAAATTAATTCATATAATCACTAGAAAAGGGCACATTTTTTTCAATCAATAGAAAGTCAGAAAAACAATTAAATAAAAAACAGATCAAGTTCATTAAAATGGTCCCTAGAAACTGGGAACTTATTCAATTTGAAATGAAAAAGGTTCTAAAAATTAGACAAAACAAAACAGAAAAGAAAGCCCTAGAACTGATATCCTTCTTAAAAACAAAATGATGATGTTACTCCTCCTAACAACAGGAATAGGAAAAGGATGTCCAGCCTTACTATTTCTTTCAACATTTTTTGGAGAGTCCTAACCAAATAAAGTCTTTATTTTCACAAAATATGATCATCTACATAGATAGCAACTAGAACTAATAGTGTATAGAGTAAGATCGTAGAATATAAGGTCAATATAGAAAAATAAATTTTAAGCTCATATATCTTTTTTTAAATATTTTATCTATTTATTTGACAGACAGAGATCACAAGTAGGCAGAGAGGCTGGCAGGGGGTGGGGGGTGGAGCATGCTCCCTGTTGAGTAGAGAGCCCGATGCGGGGCCCAATCATAGGACCATGAGATCATGACCTGAGCCGAAGGCAGAGGCTTTAACCCACTGAGCCACCCAGGCACCCCAAGTTTATACATCTTTTCAATGAACATTGGAAATTAAAATGTTAAACCAATTTCAGAGTGGATTTTTTTTAAAAAACTAAATAAATGGAGGGACATTCCATGTTCACAGACTGTAAATTCAATGCTGATAAGATATCAATTCTCCCAAAACTGGATCTATAGATTCAATGCAATTTCAATAAAACCGTGGCAGGTTGTTTTACTGCTATTGTTTGTCTTGTCTGTAGAACTTGACAAGTTGATTTCAAAGTTTACATGGAAATGTGAAAACCTACAATAGTCAAAATAAGAACAAAAGTATAAATCTTTCAAGGGTTAGTATAAAACCACAGTAATCAAGACTCTGGTATTGAGAAAAGATGGGTTTATAAATCAATGGAAAAGGAGGAGTCTAAAACAGAGCAAAACAGATATGGTGAATTTATTGTGGCAAAGGTTTGATCATAATTTCATGAAGAAATCATAGTCTTTTTAACAACTGATACTGAAACAACTGAATACCCACATGAGAAAAATTGAACACTGACACATGGTCCACAAAAACTATCCATTCATGGAACACAGACTTAAATATCAGAGCTAAAGCTATAAAACTTCCATATAAACTACAGGAAAAAAATATTTATTACCTTTATTTCAGCAAAAATTTCTTAGGACCCAAAAACATAAATCATAAAAGAAAAAAAGATAAATTGGACTGCATCAAAATTAAAATTAGTTTCTTTTTGCAAGATACTGTTAAAGTAAATGAAAAGACAAGCCAGAGATTGTAAAATATTCATAAAATATGTATCTAATAATGGACTTATTTCCTCACTATGTAAAGAACTCTGAAAAGTTAAAGAGAGAAAAAAAAAATCTTTTAATGGGTATACAACCATTAAGTATAGTGGTCAAAAAGCATTATACAGCATGTTCAATATCATTACTTATCAAGAAATGAAAACTAAAACTCTAACAAGATATCATGAGATATTCATTAGAGTGACAAAAATAAAAGAGGACAGACGATACCAAGTGTTGGTAAGAAGACTGGAACAATTAGAATTCTCATACATTGTGTTGATGCAAAATGATAAGCTGCTTTGGCAAACAACTTGCTAGTTTCTTACAAAATTAAGGATCACTTATTAGACAATATAGAAATCCCACTTGTAGGTATCTTCTCAAGAGAAATTAATATGCAATTGAATTTTCATAGAAGGTTTCTTCACAATAGCCAGAAATTTAAAATGTCCCTAATGTCTATCAACTGACAACTGGATAATCAAATTGTGGTATAACTATACAGTGGGATACTACTGAGTAGAATATACTACTGATACCAACAAAACTATATAATAATTACAAAATTGTTATGCTAAGTGAAAGTAGCCATACTGTATGATTCCATTTATATGAAATTCCAGAAATATCAAAATTATCTTCACAAACAACAGATCAATGTCTGCCATGATGTGAGTGTCACATCATGGGACAAAGGGGCATGGAAAATTTTAGGGTAACAGGAATGTTCTATATTTTGATTGTGGTAGTGATAAAAAACTAATCAAACTGTATACTTTGAAAATGTTAATTTTATTCCCTAAATATTACACCTAAGTAATTTTAATAAATATATTGAATGAGTTGATCAATCATTGTGTTGTCAGTCTTTACCATGGTTTCTTCTTAAGGGATTTTCAAAAATAATTTTACTTATTGTCTGTCTGTCCATCCTTCCTTCTTTCCTTCCTTCCTTTCTGTCTTCTGGTTCATAGAAATCCCAATGCATAAGAAGCAAAGCCACCTAAGTTTAGGCTTATAACCTACAGTCAACAGGAATTAGTAAAAATTCCTGCACAGGAGAATGAAATCAAATATATAATTTTGAAAGATAAAACTAGATTCGGTTATCAAGAATGACTGGTAAAGAGAAGGGTAGGGCACGACAAGGTCAGAAACCCCTGTAATATTACTTAAGTTTTTTTTCCTCTTCCATTTCAAGTGGAAGAATAGAGATCAAAAGAGACTTCAGATCTGGAGCCAGAGATTTTAGATTTAGCTGCCCGAAGTGGAAGCTAGGGTAGTTCTTAACCTGTAGGAATGTAAGTATGTCCAGAGAGAAGCATATGCCCAAGCACTGAATTTTAGGGCATGGTTGCTTGGTTGCAGTGGGAGAAAGAAGAGGAGTCTTTCAAGGCAGGGACAGAGTAGGAACAAATGCCACAGAGAGAGCAAGGGAAATGAAGAATGAAATTAGGTCAGTAGATTCAATTACTACAGCTCCAAATATAATTTTCAAACATTCTGTTATAGTTTGGGAATAGAAATAATTCCACAGAAAATGAAGGAGAATGTGGCTGAGAAATTATAGCAGGAGGCATAATGTTGTAGTTTGAATCTGGTTGTATAGAAGAGATATAGACCCACAGAAGAGAGAAAAGTATCACCCTATAGAATGGTTTTAAGTACAGGGACTATCTGAAAGTAGAGAAAGAGGGGTCACTGGAGAGGAAGGGATTGCTGGAGGAAAAAGGACTATCAGAAGGTTAAAGATCCCTAAAGTGCTAAAAGAGAAGGAGAGTGATACTATAGGTGAAAACCATTAGAGATGGGGGGAAAAGTGATCTATTAAGATAGAAGTAGAGAAGATTTATTCTTGCTGCAGGGGAAGTCTACAACATTTTTTTCAAAAAACCTTACTGGGAAAAGAGTTCAGGGCCAATGTATCAGTGTTATGTATACATGAGCAGAACTTTAAAATGTTGCCGTTATTTTTTCTTTCTATTCATTACTACTTCTTTCTTTCTTCTACTTGGTTCTTCCTGTCAAGACCAGCTTGCAAGGTGAGTCAAATTGTGTTATTTTAATGGCATTATGATTGAAGGCTACAAGAGACTTGGAATTTTCATTACATTTATTCAAGAATTATCACAATCCTCCCGTAACAGTGCATTTGTGAAATGCAAGTTTGATTTTTCAGTTGGGAAAACTGATGCTCTGTGAGAATATATAGCTTGAGAAAAATCAAGATGCTTATTAAAGTGATAAAATTGGGATTAAGCCCTAGGGTCCTTTATTATGACTCATATAACCACAGTAATATTTTCTTTTGTTCTTTCCCGCAGTGAAACTAGAATCTATTATTGCCTTCTGAATGACAGCATTTCTTCCTGATTAATTCTAAAGAGGAGTTTCCACAATGCAGTTCTGACCGCACTCCCCACTCCCTGCCAAAAAAAGCTAGTTCCATTTCTGTCAAGATAGGACTGTGGGCAAGTTTGATTTTTTATTTGTTTTTTCCTTTTTGAGTCCTGATTCCCTTATTTTTAAGTAAAGGTATACTTCTAGACAGTTTGTAAGATCCATTTCAGTTCCACATCTCTATGAGTCTAAAAGTGGACTAACTGCCTAGCCATATGTATGAACAAAACTTTGGCTTTGCTGTGGGTTTATATCCTCCTTTATGCACCACTTGAGTTTTATATATAGGCACTTTTTAAAAAGTTATACCATGTGATCTGGTTATAAAATTAAGAGAATGCTATGAGGCTTACTGCTCACAGGAATTATCGAAAGCAATGTGAACTAGATTTGTGGTCTTACAAAAACGTCATTGGCAATTTGCTTCAGAATTCTATTCCTATAATGTACTGCTGAGGAAAATTAAAAATTTTTCTCAAGATGTTAGGCAAAAAGTTCTGAACTCTAAATCATTTGACACATAAATCCCTTATTTATATAAAAATAAATATTATCTAGTCTACTATAGTGAGGCACTAGAACTTGGCTCCCCTAACATCTTTCTTCTTCTTTAATGTAACACTCATAAGTTTTCAACCAGGAAGCTCCTATTTAATGTCCTATAGTGCATACTTTTCCTCTAATTTGCTTCAGTACTGGCCTGGATTGCTCTCTCCTCTCCTTCTACACTCTTTACCTAGATGATCTTAACTACCTCCATGACTTTAAATATTATGTACGTACTCTCATCCCTGAAATTTAAATCTCAATCCATATAAATAACTCCAGCTAAATCACATTCTCCTCCTTCCCTCCCCACAAATTTTTCTTTTTCGTGCTCCTTGTTTTGGTAAATGTCACGATCATCTATCTAGTATCTCAGCCCAAAACTTAAAAAGGCATTTTTAATTTTTTGTCAACACATACAGTCAATCCATCAGCAAGTCACCAACTGGAACTTCAAAATATACCTCAGCCTAGTGCACTTCTGTCACCACCAGCTTCAGTCAGACTCCCACCATCTCTTCCCTGGAGTCATACCATCGTGCTTCCTGCTTCAATTCTCGTCTTACACCACTCATTTTTTAAGAGCATCCAACATAATATTTTTTTAAGATTTTATTTATTTATTTATTTGACAGACAGAGATGACAAGTAGGCGGAGAGGCAGGCAGAGAGAGAGAGGAGGAAGCAGGCTCCCTGCTGAGCAGAGAGCCCGATGTGGGGCACTATCCCAGGACCTTGGGATCATGACCTGAGCCAAAGGCAGAGGCTTTAACCCACTGAGACACCCAGGTGCCCCAAGATTTTTAACACATAAACGTGATCATATAATTCCCTCACATAAATCTCTCCTAGGACTTCCCATAGCACCTGAAAAAAAAAACAAACTCCTATCAGACTCAAAATGATCTGGCCACAGGGAAAGTTTAATTTAACATCACCTTCCTGCAGTTCCCTAAACTTCAGTCATATTTAAATCCTGTGCACCTTGTATTAGTTTCCTGAGCATGCTGTAATAAACTACCACAACTTGGAAGCCTAATATAATAGGAATTTATTCTTTTTTTAGTTCTGGATGCCAGGAGTCTGAAACCAAGTTGTTGGGCCGCTGGGGGAGGATTTAAACTCTGAGGGAGAACCCGCCCCATGCTTCTTTCCAGCTTCTGGGGGTTATCAGGAATCCTTGGCATTCACTGATATGTAGGTGCATGGCTGCAATCTGTCTCCAGTTTCACACGGTGTTCTCCTCTGTGTGCTTCTCAGCATCCTCTCATCTTCTTATAAAGATACTCGTCACTGGATTTAGAGCCCATCTTAAATCCAGGATGATTTGATCTTAAGATCTGTTTTTTAAATGAGGTCACATTCTGAGGTTCTGGGTAGACATGAATTTTCAGAGACACTATTTAACCCACTACACTCTTCATATTATTTCATCTGCCCAGATCATTCAGCATCTACCCTTTAGACGATTCATCTTTTTTAGAGTTAATTTCTCAGAGAGATTTTCCTTGACTTTATCTTTCATTCTTTTTTTTTTTTTAAGATTTTATTTATATTTTCAAGAGAGAGAGACAGAAAGAACAAGCAAGCACGAGCAAGGGCAGGGGGGTAAAGAAGCAGCAGACTCTCTGCTGAGCAGGGAGCCGGATGCAGGACTCAATCCCAGGATCTTGGGATCATGACCTGTCCGAAGGCAGACACTTAATCAACTAAGCAACCCAGGAACCCTTATCTTTCACCCTTAATAACAGGTCCCTGTTGCTGCCTTTACAACACTAGCCAAACATGTATAATTTTAGTGGTATATTTTACTTTACATAACAAACACACTGCAAGAAACAAGTGTAATGTTTAAGGAATGAAAAATAATTTTTAAAAATCACCTGAAGAATATAGAATATAAGGAAGAAGGAAAAGAAAATGAGCAGAAACAATTTTAAGTCTAAAAAGATGTCAAAGAAGGGTACCTGGCTGGTTCAGTAGAGTATGTATGTAATACTTAATCTTGGGGTCATGACTTTGAGCTCTACATCGGGTGTAGAGATTACTTAAAAAAATTAAATTCAGATTAAAAAAAATAAATAGGTGTCAAAGATGAACTCTGAGAAAATAATGAGAAGTAAAAGGGAAGATGCAAGGCAATAACACTTCGTATTACATAAGTTGTTCAGGAAAAAAACTAAAGTTCTAAAAAATTAGACTTTCCACTGCAAATATACATCACATCATTTTTAACCATTCATCCATCAATGGACATCTGGGTTCTTGCCATATTTTGGCTATTGTGAATATGGATGCAGATAGAGCAACAGATAGATATAAAATGCAGTAGAATATTACTCAGCTATCAAAAAGAATGGAATCTTGCCATCTGCAATGACATGGATAGAACAAGAGGGTATTAAGCTAAGCAAAATAAGTCAGAGAAGGACGAATACCATATGACTTCACTCATGTGGAATTTAAGGAACAAAACAGATGAACATAGGGAGGGAAGGAAAATAGATAAAAACAAAGAGTAAGACAAACAATAAGAAACTCTTAAGTATAGGAAACAAACTGAGAGTTGTTACAGTGGAGATGATTGGCGGATGGGATAATGGGGTGATGGGCATTAAGGAGGGCACTTGTAATGAGCAATGGATGTTATATGAAACTGATGAATCATTAAATTCTACCCCTGAAACTAATTAATATATTCTGTTAATAAATCGAAGTTAAATAAAAATTTTTTAGAAATTAGACTTTCCAGTCTATTAATTTCAGCATAAGTACTATAGAGCCCTCTGATAGGATCAGCACAAAATAGCTTTTTCTGACTTCCAAAAATAGGAGCTTTCCAGAGACAACAGCATCATAAAAAGGGAAAAGGAAGGAAAGTCGGCTTCTTAGTCATTCCTATTAAATCCAACTTCGACAGGAGATAATAAGAGAGTTAGATGTGTGGCTATGGATACCCTGATTGATGACATATCTAAATAAAACCTTCATACATTTTAGCAAACCTGCATTTTTTATAGTTACTTTGACAATACATTAGAATTCTTGCCACATCTTCAACATTAATATAAATGAAACTTCAAGTATTTGCAGCAATCTTTCTCACTATATATTAAAAATGGAATTCCTTCATGTCCAAATCAATATTTAAAATTGTTTGAATAGCACTAAAATATGTGAACTTAAGTTAATGTCTTGATGATTTTAGAATTACATTTCTTAAGGGCAAGAACATGGCATTCTTCCTGGGTTCCTTATGGCATCCAACCTCATCTCGTTCAGATTAGCAAATCAAGACTGCCATGGTATCAAAAGAGCTGATTAGTGGCCCCAAAGAAACTAATTCATAACTAGAACTTTAAAGGGGAAAGAAGGAAGGGAGTCTTACTGTATGATATCAGCTGTACTCATTTTTTTCTTAAAAATTTATTTATTTATTCATGAGAGACACAGGGAAAGAGGTAAAGGCAGAGAGAGAAGGAGGCACCCCACAGAGCAGGGAGACCAATGTGGGACTCAATCCCAGGACACTGGGATCAAGACCTGACCCAAAGGCAGATGTTTAACAGACTGAGCCACCCAGGTGCCCCTCAACTATACTCTTTAGCTTAATACTAGTGATATCTTCTAAAAATAATACCAGGTAAAGTCAAATTTTATACTTGAGCTTTTTTTTTTCTTTTGGCTTAGAGAGATTAAGTTCCAATGTTAACAAACACAAAATAAACAAAACATAATTACAAGTAAGAAGTTCCAGATATTTATAAATATTTTCAAAGAATACTAATATAAACCCTTCTCTAATTATTGCTAGTGATGTATGCATTTTGATAATTTTTTTACAGCATTAAAGTTCTGTGGAAAGTAGCAAAACAAAGAAGCTAATACTTTTCAAATCTTCATTCTGGAGCAGCTTATCTTTTTACCTAATGAGTGTAATGTTATTTTTTATACTTTTTTTTTTATCAGTTGTAAGTGTGTATAAATATACTCATTTTTTTTTAAGATTTTATTTATTTATTTGAGAGAGAGGTAATGAGAGAGAACATGAGCGAGGAGAAGGTCAGAGGGAGAAGCAGACTCCCCGTGGAGCTGGGAGCCTGATGCGGGACTCAATCCCAGGACTCCAGGATCATGACCTGAGCCGAAGGCAGTCGTCCAACCAACTGAGCCACCCAGGCGTCCCAAATATACTCATTTTTGAAAAACTTTTTTATACTCTCAACTATCTGGGAACTGTAATATTTTACATAGTTTATTCATAATAATCCATCTTCTTTCCACTTAAAAAAATCAAAATAAGTCACATTTCCTTGAAAATTTTCATTTCATTCATTGCAGCATTAGCCAAAAGATATGTGTGTGATTTAGCTATTAAAGGAGAATAATTGTACTAAATGAATCTTGAAAATTGGACCCAACTACAGCTGTTAAATATGGAAAAGTCTGGAAGAGTTTATATTTGGTTAAATAAAAAGGAAGAAGAAACAGAAGGAAGGAGATCAGGAAAAATATTTATTATTAAATATAAATAAATTCAGATATAAATTTTGATAAGTGGAAAGTACTTTGTGTGTACTTCTGATGTGTGAGTACCTGGTAAGCATAATCTCTGTATAGTGAATGCATATGGTGAGCTGCCAATATTTTATTTATTTTTAAAGATTTTATTTGTTCATATTTTTAAGAGAGAGGGAGAGAGAGCACGCAAGGGGTGGGGCAGAGGGAGAGGGACAGGGATAAGCAGACTCTACACTGATTGTGGAGCCCAACACGGGGCTTGATCTGAGGACCCTTAGATCATGATCCTGGAATAATGATCTGAGCTGAAATCAAGAGTTGGATGCTTAACCAGCTGTGCCACAGAGGTGCCCCTAGAGTTGCTAATATTTTAAAGGGAGTGATCTTTATGAGTGCACATGTAAAGGGAAAACAGTTGCATTCCTAGTGAATATTAGTTGCTAAATAAATATCTGAATAAAATAATGACAGTAATTAGTGAATAAAAGAGTTCACTTCTATTCTTAGAATGTTGAAATCTTATCATAAAAATCATTACAGGGGCACCTGGGTGGCTCAGTGGGTTAAAGCCTCTGCCTTCAGCTCAGGTCATGATCTCAGGGTCCTGGGATCGAGCCCCGCATCGGGCTCTCTGCTCAGTGGGGAGCCTGCTTCCCTTCCTCTCTCTCTGCCTGCCTCTCTGCCTATTTGTGATCTCTGTCTGTCAAATAAATAAATAAATAAATAATCATTACATAATTAATATATAATTATAAATAAGTACTAAATTTGTATCTATATTTTGGCTACACCTATGTATATAATTATATGATTTTTCCCTATTCATTAATATGGTGAATTATAATTATTGAATTGCAAAAGTTAAAATAACTTGCATCTCTGGAACAAACCCAACTAATTTCTGATGTCATGTTTTTATGTATTGCTTCATGTAATTAGTTAACACTTTAGATTAATTTTCAGGCTTTGCTTTAAGACTTCTCCCTCTGGCCTCATGTGGCAGACATACCCTAGGATGGCTCCATATTCATCCCTTCTCTAATCCTCCCCATCTGAGCATGGGCAAGGTCTAACTAAACAGAATATGGCAAAGGTAATAGGATGTCATTCCAATCACTGCATATATATGTGTATACATGTGTATACAGGCACATACAGTGTGTGTATTTATATACACATGTATATATACATGTATATATACATACATGTACATATATTTTTATATATGTACATACAGGCATATATACCAACAATTATTTGAACTTGGAAGGGAGCCTGACTTCATATGAAAATGCAGCCTAGCCCACACCTTCATCACAGCCACTTAAACCCTGACCAGAAGACCCAGCTAGTCTATTCTCAAACTCCCGAACCACAAAAACTGAGATAATAAGTGTGTTGCTTTAAGCCTCTTAGGTTGTGGTAATTTGTTACACAGCAATAGAAAACTAATACACCTCATAAAATGACTTGGGAAGTGTTTTTTTTTAATTGCCTTTTAAAGCTTTTAATAGTTGGTATAATTCCTCCATTAATGAAACCATCTGCTCCTGCAGTTTTCTTTGTGAGATTTTTATTTGAAGACTTCTTTCACATAGTAAAAAGTATTACTTGTATTTCTTACTTCTTGTGTTAAATTGGCCATGGTGTATTTGTCTAGGAATTTCCACATTTCATCTACAATTTAAAATTCATAAGCATAAATTCTATTCAAAAATCCTTTCACTATATTTAATTTATTTGCATCTTTTCACTTATTTTACCAACCCAACAGAGAGCTATCAGTGTTAATAATTTTTTCAACAAATAACTTTAGCTTTGTTTATACTCTTTTAAATATTTCTATTCTGTTTTACTAGTTTCTGCTACTTGCTTCATTATTTTTTTTCTTATTCTTTAGGTTTTATTTGCTTCATTTCCCTTAGCTTCAAGATGAATACTTACATCATTAATTTTTAACCTTTATTTTTTCTTATATAAATATTATCAATTTCTCTCTGAGGCTTTAATTGTCTCTATATGTTTCAATATGTGGTATTCAATATCACTGAATTTAAAAATTTTTAATTTTCGGGGCGCCTGGGTGGCTCAGCAGGTTAAAGCCTCTGCCTTTGGCTCAGGTCATGATCCCAGGGTCCTGGGATCGAGCCCCGCATCAGGCTCTCTGCTCAGCAGGGAGCCTGCTTCCTCCTCTCTCTCTGCCTGCCTCTCTGCCTACTTGTGATTTCTGTCTGTCAAATAAATAAAAAATAAATAAATAAATATATAATTAAAAATTTTTAATTTTCAAATTCTTCTCTGACCAGTGAGTTATTTAGAAGTATTTGTCCTACTTTCCAAAAACTTGAGTATTTTCTATTTTATCAATTTTAAAATTTCATCCTTTTACTAATTTCTAGCTGAATTCTGCTATTTTAAGACAATATTCAACCTGATCCAATTCTTTAGAACATGCTGAGTCTTCCTATATGACAAACATCTGGTTAATTTGTAGAAATCAAGTACAGAGTTCTCTATATATCACTAGATCATGCTTGTTTTTCCTGTTGCTCAACTTATCATTAGCTTTACAAATTTTATCTTCTTGATCACTTAAGTACAAAAAGTATTAAAACGTTCCACAATGACCAAAGGTTTTTTACATCTTTTTATTTCTCTTAATTTTTGTTTTCTATACTTTAACTATTATGTTACTAGGTACATACAAATTAAAAAGTTTTCTATCTTCCTGGTATATCAATTTTTATGTTGAAGTATTTATCTTTTTACACTCGGTAATTTTTTTCTTAAAGACTATTTTCTAATATTATATAGCTACACAGGAGTTCTTTTCTTTAATTAGTATTATACAGTATATCTTTTCTATCATTTTTAATTTCAACCTCTCTCATTCTTATATTTAAAATTTCTTTTACAAACAAACATATTTTTTAAGAAGTCATTTGGGCAATCTTTATCTCAAATTGGCCATTTTTTCCCACTTAAAAATGTAATGCAATTACTTAAATACCTTTATTTAAAAGTTAGAATGATGTTGGTTGTAACGTAAAATTATAGTTAAGTTCTGGCTCTTTTAGAGAAGTAAATGAAATGAAATCCAGTGTTTCTAAATAGGCATCGCAGGAAGATTTTTTCTAAAGTTTGAAGAGAGAGCTGTCTACAGAGGGATAAAATAGTCATTCTTGTGGATTACCAGTTTTAATCTGTGGTAAAAGAAATGGAAAGCAGAGAAAATAATCAGGATTTTCAAAATTTCTCACCATACTCCAGTAAAAATATAAATGACTTCTATGAGTAAAATATAAGAATATCTGCAGGATTTGTTATGTAGCCAGAACACTATTTACAAATTTTCAAAAAACTTGGTGAACTCTTTTGGTCAAATATTCAATTTCTGGCATTTTAACTTCCCACTTTTCCATAATACTTAAAATTTTCTAAATATACTTCAACAGCTTCAAATATCTTTTTGGAAAAGTAATTTAATCTTGGAAAATAAAATCAAAGTCTTAAGGACATATTCTTATTACACAGTATTCTTGAATCAGCATGACTTTTAGTAAAAGTAAGAATTCTGCAGAATCTGAACTTAAATTTATTATGAATATATAATCACATTCCTTTTTAAAGTGCCTGCCATGGTTATAATTAATGTTAAGTGAAAAAAGAATATGCATGCAATTTCAAGCATTTACATTTTGCTGGTTCATGTTTCCCTCACTGTATGCATTTAAAAAAGAGTATCTAGGGGCACCTGGGTAGCTCAGTTGTTAAAAAAGAATACCTAGTTATATAGGGTTGGCTAGAGCAAGTTGTTTTCCCCCCAGATAAGTGCTCCTTCACAAAGAGAAACAAGTTCCTTGAGTACGGCTAGAAGGCAAGCAAGCCTTAATATTGGCTCCTATCTTCTGGAAGCCAAAGAGGGAAAAGGGAAGGATCCTAGCCGAAGAAGTCTGAGGTTTCTTACCCAGCCAAACTTTAATGAATACCACAAGTGGAAAGGGGGTAAATTCTTAGAAAACTAGCTCCTTTTCATGTTCCCAAGGGAGAAGGAGCATCCATCACCTTATTGGGGTCCTTGGAAAAGCAAAGGCAGCAGCCCTGGAGCTGAGCACATCCTGTCACCTGAGGCTCTGCTGGAATTGCCCATCAGACCCTTCCTCTTAGAGGGCAGCTAGGGGCAATCATGCCTACTTTCTGGAATGGCCAGTCAAGCATCGATCCAGTAGCCTAATCTCACTGAGGGTGAACAGGTATTTAGTTGTTAAACTACAGAGGCCATGGAGGTTATTTGGGGCTTCCCAGAAAAAGTGACACACAGATACTTTTCACAAAGTTACCTAAAAACCAGTTTTAATTTCATATTCTAAATAACTCTGGCAATTAAATAAGCTTATGTACTGTAAACAAGTTGCAGCTGCCAGCTTTATTAGTTGCTAGAGCCTATATACAGAATTGAACTACTTTTAGATAACAGGAAAAGAAAGACCCTTGATTTCCTTCCATCCAGAATAAAAGTTTTAATTTAATGGAAATTAGACCTAGCTCAACATTTACCTTTCAAAACAATCTTCCAAAAAAATAAAAATTAAATATTCAAAAACACATTTATCATTATTATTGCCTGTATCACAAAATTATGTATCTCTATACCTTTCTATACTTATTAATCATGTTTTAAAAAGAAACAACTGCTAACTAGTTAGAGTGCAAAAATCTTGCACTATAAAGATGTGTGTATGTATACACACACACACACACACACACACACACACACACACACACATACTGGAATACTATGCAGCCATCAAAAAAATGAAATCTTGCCATTTGCAACAGTGTGGATGGAACTAGATGGTATCATGCTGAGCAAAATAAGTCAATCAGAGAAAGACAATTATCATATGATATCTCTGTTATGAGGAGTTTGAGAGGCAGGATGGGGGGGGGGGTTGTGGGGTAGGGAGGGAAAAAATGAAACAAGATGGGACCAGGGAAGGAGACAAACCATAAGAGACTCGAAATCTCAGGAAACAAACTGAGGGTAACTGGGGGGTAGGGGGCGAGGGACAGGGTGGCTGGGTTATAGACACTGGGGAGGGTATGTGCTATGGTGAGTGCTGTGAATTGTGTAAGACTGATGATTCACAGACATCTATCCCTGCAAGCAAATAATACATTACATGTTAATTTTAAAAAAATCTATTGCACTGAGGTTTTGTGTTTTTTTTCTGAATAAAAAAAAATCTATTGCACTGAGTTATTTTTTTCTCAGATATTTTTTTCTGAAGTGCTTAGAATAACACTAAGTACACAACAGGCATTACAAATATGTTTTCTAAATCTTTATTTTTACTTTGTATTTTTCACATTTTAATGAGCAATTATATGTATAAAGCTGTATTCATCCATCTGTCTTTTCAGATAAACATTCTAAATTATAAGCATCTTTGATCAAGAATAAAAATAGTTCTACTTTATTGTGTTAGATAAGAACAATCTAATTAGAAACCAGCCTCTTGCTTAGTGAAGAAATCAAGACACTAAAAAAAAACTGTTCTGTTTTTTGCAGGAGGAAATATATGTTATATATGCTTTATATATTATACCTGTTTGCATGTTACCTATAAATATATATACACACATATATATAAGTAAACACATATATATAAGTAAACACATTTACATGTAATAAAAATAAATAGCAGAGAAAAGAAGGCAGGCACAAAAGAACAAAATATGAATGTACGTGAAATTGTATTACTCTTTTAAACAAAGTTATAATAGGTATTTTGGAGACCAAAGATAAGTAAATTAATTCATATTGAACTTTATATGATCAGAGAACAGAATATATCAATATATATTTCAATGTTTTATGGTATTATTATTAACAAAAATATATATCTTTGCAATAATGTAAATTTCTAATTGATGTTACTTATCATTTTTTTTCATTCACATATTGGTTTCCCCTCAAATTTTTTTCAAGTACTTATTTTCTTATAATTAGAAATTAACAGTAAATAACAAGACTATTTCCAACAAGGAGTTGTTTCATTACTCTGAGCTTCTCAAATAATGACCTATACTGGAAAAATCATTTCTACAATATTTCTTATCATACTAATCATTAGTGATACAATATGCCAAAGATCTCATACATGTTTCCCACATTCAGTATTATTTTGAAACCAACTTTCAGACATTTGCCTATAATTCATCTCTTCTCACTTTCACACTTACATTCTGAATGTAGGAAAACACATTCTAATGTTCCCTCTAATTAAACAGTTTGATTGTGCTGAAATATAAATGCTTAAATAGTTCTAATCTCTAAAGCATTAATGAGGAAGAAATAATATAACATGGGAATCATGTTACCATATATGCTAACCATCACATTATTCTCACGATAAAATTCCTGCATATGAACTATCTTTCAGTATTTTGGCTACATATTCATGCCATCAATACTTTAACCATTCTGACAAGTTAAAAATATTAATTTATTGATTATAATGAAGTCGATTCCTTTCTTTAATATTCCCTATCCACCCTGGTATATACCCAACTCCTACGGAGAATGTCCTTTGTGGTTCATCAAATTATTGGGTTAAACTGATTTAAAATTAGGGCACCTGGGTGGCTCAGTGGGTTGAGCCTCTGCCTTTGGCTCGGGTCAATGATCTCTGGGTCCTGGGATCAAGCCCTGCATCGGGCTCTCTGCTCAGCCGGGAGCCTGCTTCCCCCTCTCTCTCTGCCTGCCTCTCTGCCTACTTGTGATCTCTCTCTCTCCGTCAAATAAATAAATAAAATCTTTAAAAAGAAAAATAAACTAATTTAAAATTAATTTGCATAGACTATTGTTTCACCTTCTCCAGTTAAAATATAGCATACAACCTAAACCAGTTCTTTGCAATGATTCCACATTATTTAATGAAGACTTTCACTTATGTAACAATTATAGTTGTGAACACTAACAGGGGATTTGCACGTACAATGCATTATCTGAAGTATTGTGTGTAGTAACTCATTATATATAACCATCCTGTGAAAGAGATTCTATTTTTATCCTCATCATACAGTTTAGGAAGCTGAGGCACAATGAAGTAAATAACTTGGTCAAGATTACATATATACTTAGTCAGAGGCAGAGCCAAAGATCAAATTGAGGCCACTTTCCAGAGCCCGCACTCCTAAATCATTATATCTTATGATATTTTCCATGGATCACAAAACAACTCAAATACAGATTTACATAAAATGTAATTATATACTACATTGTATATATATTTAAAATTTATTTTTTGCAAATTACAGTCTGAACAGCATCTACATATATACTTGGTATGAATTATTATGGAAACTTTCCTACCAGTTAACCTTTCTCATCTTTGTGGGACACACAAAATGTTAACCCTTCTAAGTCACCAAGTCTCTCTAGCACATTTATGCTATAGTGTTCTGTGTTCGCTCTTCTCTATCCTACTTTCTGTTCTTATCTTCCCCTCAAACTTTTCACTGTGCCTTCTGAAACCTCTATTTTACAGTAAACAAAACAACTTTCCTGTGTATTTCATCACTTCGTTGAGGGAGACTACCATCACTTTATCTTAACTGAATTTATATAGCTTCATGCGTAGCACTAAGATGACTGTGTTCATCATTTCATAGCTCACTTCAGAAGATATAGTTTGCACCTTTCTTGAAAGTCATTAGAATTTCCAATCCACTACCCCTCCTCTCAAGTAAAATCATCTCTACTTTGAGACCCACACCATCTCACTACTTCTCCCCCACTTCACCATTCCTTGTCATTAATAGCTATAAATGACATTCTATTTCCACAATATAAACGACTTTATTTAATGAGCTGAATTCAATTTAAATGAGTAACTGCATACAAGTAACAGATCTGAATAAATAACAACTTCATCTTTCATCCATCCTTGCCATTAAATATGCTTTGCCATATATTACCTCCTCATGACTGACTGCTTTAGCTTGAGCTATTCATAGCTTTCTGGTCACTTAGAGTTGTAAGAATATGTTTTATTTTAGATTTTAAGACTGTTTCAGGTTAAGAAATTCTAATACAGCCCTGTATCAAAACTTTAGTTTCTTATTCAACTCAAAGTTTCCCTGATCATTCCAACTTAGTACTGAGGAACTTGTATTGGGAAGAGGCAAATGATTTTTTTTTCCCCCACCTGTCTTCTGTCTTCTTTATAGGTCTTCCTTCTAGATTAGGGCAGGGATATGAAAAGGGATTACAGAAGAAGAAAATGGGCCAAGTCTTATGTGACTGGTGACTTTTATGTGCCAGATGCCTAAATATTAAGATTTTTAAATCGGGGTTCATTAGGGAATTCTTTGGACATCCTCCCATGGGGACATCCTATGCTGTACAGCTCATCAATAAAGGCACTTTGTTATTTGCTCTCTGACTAACTACTTGCCTCCCTTCACATCCCAATTTCTGTCTTTGGCAGAACGTTTGACATTCTTTTAATTCTTAATATTGGGTCCCATTGTGGTAGAGAGTAGCCATCTTATGAAGGGTTCTATTATCCTTCTATCTCCTCAACTTGTTCCATGGTAAGCTCATGAGCCTTGACACAACAAACTGTTGTAACAGCCACTCCTACTAAGACCCCTTTCCATTGCCCTGACTTAGGATACCTCTAACCATACTGCCATCCAAATTTATCGGGTTGGAAGAAAATATCTAATTCATTGATTATGCATGTCCCCATATTCCAAAAGATTCACATTAATTTCTTTCTCTCGCTTTACATCTATTCCATGGAACCATCTGCTGATTTAGCTGCTGAATAAATATCCAAACATGGAGATACCACTGGCTCCTTCTTTGAGTCATTGCTTTGGTTCACCTTCATCTGATTTAGAAGAGGCACACCCTTCTCTCTTTCAGAGGGTGAAAACCTGCAGCACTCCCTACAGTTGAAGGCTCAAGGTGATAATTCACAGTGGCAGGACTGATATTACTTTAATTATTACTTAGTAAGTCTTTGGTGAGTATGTCTAGAACTTCTCCACAGAATGTGAGGATATTTATCACCAATGGTACTATGGTTCAGAGCTTTAAATAGTATCTCGAATCAACAATGGGAAGTTTCATTTTTATCTTTTATACTCCTTTTTTTTTTTTTGCCTCTCTTATTTACTGAAGTTTCTAATACAGTTTCACCGTTTCACCTTCTGAAGACCCTTTACCATTATCATTCTTGTTTCATTAATTTGCTTATTAAATACTTACGGTAGGCCCACTATGTTCAAAGCATTGCAAATACAGCTGTAATCCAGACAGAAAAATCCTCCCCTCAAGGGGCTTATATATAGTGATACTAAGCAAGGTAAATAAATGAGATATACAGTATCCAAAATATATCCTTCTCGTTTTTTATTACCGTTATTTTTCCCAGTGGCCAATATTTGAATTTATCCATGAGTCCTACTGCTTTGTAAGGTTTTTATTCTCTGCTATTTTTGTTCTTACTACCATCACCATAGTCTCAAGTACACCTGTATAATCTCGTTATAGAATTACTATAACATTCTTAATCTCTTCCTCTATTCAGTATTCTAGTTATCATTTTAAACACATAAGTGTATCATATAAATCAGGTGCTTAAAACATATTCTCATTCATTCATTCATTCATTCAGCAAATATATATTAAGGAAATAAAACCGGTTTTTATTTCTAGATCTTTGGCTAAAATAGTGAACATAAGAGGCAAAGACCCTTACCATACAGAGTTTATATTTTTGTAGAAGAACACACACAGTAAACACATAGGAGAAAGAAAACAATACAGGTGCTCATGGATAACCTTTCTATTAAAATAGCATTTTAACAGAAACCTAAAGAAAATGGGGATATATTGGGAGGGAACATGGCAAGCAGAAGGAATAATAGCAAGTCCCTGCATGGGTAAAGGGTAGCAAATTGTTAGTACAACCGAAATGGAATGAGAGATGGAAAAATAAAATGGTAGAGGAGTTCCTAGAGGAAATAGAACAAGAGAAGTCATGAAGGGTCTTAGAAATAATTCCATTGGGTTTGGGAATTTTTTTCTGATGGGAAGCCAACAATGATGTAAGCCTAGGTGTGACATGATCTGAATTTAAGAAATTTATCCTGTTTAGTTCACTGAGCATGTGCATGTGAGAAAGGATGGTGGCTTTGACCAGGCTGATAGTTTTGTGGGGTTAGCAAGAATTGGCTGGATTCTAGATAAACTATGAAGGTAGAACCTATAAAACAACTCTGAATCTTGATTTTTTTAATTAGTAGCCATGAACTGATAAGGGGAAAACTGCAAGAAATTTGAAAAGTGACAGCGAAGATCAGAAGCTCAGTTTTTAACTTGTTATGCTTTAAATTCCTTTTTTGAATGTATAAGTGAATATGTTGGATACACAAGTCTGAAGTTCAGGGAAGTGATCCAGCCTCCAGATGTAAATTATTCAGTTCAGTTATTAGAGTCTAGATGGCATTTAAACTGTAAAATAGGTTAGGACTCCCAAGAGACTGAATGTAGCAGGAAAGACTGCAGGGTCCACAGAAATGATCCATCCAACACTGGTCTCAGTTTCTTGGTGTCATCAGTTCCAGTGAGCATCATTCTCTCTGTACTTCACCCATTTCCATGACCACATCTTATTAGCACCTGGACCTTAGCAGCACCTGGAAATGTTTGGTCCTAAAAGGTTCAAATCAAGCATCTTACTCCCTCACCACAATCTTCTATCCTTTTTCCTACACCCACTGCACATGTTTTTCAAGTTTATTGAAAACTCTGAATCTTCTATTCTATCAATCCCTTCCTATCTTCCTGCAATTCTAACTCATCTTAGATGAAGGGATTTTTGCTAATATTCTCAATTATCTTGTCCCATTGGCCTTCCATAGCAATGGTCTTGCAGAACAACCTAAAATTAAAATGGTCGTAGGCATACCTCCCATACCTGAGATACAGAGCATGGCTGGAGGTAAAAGTAAACACACCTTTAAGTCACATAACCACTACAAATGCACTGCCTACAACCACAGGTGGACCCCTAACACTTTCCAGTATTCCATCTGTGGTTTACGTAGTTTGCCCATAATCCACAATGGCTAGATAAATCTTCTCTATATTCCTGAGATATCTCATCCCATCATCTTTCCTGCTAATATCAGCTAATTAGCTCCTTGACACTTTGTGGGGAAAACAGAAATCATTAAATGGAAACTTTCAATTTTTCTTAAGACCTCCATTTTTAAAAAGAATCCTTTCTTTCTCACTCCATTTCACGTTTGAAGACAATGTGCCCTTTCTCTATAATATGCCCTGGAGTCCATACTTTTTTGCCTCATCTTATGCTCTATCAATAAATTTCTTTTTCCTCAGTAAATTCTCTCTTTTTATGTACTTTCTATGTGTTTCAACACACTCAACCTCATATCTTATATTGGCTATAATTCCCTCCTACCTCTTTCATAATCAAGCTCTTTTCTACAGACACTGAATCCAATCCTTTTCTGCCATTTCATCTTTCAGGTCCCCAGAAATTTGATTCTAACTAAATTAACTCCACTAAAATTACTCTCACCTAGATAACCCCCTTATCTTCCTGTTGCTAAATAAAATGGGCACTCTTTCATCTTGAACACTCAATGACATCATGAAACTGCTAATAACCCTTTTTACCACCTTCTCTGGACCTTAGCATTTTTTATTCCTCACCTTCCTAGTATTTCTTCCTTGCCTCCTTTGGAGACATACTCACCCTATGACCTTTCCCTTTCCTTTGATCTTTACTTAAGCGTTTTTTACCTCTGAAATTTATTATGAGCTCTCTTATCTTCTCACTTGGAATACAATTTTTGGAGATGACATCATCAACTCCAACGGCTTCAATTACTAACTATTCTACATATCCAAATCAATGGCCAGAAATGAGATCTCACCTCATTGATTCCAAAAATCACTCATATATTCCCAACTCAGTCAGCTCAGTTTAATGTGTCCAAAACTGAACTCATCATCCCCACTCCAAAAGTACTCTATCTCATGAGATTCTTGTCTCCATGTATGGAACTTTCATCCACTCAATTGCCAAACCAGAAAGCTCAAATTCAGCCTTGACTTCTCAGTAAGTCTCATTCTCTTCCCTCTAAACAAGCCTTTATTCTTAAGTAATCACTACGTCCTTATTATCTCATCAATCAGTCCATTCTTCTGCATTCTCACTGTCACTCTATAGGTTCATATTAATCATTCAGTGTGTTATTCAAAATGTTGATGTTCTCCTGAGATATTGCCTTCGATTAGTTTTATAATTCAGTGGAGTAGACATACCCACACACAGGTTGCAATTACCATTTTTATTATCTTTCTTTGGATGACTGCAAGAGCCTTCACTTGTCTCCTTGTTTTAGACTATTATCTAAATCACCCTCCAAGTAGAGTCAAAAGAAAAAGAAAAGCCTTCTAAAGAAGAGAGCTGATCTCCTGTTTAAAGCCTTTAATAGTTCCTCATTCTTAGTATAGAGAATAAATTTCTTCCATGAAATTTCTCATGTTCTTGCCCTGGCCTAACCTAGCCTTCTGTCTTTACCACTACCTCCCACACTCCAGTTTATTTCACACTCTAGCCACAGTAAGTTATTTTTTCATTTTTTGACCTATGCACACACTGTTTCCTCTGCTTAAAATGCCATGCCCCACTTTCCTCAGATGGCACACTTCAACTTATCCTATAATTATCAAGTTAGACAATATTTCTTTCTATTCACCTTCGATTCTCCAGCCCCTTTCATTCCCAACAATTGTATTATATGGATTGTCTCACATTTTGTTTACTTTACATTATAATTATTTTTACCAACCTGTCTACTCCACTATATTGCAAGATTCTGAAATGAGAAACTGTATTTTGTATCACTGCATTTCCAAAAACCTAAACAAATGTCTATCACATAGTGTACAAATATACACTGAATTTTAAATAAACAAATAGAAGAATGAAAGTATATAATACAACAATATAAAGTCCAGGTCGAAAAAAATTATATTAGATCACAATTCAGATTTGCATTCTTTATTCCCTTATCTTATATAGCAAATAAATAGTACACTGGCATTTTTTGAGTAATCAAATTAAAATTGGTCTTGGAGAGTTTTAAATTTTAAGACAATTTACAGTTTGAAAAATATATAACCTGGTCTAAGTAACACCCTTAGGAAAATAAATCTGTTTCAAATTCTATGGAGTATTTACCCAAATTGCTAAGAATCATCAGGAAGTCATTAAAATGAGAACAGAAAGTAAAAAATATGGACTGTACTATTCTGGTTCTTCAATGGGGAGAATGTTAACAGAGCTAGAAAATGTTCAGGACAATGTACATAACAAACCCAAGGATGTGGATTAGATGAATATTCAGTTATTCACCACACTTTAGAAATAAAGAGAACAATTTGCATTTGGATGAAGGAAACAGAACAATTAAAAGCACTAAATTCTGTAAGAAGCAAATTTATAGATCTTCTTACTCTGAGATAACAAACAGAAAAAGAGGGAAGGAGCCGCACAGCGCCAGTGGCATTATTGTTTTAAGTTGTGGATGAGGCAAACGAGGTAGACTTCATTCAAACACTGGTAACAGCACTCTGAAATATCAGGACACTTGAACCAATGTGTATGTTACACTAAGATATGTTCAGAAATGTGTTTCATGTGCTCTAGGGTTTGTCCCACATTAGTCTTTGTTAAATTTTGCCCATGCTGACTCTTAAAAAGAATCAGAAATGATAAGAAAGTAAACAGCTAATTAATACTCAGACATTTCTTTTTAAAAAGTACAAAGAAAAACGTTCCTCACTGTGAATTTTCGTCTGCATGGGTCTACCGTCATTAAACTTATGTTCTGTGGCCAAGCTGAGCTACTAAATTCCAGCTATAGATTTAGAACTAGACCACAGTCTGGGACAAATCCTGGCTGCTAACTGGGGTTGGCTAACATTTTGGCTCAGACTTGGGGCTCAAAACTTGACAGTGATCTATCACAGTAGTGGTTCCACATGGATCTACAAACCCACAGCTCTCCAGATAACAAGTACAGCTAATACAACTGACTAGGAATGTTTATGCTTTTTGCCCTAGTCTTCAGCATCCAAAATTCTCTTGGCTATCCAAAGCTGCACTATTTAGACCTTATCCTGGCCTTCTGAATGTTGGCTGAAAACGGATTACCTAGGATACCCCTGATTCCTTAAGGTTCACCAGTTTTTTACATTTCAATACTATCATTTAAAATTTAAAACACCATGAATAGATGTTGTACCTTGACAAATACCTAATCTGCATCTATTGTAATTATCATAAGGTTCTTATCCTTTCTTTTATTAATGTGGTATATCACGTTGATTGATTTGCAAATACTGAACCACCCTTGCAAACCCAGGAATAAGTCTCACTTGACTGTGGTGAATGATTTTTTTTTTTAATGTGTTCTTGGATTCAGTTTGCTAGTATTTTATCAAAAATTTTTGCATCGATGTTAATCAGGGATATTGGCCTGTAGTTCTCTTTTTTAGTGGTGTTTTATCTGGTTTTGTTATCAGGGTAATGCTGGCCCCATAGAATGAGTTTGGAAGTTTTCCCACTATTTATTTTTTTGGAATAGTTTGAGAATCGGTATTAACTCTTCTGCAAATGTTTGGTAGAATTTGTCTGTGAAACTATCTGGCCCTGGACTTTTGCTTATTGGTAGATTTTTGATTACTGATTCAATTTTGTTGCTGGTTATTGGTCTGTTCAAGTTTTCTATTTCTGCCATTTTCATTTTGGTAGTTTTTAAGTTTCTAGGAATTTATCCATTTCTTTTGGGTTTTCCAATTTGTTGACATTTAGTTTTTCATAACATTTTCTTATGACTGTATTTCTGTGATACTGGTTGTTCTTTATCCTCTCTCATTTGTGATTTTCTTTATTTGGTTCCTTTTTCTTTAAGTCTGGACAGATGCTTACCAATTTTATTAATATTTTCAAAGAACCAGTTCCTAGTTTCACTAATCTATTTTTTTAGTTTCTATATCATTTTTTTCTGCTCTAATCTTTACTATTTCATTCCTTCTTCTAGCTTTAGACTTTATTTGTTGTTCCTTTTCTAGCTTCCTTAGGTGTAATATTAAATTGCTTGTCTGAGACATTTCTTGCTTCTTAAGGTAGGCCTGTACTGCTATATACATCCTAATGTATACAGAAGCATTATCTACAATAGCCAAATTATGGAAATAGCCCAAGTGTCCATCTACTGATGAATGCATAAAGATGTGGGATACACACACACACACACACCCCCAGGAATATTACTCAGCCTTAAAGAATAACGAAATCTTGCAATTTGTAACAATGTGGATGGGGCTAGATAGTATTATCCTAAGCAAAATAAGGCAGTCAGAGAAAGACAAGTATCATATGATTTCATTGAGACACAGAATTTAAGAAACAAAACAAATGAGCAAAGGGAAAAAGAATGAAAGAAAGGCAAACCAAGAAATAGACTCTTAACTACAGAAAACAAACTGATGATTACCAGAGGGGAAGTGGGTGGGGGAATGGGTTAAGTAGGTGATGGGGGTTAAAGAGTGTACTTGTAAGCACTGGGTGTTGTATCTAAGTGTGAAATCATTATATCGTACACTTGAAATTAATATAACACTCTATGTTAACTAATTGGAATTTAAATAAAAATTTAAGAAAAGGAATTAAAACACTATGGCAAATGATATACAAAAAAGCATTAATTTAACTTAATGATATTTTTACCCTTTAGAAATTAATATTTTCTTTCACTCTATTTTTATATGTAAATATATGCTGTAATTTTACACTGGAAGTTAACTTGTGATCCAATTTTTGTAAATGAAAAACACATGCTAAATGTAAACTATGTCTGATATAATTTTTCAAAGATAGTTCTAAGGCAATATTAAACTGATAATATTTTTCTTAATGACAGAAAAGCTTTTTTCTAAGATGACTGTGATTTAGAAAAATCTGCAAATTCTACCTACTCAACCAATTAATTTTCAGTTTCTGAATTAAGAAAAAAATCCTTCTTGTAATCCTTTTCAGAGGAAGGTCATCAAAAAACTTGAAATTGCCTCTGAAAATCATGAACAAATGATTCTCCCATTCATTATTAGTACTGAACTGAGACTACTTGAGTTTTCAACAAAACTAGCTAATATTTATTATTAAAAATATTAATGGAAACTATACTCTTGGAGTTCTTCAAATTTATTCTTACTAGGTACATAAATTTATTAATAATGACATTTGCAAATGTACACAACTTTTTGCACATGTATACTATATAAAATATAAACTTCACTTTTTTCTCATCCTTCAGAAATAATATATGTGTACCCACAGAAAAAAAATGGATTTTTTAATTATACCACTTACGCCCCTGAGATCTATGTTATACTGGCAAAGAAATTATTTCACAGCTATGCATCATTTTGGTGGCATTCTGAGATGCCATTCCTTCAGCATTTTATATATTCTGTATAATGAGGGGGAAAAATATAAGACCTTGAATTTCTTATCAATAAAATTTCATCATAGAATGGTTTTACTAACATAAAAAACACTTATACAAAAGACATAACTGTAGAAATGGACAATAGTACTTAGATGATCTACCATAAAGATATTTTTTAAAGAATGGAAAAATTATAAACAATTTCAAGTGGATTTAGGTTATAATTAATGTAATCTGACTTTAAGTTTTCTAACTAGGGGGCAAAAACAATAGTTTCATTCAAAGTCTTATTCTTAATTGTCTGAAGTGACACTAGAAACTATTACCATTTCATTTCTATTCGACTGCTTTATGCAAGCTTTATATGGGACTAAAAAATGATTTTATTACACAGTTTCTCAAGTAATATGTTCTAGACTGCTCTTTGACAATGGGCAGTACTAAATTTATGTGTACTGTTAGCTTCCTAATTAGACTGCCTAAGCTCATGTAGGTAAAAAATAAGCACAGTCTGAATTTCAGAAAATGAAAACAGCAGTATAAAATATCCAACATCATGGCAGGACACGGCCAAGAGAGAATCTCTATTTCACAATATTATAAACTACACACACATATACACACATACCCTTCACTTTTAGCTATTGGGAATGAATCTGATGAAGCTTGCCTTCTGTACACCATTCTTTCCTTTCTGTGATCATTTTTCCTTTCAAGAAGCTTCTTTCAACAACTAGATTTTATGCCCACTCAATCTTCCATATTTGGAAAATGTTTTTTTAAAGGATATGATTAACTTATTTTAACAGATAAATAATGAATAAAATTTTTATCACCCCTTGTAGGAGAGAGGTATTTAATTTTTATTTGAACCAGGGACAAATGCTTGATTTCTAACTGTGGAATTCTTTCAGGAATCAGTGGACAGGTGAGGGTGGGATTTTGAAGGAAATGGATTTACTCTTCTAATAAAAGTTGAATGCTATGTACAAATACCATGCCAGGCAGGAGAGTGAAATTATATCACATAAGCAGTCACCTATACTACTAAAATATAGGACCAGCCATAAATCCTGTCACAATATACTGGCTGGTTGACTTACATTTCATCTTACCTTATGCTGTAATATAACAGGGTCAAGGACTAAATATGAGCAGTTTTCTGAAGACAATATATTTTTTCCCACATAAATTCAGACAATGAAATTAAAAGGAAGGAAAGGACTAAAATATGTTGTTTGGCCTACTTCAGGAGCAATGTGATGATTAGACAACATCATGAAACATAGGAAGGAGACAGGAGAGAGAGAGGTACACTGAAAGTTATCTTTTTAACATCTCCCTGATGTTTTAATGTGATTATGGACTTCACCTAGATACCTCAATGAAGTATAGCTAAAATAGATAACGTTGGGTTCTGTGTGTTCAGCATTAAATCTCACAGTGCTAAGTGAAAAGCAAACAGTGCTAAAAATTCATGCATTGACTCTCTGTTGAAACTGAATCTTATTACTTTAGATATACACTGTGAACTCATGTTTGTACCTCAAACATGAAATCACGTTATCCTAGTCAATATCTTCTGAAAGCAGATATCACAGAAAGAAAGAAGATGTTCTAATACTAGACCACTAATCCTTCTTATTGCTTAAAAACAATAATCCTTTAAAATTTCAGAATACTTTCTCTAATTTTCTAGAAGCTCCCTGGATAAAGTAGAGAAGAAATAGCAATATCAAGAATCAATACTGTTGAGATAAAGGGCTAATAAAATAATTTTTCTCAGTAACTAGAAAATATATTGCAACCCAAACATACATTCATATTTAGAAAGGTAAACCCTCATGTTCCAAAAGTTTTGGTGTACCCCATAGGACATGAAGTACTGACATATTCTAATGAAGATTTTATTCTTATCTTAGAGTCAATACACAGAAATGAACTTTATGAGATACTGAAACTTTTTAAAACACCAAACAAAACCCCAAATCAAGTTCACTTTTGTATTAATTACTATAATAGCTCTATATTTCAAAAAGTATCTATATGACAAATTGTATACAAGTAACTGATGATCTGTGTATACATAATTCAATTTGCCAACAGTTAAATTTAATGAAGAATCTAACTTACCGGTGGATCAGCCCCCTTAGAACCAGTCAGCCCTCCTGTTAGGGATTCGATATCCTGAAAAGGGGAGAGGTGTTGATTGTAAAATGCCACTCAACAGCATGGAGAATTTCCCAGTCCCATAGTGTTATATTTTCTTTAGCTACGAAGTTAGGGCACATAGCTACATTTGTTTTCTTTGTTTTATTTTCAGACAACCTTGCACACTACAACACTATACAGATAGTCTATATCTAAAAATCTAGATATTTTCTCTACTTCTGTGGCATCTGTAAAAAAAATAAAATGTAAACAGACTAATTATTCTTGATATACGCAAAAAATCGCTCTAGGTAGGAAAGCAGTTTTGTTCTCTACGGAGTTGAAGTGAGGACATAACAGAGAAAAGAAATTTTAATAAAAACTGCAATTTAACATGTTATTTGTAAGAATATAAATCCCATGAAAAATGATTACCCTATAAAATTTTTAATTATCTGTAGTCCAATCTATTATTGTACTTAAAAGATACAATTATAAACAGACGGGCAGATTAGCTATTCTTTTACAAGGTTTGATTTCTAATCTTGAATCAGTAACTACAGAAGAGCACTCCTGAGCAATGACAATTGTCAAATGTATCATAAACAGAGAAACGGGTGAGGCTGTGACAAACTGGAGAGCATATGCCCCGTTTACAGGTACACATACAGCTTAGCCAAAACTGTCTGCTCAGTGGCTGCGGGACGAGTCTGTGGCTACACTGAAGAGTTGTACTTCTTGACAAAAAGTTTCTTTCTTGTGACCCTGGTCACTTATCTGTTTGCATCTTTTTGACAGGATAGGATGAGGAAACTGGGAAATAAAGTTGCAGTAAGAAATCAGAGATGAGAGAGAACTGAGTCAAGACTGAGGGAAGAGAAAATTAAATGCCTATGACCAGAGAAACAGCCAATACCTTTCCATCATTAGGAAGATTTATGCTAAAAATTCATTTGGGACTTAATCACATCATTGTTTCCCTGGTGTCTCAAAAACAGGGAATCTTAACAAAAAACACAGGGTTGAAATGAGCATGGTGAAGGCATTAAAAGCAGGACAGGGGAGAAGGAAGGAATAAATGATGTGATGAGTTTCCATTGAAAAAGGCTGACTTCAAGCAAGAACTTAATGGGTGATGAATTTCTGTATGCATATTTTATCAAGGGCTATAAATGATAAGGCAACCATAAGGAATACTTGCCAAGAAAATTGTTATCTACACTGGAACAAATATATTGTACATAATGTTTTTCCCTGTTCAGCATCCCTTTGAGGAACTTCTTCCTCTCCCTCACTCTAGCGCCAAAAGAGGCGTATAAAAATTGCTTCAAATTGCTTCCAAAGTCTTATGGAAAATTAAGGTAATATGGATTTGGGAAGATATAATGGTAGGGCCCATGCCCTTGATTCTATCGTTTGAGCGACTTCTGAAACTAGATGTTCTCCCCACCTGCAACTTTAAGGTAAGTTTCTGGTTCTCAAAACAGAAAGATCCTAATTAATATGACTGCATTATTGTTAAGTCTATTTGTAAAAGGCTCTCCCTCTCCATCTTGTTGAAATTCTTTATTTTAGCACCATGCACACCATGAACAATCAAATCACCTAAATTATTTGATCTAACATGTTCTTTAACATTCCTGTTAAATCATCTAAGTAATCTTAATGCCCTTATATAATAAAACCAAAGTGTGAAACATATTTATAAACTGACAAGCATTTTTTAATCCAAAGGTAAACTATAATTTTTAAACCTGTTTTAGAATTTCATGTAATGAACTGACAACATAAGGTAGTAAAGTGGCTGAAACACTAGATCAACAGAAAATAAAGCATAATCACTGCACTGTTTGAAAATGCACCAGTTATGACCATGACAAAAAACAAAGTTCTATTCATACGAAAAGTGATTTCCAAGTACATTTAAAATGAAAGAAAATGATGTTAAGTATATTTTGAGTTAATATATGCCTTTCTAAATATAAAGACTTTATATAAAAGTACATTAAAGAGAAACACTTCTAATGTCATTAACAGAGAGACAACACACAAATTGATTCAAAGCACTTTAGCCATTTATTTATGCATTGTTGTATTTTTAAAGTCATATTATAAAGATTTCTTACTATCATAGATATGAAGATTTATGCTATTTTAGATAAATTGAATCAATTTTCAGATTCCTAAAATTTTAAGCCTTTCGTGACAGTTACCACCCTGAGAAAAATAAAGCAAAAGTAGAATTTAGAAGATGAATGCAAAAGGCATTGATATTCATGATTTTTAACATGCTGAGTTAAAGCAAACTAGAAACTCATGGCTCTAAACAGAGTACAGATGTACATTCTTATTCTGGTTATTCATTTAAATGAAAAATAATTTTTTGAGCTCATATGCTATTTTGAGTATAAGTTGAAAAAAGTGTCCTACCTGGATGGATGCCCAAATTAAACACAGCTTATCTATCACTTGATGCAAAAATAAACTTTTCAGGTGTGAATAATGAGCGTAAGTGTTCATGAATGCATTTATGTTGTAAAATTAATAGGTGAAATAAATAAATCTTTTGAGGAACACTACACATAACTAAAAGTGAGTCAATTTTTTGATGGTTATTGAATATTTTTTCTGCAAATATAACTGAAATTCTTAACAAATCCGTCTATCTTGTTATTTAGGTATCTTTTTATGGAGATAACAAAAATATATCAAGAAGTAAAAATATCAATTTCCTAGAAAGTTTATTAGTTATTATAATAATGTTTGACTAAAACATTCAAAACAAACTGATTTTTTTTAATTAGGTTACACAATTTAACTATATTATGTACCATGTTCATTTAGATTTAATAGCTTCATTTAGATCTAATAGTTCACTTAGATCTAATAAAATATCTATTACTTGAAGTACATAGCAAGTACTATGTACCAGGTAAAATGCCTTAAAAACATTAACATTATTACAGCCTTACAGAGTACTTATTTCTTTTCTCATTTAAGAAGTTAAAAAGTTGGGGCTCCTGGGTGGCTCAGTCATTACGTGGCTGCCTTCAGCTCAGTCATGATCCCAGGGTCCTGGGATGGAGCCCTGCATTGGGATCCCTGCTCAGGGGGAAGCTTGCTTTTCCCTCTCCTACTTCCCCTGCTTGTGCTCCTGCTGTGTCTCTCTGTCGAATATAAACAAATGAAAATCTTAAAAAAAAAAAAAAAAAAAAAAAAAAGGGAAGAAGAAGTTAAAGAGTTTACATAACTGACCCAGTCTCATATAGCTATTAGGAAGTGGTATTACAAAACATATTTGAATGACTGCAAACTTGTATTTATTTAACACCAGTTTTAGGGGAATAGCTTTACCCTGGCATTCTGGTTACCCTGAACATATCCACATGGACCATATATATAGGCAGAGGTAAACAGTAGGCTGGGCTACATCTTGGTGGAATGTTCTGTCAGCCTCCTAAGAACAGAACAAGGTAGGCAGTCCTTTAAAGAGCTTCCATACAGCTGCATCTCATTCACCTCTCTGGCACCAATGAGGCATGGAACTTTCCTCCTCACTATTCCCCACCCTAGATCCATCTGCAGGCAGTAAAACTGCTTAGGTGCACTTTGGGATTGGCTCCTCCCCAGTAACCTCTCCCTCCTTGTTGTCTGTCATCTGGTCCAACGAATTTTGTGTCATCCTGTGGGACTAGGGTCCAGGCCAGTATTAGAGTGAGGCATCTGATGACATGTCTAGGGTATACAATTTAGGGAGGCATTAATTATGAGGGTCACACAAGTGCTGACCCTGCATTTGCAGGATCCTGACAATGAGTACTTCCTTAAATTTTGTCCCTTAGGCACCTTATTTTTAGAATCCACTAGGAATAGGACTGGCATTTGTACAATCCTAGGAGTGAGTGACTCCTCAAATGTTGTGCCCTAAGCACCCTACTTGTCTCACCCAGCCCTAACGCTGCTGGGGATATGGAGAGCAGATACCATGGTGACTCTGTTTATGTTGTATATGTAATACACTCTTTGAATCCATTTAACTCATTGCTCCCCAGTTCAATTTATAAAAGTATGCCAAACGAACCAATACCTGCCCACATGCTACTGCTCAGGTACTACTGCTACTTACTACCAGTATTACATAGCCTCCATTACATGTGTTGCCATCATCTACACAGAACAAAATAAAATAGGATCCTTTTTTTTTAAAGACTTTATTCATTTATTTGAAGAGAGAGTGAGAGAACATAAGCAGGCTGAGAGGGAGAAAGAGAAGGAAGAAGCAGACTCCCCACTGAGCAGGGAGCCCCACGTGGGGCTCCATCCTAAGATCCCAGGACCATGACCTGAGCCTAAGGCAGATGCTTAACTGACTGAGCAACACAGGTGCCCCTAAACTAGGATCCGTAACTACGTAAACAACTTTATTTCTTAAAAAAAAAAGTTAGGGTAATGGAAGTTTCACTTATTCTTCAGGGTGTCAAATAGCTAAGTGAGGCTATTAGCCAGTCCTTGACGCAAGCTGTGTGAAGGCAGCCTCGTCTAATGTGGGAAAGCTCTGCTCCTTGGTAAGCCAAGGCTGGCTCATGAATCAGAAGTCTCAAGTTTTGGGAAGGTTGAGCTACAAGTGCAGTGACTAGTGTCAGAGCTCTAAGTAGAGGGAGACCTGAGGGCAGCGGGGACCTAGGGTTATCACATTAGGAGAGGTTTAAAATAAACTCCACATTGTGCACCACTGATGCTGTTGCCCAGCTGTGCCCCCCTCCCCACGATCCCCTACTCCAACAGTTAACAGAATTTTTCCCTTGACAGACACTTTCAATAATAGAGCTTAGGGATTAATCATGTGGTTTTCAATGCAAGTCATTAAGTTTGATGTTTAAGTCTTACTTCCCCCACATGGAAGTAGGGGGAAAAAAGAGGATATTGGGATTGAAGTCTCCCTCAGGGCTATTTGCTGTATCCTTATTTTTATACTTAAAGAGTAGGATTAGCCAGTTATGGTCAAGGAAAAGATGTTAAAACAGCCTGGGTAGCAAATAGATTAAAAATAAAGAAAATAAAATTTTAAAAGTCCATTGAGTCTAACATTGCTCATGCCTTAAGACACAGAATATCTTGAAATCTGATAGTTACTTTTAAAGTTAGTATCAAGTTTCAAGTTTTACACTTCTAAAAAGCCACTTTATATTATAAAAATACTTAAAACATTACACTATTGTTATTAGTTACTGACATTTTAGAATTTGGTTTATATATATTTAAAGTTTGGGAATATTTTAGGAATGCTTTTGGGGAAAGTGATTCAATTTGAATTTAGAGTACATTTAGTACATTAAAATAGCCTATCAAAAATGTACCAGTACAGTGAAATCAATAAGCAATATATATCAACCATTTTTACTGAATGATTATGTTTAAAATTTGCTCCAAGGTATTTAAAAACATTTCATGAGGTATTTTGTTTGTAGAGAAGTTTACAAAATTCATATATTCAAAATACTAAAATTAAGCATTTTTCTCCCATCCTTATGCAGAAAAATTCCTCAAAATTCCTCAAAAATTCCTCATCTCCCACTCTTTCTTCATGCAGCTTTTGTCCCCACTGTATCACAGCAATCTTATCAAGGTTGCCAATGATATCCAAATGGCTGAATCAACTGTCAATGTTCCATCATCATTTTCCTTGATCTCTAAGGTACAATCAACAAAGCTGACTGCTCCATCTTTCTTTCAATACTTTTTTTCGTGGCTTCCATTTAGTTTCACCCTCTATATGATTTTATTTGGTAGCACTGATTTAAATATCATGTACGCTGATGAATTCTGAAATTTTATCTTCAACTTCAACTTATCCTCTGAGACCCTCACTGCCTACTCCAATATCCAGTTGGATGGATTATAGCCATATAAAATTTCACAATGCAAAAATCAAACTTGATTTCCACCTCAACCCCTCCCACAAATTAAGTTCTTGTCCCAGAGCTCTCCATCTTGACATCACCATTCACCCAACTTCTCGGGTCCAAGTGCATCAGCAAATCCTTCCAATTCTATTTAAAATATGGCTTGAATTTGACTATTCTTTACCACATACATTCTTACCATGCTAATCCCTTGGACCACTATTGGTGAAATTTCTCCCTTGGACTAAAGAAAATAGTCTAACTGTTGTCTTTCCATCTGTCCTTGTCTCCCCTTCCCCCATATCTTCTCTACCCAGCAGCTGGAACTATCCATTCAAAATACAAGTTAGATCAGATTCTTCCCCAGATCCAAACTCCCTGATGGTTTCCCATTAATCTTAGAATAAAACACAAACTTATTACCATGTCTTGCAATGCCTTGTAGTGATCTGGCCTTGGCCATCTCTCTGATATCATCCTTTTTCCATTATCCCACTTTCATGCCACCCAGTCACATTGATCTCATTGCTGTTCCAGAAACAGTCCAAATATGACTCCTATTGCAGGGTCAACTCTCACATATTTTTCATGCTGCTTAGAATGTTCAATCTCTACATATCCTCACTCCCTCAGGTCTCAGTTTAAGTAGCAAAATCTCAGACAGACTTTCCCTATCTAAATCCGTGGAAGTTCCATCCGGAAACAAATAGCAAACTCAAAAATATCATAAAAGAGCATTTAATAAAAGGATACTTTAGGGGTGCCTGGGTGGCTCAGTGGGTTAAGCCTCTGCCTTTGGCTCAGGTCACGATCTCAGAGTCCTAGGATCGAGTCCCGCATCCAGCTCTCAGCGCAGCAGGAAGCCTGCTTCCCCCTATCTCTCTGCCTGCTTCTCTGCCTACTTGTGATCTCTCTCTATGTGTCAAATAAATAAATAAAATCTTAAAAAAAAAAAAAAGGATACTTTAGAGGTATGGATGGTTCAGTGGATCCAGAGGAATGGTAATGCACCAGGACTACTAACAGGTAGAAGTCTTAACCAATCCTAAGTCCAAAGAAGTAAGATAAAAGAACAATGTTGTCAAGAGTCCAACAAAGGATGAACACCTCTCATCACCCTCTAGAACAGCTGCCACACAGTAGGAGCTCAATAAATACTTTTTGAATGGATGAATAACTCAATAAAGCACATAATACCATTTTTATACATAAAAAAGCTAAAGCAGAGTATATAAATGATGAAGAATTTCTCATTTTTTATATAAATAAATTACTTTGATAGATGGTTCAAGGCAATAGTGTTTGCACAACCCATCTTTATAGAATGCCTGAATGATTTGCCCACGATCAAATAGCTGGTAAATTCTGCAAAGAAGCTCTGAATCCCAAGTGTTAAACCCCAAGCACCATGTACATTTTTTCCATTATACATTACTGATAAGACATCCTCCTAAAGGAAAAGGCACTCAATTCTGTATTATCTTATCTTAAGGCAATAAATTTCTATATTCCCAGGGTTTCTAGTTCATAAGAAGGAAAATATACAAAATGATTTAATAGACAATAAACAATAAATTTATCTTCTGATGAAATGCTGTCAATACTTCAAATTAAAGACCTGATACCTTAATCATTGTACAGTGAATGCTTGAAAACTTTATCTAACCTATGTGGCTAGCCATAATAAATAGTTCAAATACATTGAACTACAAGTCAATAATGTTTTTATGTAACATCTTAGTGTGTAGGTTCACAGCACTGGGAAAGAGATACCAAAGAAGAAATTTCCTCAAAAAAATCATTCAGTTTTTCACACAATGCTTAATGGAAACAATCTTCCATCACAGAACAGCATCTCCTTGAGGCAAGCATCCAAATAATGAAACTGAGTTTGTTAATGAGGCATCTTTCTCCTCTACCAGACTTAAGCTGTTAGTGTTTCCTTGGCAACTTTACAGGGTAAATTTCCTGGGAGGCATAGAAGAAGCAGGGAACACACACAGCCAATCTTATATATCTTCTTTCCTATGGAAGCCAGAAAGAGCCCTTTTTAGTCATTCTTTAAAATTAAAAAAAAAAAGGAAAATATCTACATTTTTACTTTGAGCACAGTCCAGCCTGAATCTGAATTTTCTATGAGCCACACAATGAATTCTTTCATAAAACAATGACTGACTGAGGCACTGTGCTGAACATGAAGAGCATGATGACAAATGAGTCAATTTGCAGAATTTACCAGCTGTTTGATCTTGGTTTCAGAATCTAGTGGGGAGTCAGAATAACAGACAATTTAGTCGGTGTATGTATACTGTACACATAATAAGTGCAAGACATCATATAGAATCAGGTGTATGGAATCTAGAGGCTATGACATGCTTTCTGACTTCAAGGATCTTTTCAGTCAAAGAGTATGTCAATCTCAGAGTAAAAGTAGATCTTTCAATCTAGCAACATGAGGAAGGATTCTGAGAAACAAGGTGCTAAAATTACACTATATAGGTGTTAAGGAGATTTTTAGGGTGACAATAAGTTTGAGTATTTCATGTTGCCAGAATTGGTTTTGGTTTTGAATGCACACTGGTTAAGTTTTTCCTGACACCTTAGCTGGGTAACAATGTAATTAACACTTATTGAGCATTAACTATACCAGACACAGTATAAAGAACTCTACTGCCTTATTAAACAGCATCCTAGCTCTTTTAGCTGTTAGTTCCATAATTTTTAAGATGGAAGAGAGTCTTCAGGAGTTTATACGACTTGACAAAATCATACAGCAAATAAGTGTTCAAATCTAAATAGGCTGACTCCAAAGGCAGTAATTTCTAACAATTCTGCTCTTTTAAATAAGTGGAGGTGTAGGGGGAGAAATGAGGACAATTTCTTGGCAAGACACATAGTGACCTGGGAGAAAACATACTTATTCAATATTTGTAGAAAGAATGAATGGCCCTGCAAGCAGAGTTTTCCTGAAGTGAAATGGATCATCTCTGATGGGAAAAAAGAATATCCTTGTTTGACCTACAGGTATGAGAATGAATGCCACTGAATTTAGTAAAAAAGTAAAATTCCAAAGACTTTTGCCATATATTTTTAATTCCAAAGTATTATCCTCAAACTCACACCTAAACAAGAAATCTAATTAATGTTTCAAAGACATTACTGTACAGTATTACATGAAACAGGGTTTTCTGAAGAAAGTACCAAAGAGATTAAAGGTTCTACCTTTTCCATGGAGTGCCTTCTTTGAAACGTTTTTCTTTATGAATTTTTTTGGGTGTTGCTTTCTTCTTGTCTATTCCCTTCCATATGGCTGATGATAAAGGAAATCTTTTGCTGAATCTTGACTCAGTCTCTATCAGCTCCTCTTTGCCAACTTTTACACACTGATGTATCCCTATTATCTCAAACTCAGTATGTCCAAATCAGACATCATCCCCTCTCCTCCTCTCCCATTACTATGGCCAGATGCCTACCATCCAATTTCTTCCTCTAGTGCTTATCTTTTTGGTACTTCCAGTAAACAGTCAGTTGCCCAATCTTGATTTCTGGAGGTTGATAAAGTCCTCCCTCACCCTCGTATCCATATACCAACCCAGTTAATTTTTCCTTCTAAAATATTAGCTCAACTCAATCTATCACCTACTTTTAATAACTACTGCATTCACTATCTTATTCAAAACCTCATTTTATCCACCCCCCCCAAATATGCTAGCTTTACCAAAAGAGTGTATTTTTTGAGTCGTGTCGTTTTTTTCACACTCATGCTCATATAATCTTGTCTCCTGAGAAGGGGTTCTCAAAGAGTGGTCTGGGGACAGGTAACATCAGTGTCACCTAGGAACTCAGAAATGCATTTTCTTTGGGTGCCTGGGTAGCGAAGTCAGTTAAGTGTCTGACTCTTGATTTAGGCTCAGGTCACTGGATCACAGAGTCATGAGATCACCCCACCTCCATGTTAAGCATACCTACTTCTCTCTCTCTCCCTCTCACCTCCCCCACCCCCATATGTGCATGCTCCCTCTCTAAAAAGAGAGAGAGAGAGAGAAAGAAATGCATTTTCTTGTGTTTTACTGCAGTCTTGCTGATTCAGAAACTTATGTTTGAACAAGGCCCCCAAGTGAGTCTGACACAAACTAAAATTTGGGAAACACTACTCTAGAATGATGTGTTTCAAATGTAGGTATGTACAGGTTACTTCCATGCCCAAAATTCTTAATAAAGTACCCATTCTTCTTAGGAAAAAAAAAAATCAAGAGTATTAATGAGGTCTTTCATTATATCATTCTGGACTACTTTTTTCCTTTTACCTTTCACCACTTCCTCAAAAGAATCCTTATACTCCTATCATAATTAACCCTATACTCCCTTTTTTGTGTCAAGTGTTTTTGCTTTTTGTTTGTTTTTCACTTCAATGCTTCTGCACCACAGATCCTTCTGCCTAGAAAGCCACCTCCCTCCTCTGGATAAATTTTACCCTTTGAGATCCACTGCAGGCATCACCTCCTCTCAAGAGACTTTCCTGAGTCCCTCAAGCTAGAGTATTGGTTCTGCTATTACTCCCAACATCTTGTACTTAACTCAATCACAATTTTACTACACCATTTTATAATTGTCATTTTACCCAGGTGAAAAAAAAAAAAAGAAACTGAACGTTCAATCAGCTTAGTACTGTACTTATTATTATCTCTGTATCCTCAGAAGTTACCATAAAGAACCACCAATACATGTGAAAGTAAGTTGATAAATTTATGTTGAGTTTAGCTTCCTATGAATTTCTCCTGCAGAGAATAAGCTGATTGGGTGACCTTAGTGCTTGGGACCACTTTGAAATGTGTGTTATCCTATATTAATAGATTTTCATCCTCATTATATGTTTGTTTCATTAGTGTAAAGCAACCATTGAGAAGCTGATTATCTTCGAGTTTACTGCAGAAATTGAACTTCTGGGTGGCAAGACTGATGACCAGATATTTTTGTTAACACGACAGAGGCATCATCCCAAGAAACCCTGCCTTAAAGAGGGTCAACAGCCCTTCAATTCTACCCCAAGCCTGCAAAATGCAAAACACATGGAAGAAGAAATACCTTAGTGATCAAGAGAACAGGTTCAAGCCTATGTTCGCTACTTACTAGCTCTGTGAACATGAGCCAATTGCCTGATCTTCCTCATGTAAAATGAGTCAATCTATGCCCTAGTATCTATCTTAGGAGGACCTTGGAAAACTAATTAAGATAGTTCATGGAAAGTTACTTATTGGTAACTTACAGAAAACTGTCAACTAATACTAGCTATTACTATACATGAAATGATGCATAAACACAGATTAGATTAAAATTGAGTAAAATAAAGATAGTTATTGATGGATTACATACTGATACATGTTGAAACAGATACGGATTAGAATACATGTGGATAAGACCTAGGTATGGATTATTTCTAGGCATAAATCTTCATTAAATTTCTAGAATGTATGTTCCCTGAAAGCCAAAAGATCCTAAATCCTGTATTTTACCTCCTCAATCCACCCTATAGTTTTTTGTGCATTTTATGGTTTGGGTTATCATAAATTTTAACACTATTTTAAAATACATAATTTTTATTCTTCCTATTAAAATTTGAGCAATATTTTTGCTAGAATTGTTTAGTGAATAAAATCCATACCATGAACCTATACAATTTACTCCTCTTTCAGTTCCATGTGTGCTATCTGGCATCACATCTTTGTGCACCATGGTGGGCACCTTTCAGCCTATTCAAATTGTGCAATAGCAACTGAGAGAAAAAATCCAACACTTAAAAGAGGTATCAATGTTATAATCCAAGATACACATAATTTATGGGAGATATATCTATCAGCCATTGTTGGTTAAGAGTTAGATTCAATTGCTGTGATCTTAGTTTATAATTAAACTCCACTTATACTTAATCTTTCCCTATCTGACACAAAACACAAATAAATAACGAGGAAAAAATACAACATCTTACCTTGTTAAAGTATCAGGTTTTATTTGTAACTCAGTAAATAATAGCCTAAAATATTTACCAGGTCAGAAAAATATCTGGAGATTATTCTATCTGTAGTGATTTTTTTAGAAGAAAAAATAAAATACACCTGTCCTTCCAACTATAATATGCAATTCTATTGACCACACCAAAGTACCTTAAGGCCATTTATCATTTTGAATTATAAATAACTGTACGAAAGAACTGCTTGTGAACTGAAAACTAAACAGAGCAAATACTTTATTAAAATATATACGTATATTAAATAAATATTTCTAATAAATATTTACCTTACCAGACTCTAGGTATTAAGCCAACTAACACTAAAAACTTTTAAGATAATTAAGAAGCTGGAAAGAGAGCAGATAAAATGTTGTCAAATACATTAAGTTTACAGTTTCAGAAAAGTTTGGCATGGGATTTTTCAGCTAAATGTTATGTATTTCATAATCATACCTTAATTTTGGAAATAACAGCCATGGAGGAATCAGATAGATTGGGAATTTGAAAAAACAGGTATCTCTAGAACTCTAAAATCAGATATGCAAACTTTCCAGAAGAAAGTCTAATCTGAATCAAAGGGATAGGCAGACAAACTCCTTGCATTGCTATTTACTTTGGGGAAAAAATTCATTCACCAAGTTCTAAATCACAAGAAGTCAATTTCATATTCATTTCCTATTTCTTCTGCTTTTGAAATGATGAATGATGATTAGAATGGTAACCAGAAATAGCAACAGGACATTTGATTTCTCCATTTTTCTTCTGGGCAGCTCCATTTCAATTGATGCTACCAAAATTCTGATCTTAATCAATGTTTACAATATCAATATCACTTTCTCAAAATACTACTAAATGAAAGGAAATGAAACTGACTGAAATGAGAGCATAAAATGCACTGATGTTATGTTACTAAATTAATTGAGATTATAACATAATGGAAGAGTCTTCTAACCTGGAGACTTAAATTCAATGACAGAATGGTCTCTAGTCAGTATATATTCTACAGACAGTCTTGTTTTCTTTTATTCATTTGATCAGATTTAATAAAACAAAAAAACAAAAAAACAAAGCCAAGCCTCAAATTTATAATACGCTTTGATTTATCATGAATAATTTAGAATATTTTATATTCAGATCTTTCTTTTCCTTCATATTCCTGGAAGATATTTTTCATTATTAATTATTCTTCCCAAATGTAACTGAGAGCATTCATCTGAGCCACACAGCCAGGTAAGAATTCCAAAGTGCGGAGAATGTTAAGTCCCTTGAGATTAGTGCAGTAACAAAGCATGCATATTTCTCTTGCTTAAAGACACCCAGACAGAAAATGCAGAGTCCTCATTTTGCATGGCACAGTGTTAACTGAAACTAGCGAATATAAGAACCACATCCTGACTTTGCACGGCTCTGTGGTAACTCAGCTACCATGTAAAGCAAGGACACAGCTCTCTGGTTCTGACATGCACCGGTCTCAGTTAATACAATATATGTAGACTGAGGACAGCCTGTAGCTACATTTTAATGGTAGATCAGTCTTTACTTCTTTGCCTCCAGCATCCCCAAAACTGGATTATGAATCCTGAATGCATAATGCAGTAGCTATATAACCCAATATTAAAATTGAAAAGTTTCTCAATTTTAGCTTGGCCCAAAAGCCAAGAACAATGTTACAGTGACAAGTATCCCCACATCCTCAACCAAGGAGCTACACCAGGTCATGCTAAAATACTGTAAAAAAAAAAAAAAAGTTTCTGCCGAAAGTGATGGGCGTCTTCTCTTACTGCAGACATTATTGGTATATTGGGTAGGAAAAATCTTTCTATATATGTTTTATTAAACTGAGAACATTTAACATGGGATATATTCTGCTAAATTTTGAAGTACATAATTCAGCACTATTAACTTATAGGCATATGTCGCACAAGTCCCTGGAACTTATTTATTCTGCATAACTAAAACTTTATACCTGTTGATTAGCAACTCCCCATCTCCCCCTCTCCATAGCCCCTGGAAACCACCATTCTCTGCTTCTACAACTTTACTGTAGATACCTCACATAAATGGAATCATGTAGAATTTGTCCTGTGACTGGGTTATTTCACTTAGCAACTTAGCATAATATTCTCAAGCTTCATCCATACTGTTGCATGTGGTAGGATTTCCTTCTTTTTAAAAGTTGTATAACATTCCATTGTGCATATATATATATGTGTGTGTGTGCGTAAACATGTGTAAACATATGTCATATTTTCTTTTTTTTAAGATTTATTTATTTGAGAGAGAAGGAGAGCACATGCGGTAGGAAGAGGCAGAGGGAGAGAGAGTCTCAAGCAAATGCCCAGTCTTGGGTGCAGAGAGCCATCATGCAGTGCTTGATCTCATGACCCCTGAGATCATGACCAGACCCAAAACTAAATCGGACACTTAACAAACTGTGCCACCCAGGTGCCCTTTGTGTCCTATTTTCTTTATTGATTTATCTATTTAAGATTTCTCCACATCTGAGCTACAACGAATAGTGCTACATTGAACATAGGATCTTTTCAAGATCCTAATTTTAATTCTTACAGATAAATACCCAGAAATGAGACTGCTGGATCATATGGCAGTTCTGCTTTTAATTTGTTGAGGAACCTCTGTACTGTTTTCCATAGTAATTGCATCATTTTGCATTCCTACCAATAGTGTACAAGGGTTCCATTTTTCTCCACATCTTTATCAACATTTGTTATCTTCTTCATATATAGTGCAGTATCCTTGCTTTTCAGAATGTCTAGCAACTTCAGACATGAGCACCAAAGCCTATTCCTATTTCTTACTCCCCAACCCCTAAACAAACAGACACATAATTCCAAAGGCCATATCTAGCCTACCCAGGAGGGTATACATCCCAAAAGGTAATTGAGCCAAAGGACTTCCTAGAAGGGTTAAGCTAGGGAATAGCTTATTCCAAGGTTAGCATGGGAATAGAAAAATGAAATTCCAGAGAATAAAAAGTATATTAATTTCTTATTGCTACTGTAACAAATCAGTACAACTTAGTGACTTAAAAGACCACACATTTATTCTCTTAAAATTCTGGAGGTCAGAAGTATAAAAATCAAGACAGTGACAGGACTGTGTTTCTTCTAGAGACTTCAGGGGAGAACTATTTCCTTGCCTTTTCCAAAATCTAGAGGCCATCTGCATTCCTTGCCCCCTTTTCAACTTCAAAGAGCGTCCCTCCAATCTCTGGTTCCATTTTCACGTCTCCTTTTTGTGACTAACTCTCTTGCCTCCCTCTTATAAGGCCCTTTATGATTACACTGACCTCATCCAAATAATTCACAACAGTCTCTGCATCTCAAGATCTAAACATACCTGAAAAGTCCCTTTTACCATACAAGGTAACATATTCACAGGTTTTGGGAATTAAGATGTGGACATCTTTGGGGGATTGTTATTTACCCTACCATAAGGGGATATTAAAAATATAAGCCAGAGTAGCCTTGACCTGAATCATCGGAACTGTAAGCATAGCTCAGATTCAAAACAAACATTTTCTTGATCAGCCCAGCCAGAAGTAACCTCTCCATCCACTGGACTTCCATTATATTTATATTCATGTGTTAATTGTCATATATTCTACCATTTCTTTCCATATAAATTTCAACTCCCTTAGCAGAGATTGATCTACACTGATCTATGTTCTAAAAGCTCTTGATAAATATGTCAAATCAAAAACCCCAAAGCAATAGTAGGATGTTGAGAGTAGGCAGTTGTCTGTACAGTGGAAGCAAGGTCTTCTTAAGGCCTCTAACAAAAAGGATTCCATTTTAGGTGCTATTATACGTTATTCTTCTATTCTAAGGCATTGAAACCTACGGCATAATTAAAGGATAACTCGTTATTAGAATTAGTCACTAACACGAAGTGAATCATTTCAACATATTCTAACCCACCCTAAACACCTCCAGTACAAACTCATTGGGAGGAAGTACATTAAGTTACTCATTCTTTTATTGTCCACATTGCATTTGCTAAACATCTTACACACAATATAAGATTACTTCAACAAGTACCTATTGATGGATAATAGCTCAAAGCAAACTTTAATCAGTCGTGGGGAAGAGATGAGTCATTTCAGACCAAACAAGAGAATTCCATAAGGAAGAAAGCTTTCAAAAAGAGAAAGAGAAGAAAAAGATACCTTTTACTTCTTTTACAATATTTAGTATGTCTTTGGAAACTGTGGTACGAAGACTCTAAAATGGCTCTCAATGATTTCATGTTCTGGAATTCATGCCCTGTGTATTTCCCTCTCCTTGAATGTGAGCTAGACCTAGTGAAAATACATTAAAAGTAATGGAGTGTCACTTCTGAGATCAGGTTCTGAAAAAATTGTGACAACTCTCTCTTTCTCTCTCAGAACCCTCTGGAGGAAGTTGCCACATTGTGAGCATCCCTATGGGGAGGTCCATGTGACAAGGAACAACCATCTCATGCCAAGAACCAGCTGGAAGTGAAGCTTGCCAGGCTCCAGAAGTGAACTTAGAAGCCGCTCCTCCCTGACTGGAGCCTGAAATATCTGAAGGCCTGGCTAATGCTTTGATTCCAGCTTTAGGAAAGACCTTGGGTCTGAGGATCCAGCCAAATCGCACCAAAGCCCTACCCACACACTATGAGATAATAAACGCTGTTGTTTTAAGCCGGTAAGTTTTGAGGTTTACAGAACTGTGTACAGTTTACACAGGAGTAGATAGCTAATACAGCAACTAGACTCAAAATTCATACATTTCTAATCTACCATTCAATTTTGTATGTCCACAATATAAGGGCTCACTATGAAGTAACAATATTTCACAGGATTAAGATTTTTGTATCAATAAATCCATAAAAGTTATTTTTCTTCTACCTTTTTATGCATCTGTACAACTCTAACTTTATTTCTAAAAGCAAAGCAACGTTCAGGAAAAAACACTAAGTGATCAATTGATTGCCTGCATTATTAATAATTATGAGTATGAATCAAAAAAAGTACACATAACTCACAACATGCCTCTTTCCCTATACATTTTCATTGTCTTGCCATTTTTGAATACTTAAAAATACATTTCTAAGAAAAGCATTTTTTGTGATCATTACTACAAAGTTGAGCTTTGATACCTCAGAACCTTATAAATATCAGTTACAATATGAAATCTTATAAAGAAAAAGCAGTATCTTTTCAATTATGTATGAACAACTTAGTCAAATTGACACAGCAGAATGTTTTAAAAGCACTGTGATTTTTAGCTACTGAATATACCATCATAGCAGATGACTCATACTTTATTTTTAACCTGAGATATTTTACAACAGAGATTAAAAATACTCCTCATTCAATGTCTGACCACATAATAAAAATATGAACATATCCATCCAATTCATTTCTACCTAGTGTTTAGTAATAAATAAGGTAGTTTAAAAACATCCTTTTGAGGAAGCACTATAAAGTATAGAAGATATTAAAATTCCATGTAAAGAACTCCCCTTTATATGAGCATTTATAAATGATGCAGCCTCACTCTGTGCGCACACACACACAGAGCAGCCAAAAATTTTTAAAATGTTTTCCTAAAAAACCTTATCTTTCTGCTCAAATGATCACTAGTATACATCAATTGATTTCAGCTTCTTCTAAATGGGTTTTGCATTTTATATTCCCAACTCTAGTTTCCTTAGGCAACTCCTTGACCTCATTCCTAATTCCCAGGGCTGTTATATAATTGTCGGAACAAGCAGGGTCCCCCAACATGAGAGACAAATTTATCCAGAATTTTGCAATCAGAAAATAGACTCAGAAGCTAATTTAATTTCAACATATGGTGGTTCTATGTCATGTGGTTTGGTGTTAGTGTTAATATGTGGGGCTGGATAGCACAGTTAGGGATATGAACTTTAATGCCAGAATACCTGGGTTTGAACCTGATCGGATGTGTAACCTTGGGTTAGTTATTTAACATTCCTGTGCTTCTGTGTCTCACATAGAAAACTTATATAATAATAGTACCTGTCTCACATGGTTGTTGGGAGGGTAAATGACTGCACATAGCAAATGAAAATAAGGGGTTAGCTGGTAGGAGCATAAGTAGCAAAAGCAGCTGCAGTAGCATCATTGCATATTGTTTTCATTTATTTTGTTTTAAATTTTGAACTACATACGGATAGAGTAAAACAGTCTGGCTCCTCAATTTTACCAGGTGTGTGGCCTACAGGCTCTCCCTCTCATCCAATCATGAGGGTGTGGTGACATAATTTCATCAGGACACATTGTGACTGAATAAAGAGTAAGGAAAAAAGAATGACATATTTCAATATTTATATATATAAGCCTTGAATATTTTACTTACAAAATCATGAAACAACTGGGCCTCTCTTACAAAGTAGAGGCATAAGCCAAGGTTAATAGATCTCACAATCTTTTTACAGGTTTAATGAGACCTATAGTAATAAGCAGGTTTCTTCAAGCTTTCTCGTATACCACGGCTTCAGCGAAACTTTTTGTTCGTAACACATATCACTGTGTTTCATTTCTTCAAAGTTTTACTTTTGAATGAGCAATTTCTCAAGCCACATCATGAATCCTTTCTCAGAAAAGGAATTAAAAATGTTTTGGACACTTTTTTGGAAATAGCAGTATAAAGTTACTATTAAAATAGACCCAATTAGTCTTGACCTATTTGATCTTCCGCTATGTTTTTCTTCACTAGATGAAAAGACATTATCTTTTCTCTTTAAACCACATACACTTAAAAGGAAATAAAGTTCTACCTTTTGAATGTGATTTTTTTTTCCTTTGAGAAGCAAGATACTTTTTGTATGTGAAAGTAAGATTTTAATCTTAAATTTGGGCTTACTGTGAATCTAGAATAATTTTTGTTGTTGTTGAAATGAATCACAGACAGATAATACCTAATGGGAAAAGTAGCAAGTTCACACAGAAAATGTAGACTGTCCTGTGAATTTCTAAATTTTATTTAATGAATATGTTTTAATTGTGTGATGAATTAAATACAGAAAGGAAGACAATCTTTTTCTCTCATTTAGGAGGTCTTATCAGAAAGTGACATCCAAAGTAAGATAATTTCTCAGCAAATCATTTTTAAAACCTTAAGGCTATTCTGAGTCACTAAATGTTATGCCATATGGTAAGTTACAAAAAATTATGCTAAAATATTTAAAAACTGATTTACAAAATACAATTACTTACACTAGTTACAAATCTTTTCCCTTGCAACAACTCTCAGCTCAGACTACGGAGATGTATTTATTGGTTTGGGGAAAGAAAGGAAAAGAAAAGCAGAGAAATTAAATAAGTTGTAGTTATAATTATGAGGAGTTTTAAGGCCACTTCAACTGAAAAATCTACACATAATTATATCACACTACTGGATTTAGATTTATATTATTCAGAAGAGGATAATTTACACTTCTAGGTAATAACATTAACCTAGAAACTGCAAGAGAACATGGAAATGAGAAAATAAAAATCAATCAATAGAAAAATTTACAAAATGTTACAAATGCTCTCACATGGTCTCCCTTACTATTCAGCACATTTCCTCATGGCTTTGTTTTGTTCACTGCTCAATTTACAGGTATGTGGATCAGTGTCTGCATGTGATAGGCACTCAATAAACACAACTAAATGACTGGATATTAAAATATACTATTTTAATTCAAACCAGGCTAGAATGATCAATCAAGTTAGTCTTTGAACTTACTTTTTTAAAACAAATTTATATATGATGTTTAGAATCTGAAAGATAAAATACTATAAGCAATGTGATAAGAATTATCCTATTCAGATAAATTTGTTTAGTGACATTTTTAAATAAGCCATATTTTTTAAATTAACATACAATGTACTTTTGCCCCAGGGGTACAGGTCTGTGAATTATCAAGCTTTCACATTTCATAGCACATACCCTTCCCAATGTCCATAACCCCGCCACCTTATCCCTCACCCCCCACCCCGCAACAACCCTCAGTTTGTTTTGTGAGATTAAGAGCCTCTTATGGTTTGTCTCCCTCCCGATCCTCTCGTTTCATTTTTTTCCCTCCCTAGTTCCCACAATTCCCCACCCTGCCTCTCTAATAAGCCATATTTTTAATATATGTATACACACATATTTTCATATATACACACATATATACACAAATACTTTTACATATACATACATATGCACACATTTATATATACACAGACTTATATAAATACTTTTATATACACACACACACACTGTTAGTGGAAACAGACTCATTCTTTTCTTCTTTACAGTAGTGGCTTTGAGTAAACTGGAGGTAATCTATCTGCTGCATGTTCCATGATAATTACCACATATTGCAATAAATGTACTTTAGCACAAAGGACTTTATTATAAATATGGGGAAAGCTAAGATATTGCTATCCATGAGTAACTTTGAAAACAGACTTATTTCTTCTAACTTAGAAAAGCCTTTAGATCAGATATTCTACTATCAAAGGATATATAGAATCAGATGATAGACCTACTATAAAACAACAAAAAGACTTCAGAAATAAAATATTATAGGATTCAAGAAATTAGAAGAAATCACTAAAGATGATACACCAAGAATAAATCTTTTTTAATGAGCAGATTTTCTATCCATATCCGCAAATATTACTGAAAGACAAAGCAGGATCAATTTGATTTGTATTTGTTTGTTTCAATAGCAGTTACAACATCTGATAGGGTTAAGCAGCCCCGACTCTGGTACACATCATATAAAATCTTTTTAAATAAATGTAACACATAAAAACTATTTTGATTTTTAATGACTTTAAGACTGTGTAAATACTACTTTTTTGAAGAGATATTTCCTTCTTGTTTTAAAGTTTATTTTACCCAACACTTATCATAAATATTTTATGTATCAAAAATTGTATAGTGGTGAAACTTTGTTCATAGCAGTCATGTAAGCACTTGTCCAGAATATCTACACTTAAAAATTATGATAAACTCCCTAAAATAAAAGATGCGTTCTCCCCTGATCATTAGAATTAAGTATAGATTTAAGTGTGATCAAAATAAAAGAAGAAACAAATTATTGGATTCGAAGATGATTCCATAAAGATGAAAGTTTACCTTTAGTGTATTTTGTCACCATAAATTATCTTACAACATTATACAATATTAATTATCATATCTTTTTAAAAAGATTTACTTGGGGGGGGATAGGTGGGGGGGGTAGGCGGGGGGGGTTCCCAAGCAGACTTGGAACTGAGCATGGAGACTGACATGGGGCTCCATCACACTACTGTGAGATCTCCACCTGAGCTGAAACCAAGGGTCAGGTGTTCAATAAACTGCACCACCCAGCACCCCAATTATTGTATCTTAGTATACATTTCTTAGCCCTGAATTATCTTCCAGATATCCCCCTATCTCTCCTTCCCTTTTAGTCCATCTTCTAGAAGAAGCAGTATACCTTTCCCTCTCTATATCTTCACTTATCATTTAATCCCAAACCTGTTTCTGCTTCCTCAATTCTACTGAATCTTATCTTGCCAAAGGCACAACAATCTTCCTGTATAACTAAATAAAATTCTTTTTGGATATTCACTATAACACGGTTGAATCTTCATTTCTTGAAATTTTAACCCAGGAAACTTGCTTCCATGAAAATCCTGAACTTTCTCCTAGTTCTGCCCCCATGAGCACTCCTTCTCAGACTCTTTCATGCATGGCTCTTTATCTGAAACTGGTATCCCTCAAAATTAAATCCTTGACTCATTTATCTTCGTACTCCGTGATTCCCCTGGTGGATCTCATCCATTTATAGGGTAATAACTACTGCATGGACTGATGATTCCTGAATCCTTATCTGTCCTGTAGCTTACTGTCACTGAGAAATCCCAAATATAATGCATCCAAACTCAAGTCTTCATCTTTTCTTCTCAACTGACCCTCATATCTCCATTAATGATACCACCACTCATTACCCAGATCAGACTTTGTAGAATCCCTGGATGATTCCTTCTCTATCACATCACCCAGGCCTTCTAATTTTACCTCTTAGTCTCTAATTCAGTGCACATCTGGAAAGACAATGAAAATGCAGATTCCACATCTCATCCACAAGTTTCTGATTCAGTGGATTTAGGAATGAAAATCTTCATTTCTAGAAAATGATGTTTGTTTATGTAGTATGGGCAAGATCTGAGCAGGTGTATATAGGCTATATATAGGCTATTGATAAGGAATATCAATAAATTTGCAAAGAATAAAATAGGTAATTAATAATGGTATTAGGCATGTGGGCATCCCCTTTGCTATGCAATCAGTCCTATAACATTTGGTAATACAATGGTTTAGAAAAGAGTGGGACAGGGGCTGGGATGTACAAACTTAAAGATCACATTATCTTCATCTATCTAGTCTTTTCTTAGGCTACATGAGTCAGAAACATATCTTTTTTCTGCTTTTTTTTCAAGTTTTTTTTTTTGTTAACATTTTATACCTAGGGAAGATTATATCCTTTATTAAAAACAAGACCACAGGCCCAAAATGGAGTGTTTTTTTTTTCCTCCCGCTCGCCGCCTACCTCACGCGCCCGCCCACCTGCCCCTAAAATGGAGTTGTTTATGTTAAACCCCATGTCACCAAAGCAAGATTTCTCCCAGAAATGGAATCTTACTTAAACCAGTCAATCAGGAATCTCCTGATCAGCACTAGTTAGGTAATCTTCAAAATAAGCCCGTATAACCCCCTAAAGGGAAAGCAATTTTGAAACAATGAACTCGCTTTTTTTGCCTAGTTTAACTTCTTTGTTCCCACCTCCTTAAACCTATAAAAGTCTTTAATTTGTACAGCTCCTCAGAGCTCTTTCCTACCTGCTAGATTGGACGCTGCCCAATGTGTATCAATGTTTGCTCAAATAAATTCTTAAAAATTTTTTAAAAGATTTTTAATTTATTTTTAGAGAGAGATAAAGAACCTGGAGCAAACTCCTCACTGAGAGCGGAGCCCAACCCAGAGCTGGATCTCACCACCCCAAGAGCATGACCTGAGCCGAAATCGGGAGTCATACACTTAACGGACAGAGCCATCCCGGAATCCCAACTCTTAACATTTTTCGTATGCCTCAGTTTCTCTCATAACAGTTTTTAATGTCAAAACAGAGAATCAAAGAAGACCCCGCTGTCCCCTCCCTCCCCACCCCTGGAGCAAGGAGCAACCAGGCGCAAATGGGTACCTGTTGAGCACCTCCAGCTCTTTGCTTTCTCACTGCCTCTGGGGTTCCTAAGTCCTTCTCGGGTCCTCTGCCGCTTTGCGTTAGGAACTTACGGACTTCGAGAATTTTTTTTTTTTTTCTTTTTTCTTTTCTGGACTGGGTCCTGAAACGGACTAGAACTAGATTGTGTCCGATTTAGAAATCAGACTGAGTTCAGGGTCAGACTGGGTCCTACATAGAAACTGCACCGGGTCTACAAACAGGCAGAGGGCATGGCTTAAAAACTGGACCGGGTCGGGCGCCTGGGTGGCTCAGTGGGTTGAGTGTCTGCCTTCAGCTCAGGTCATGATCCCGGGGTTCTGGGATCGAGTCCCGCATCGGGCTCCCACCTCCATGGGGAGTCTGCTTCTCCCTCTGACCTTCTTCTCTCTCTTTCTCTCTCTCTCTCAAATAAATAAATAAAATCTTAAAAAAACAAACAAACAAAACTGGACCGGGTCGGGGGCGGAGGGGTGTCTGACGAAGCCACCGGACCACATCCAGGGTTGGACCACTTCCGGCTTCGAAACCAGATCAGGTCCAGGGTCAAAGTGGGTCCCACTCAGAAACCAGACCTCGTCCGGAGTCGTTCTGGGTCTGACAGAAACCAGAGTAGGTCCAGAATTATTCTAGGTGGAACTTAAGCAGCACTGGGTCCTGTATGAGGCCTCAGGTGAATAAAATTTTGTTTTAAAGCTAAACAAGCAGGTTAAACTTAACCAAAGATTATTTTGAAATGCAGTGGCCACAGTAGAGAATTTAATCTAGCTGCCCTAGAGAAAAAGAGTCTCAGACAAAAACTCATGCGTGACTGGGAGGGTCAGTCAGTTAAGCGTCTGCCTTGGGCTGGGGTCATGATCCCAGGGTCCTCGGATAGAGTCCCCTGGTTTTTTTTGGGGGGGGGGGGGTCTCTGCCCAGCAGGAAGTCTATTTCTGCCTCTCCCTCTGCCTACTCTTCCCCTTGCTTGTGCTCTCATTCTCCCTCTGTGCCAAACAAACAAATTAATAAAATCGTAAAAACAACAACAACAAAAACCCTCACCATCAAGGGTAGAGGGAAACTATTTTTCCTACTCTACGGTTTCTCATTACTAAAGTGAGACCCACACACTCCAGAGCCTGCAGACAATATCCTGGGAAAATTGGCAGAAGCTGGCAAAGGGTACGGATTCTTACCAAAGTCATCTCTCCTAGATTGCTTTTGAGACAGGAAGGTAAAATTTTATGTTGTCTTTTCCTTTCCAAATTCAGATTGGCAGGCAGGCAGACATAAATCAATAAATAAGCAAACAAGCAATCAAATAGATAAATACTAGGACATTATATTGTGACTCCTGAATTTGCTTTCAGATATCCATTGATTGTGGATCCTTTCTCTTCCCCAGACAGCTCTGACCCTTGTTTGACTGGATTTGTGTCCCGAGAACTTTTTTGGCAACTGTGAGTTTGGGGACCCCAAAAATACAGTTGGACAGAAATGTGGGCTCTTTTCCATTTGCATCTAGCATCCTATTGACTACAGCAACTTTCAGGAGTATTGTCTGGGTCTTTCCTTTGGTTATCTCTGAGCTTGTATCTTGGGACACTGGTATGTTTTGCACCCTCTCTGAAAGCACCTCTTATGTTTAAGGGGTTGTTCAATGCTGCCAGTGAAGTCCCTAGGTAAGGCCAAAAGGACCAAAAAAATGGATGTTCTTGCTTTGCCATATATGCTCTTCTGACCTTGCTACATAAAATTATTTGGTTTTCTGAGGCTATTCTCTGGGACCACAGTTAACTCATTTGGAAAGCAAAGTAAAGCTATCTAACCACAGGAGTAATAACAAAGATTACACTTTACATTTAAATGGAAATATTTTGAAAAATTACAATTGTTAATCAAGACAAAGTTCTACTCACTATTGCTTTCAAATTTTAAAAAAAGTTAAAATTCCTATTCTTACACTTTTTAAAGATGTTGTCTTCTGTTAATATAAAATTTGTCATAGCTTGTGGAAAAATGAATGATGAGCTTATAAGAATAAAACATGGAACCTGAAAACTTTCTCCGCCCAGAGGGTTTTTATTTTTGTTTTTGTTTTTCCTTTTGGCACATTCCAAAGCATATGGTTCTTGAACATGTGTTTCAAAACAATTTTATGTCATCATGTACAAGATTACTAGTTTCACTTCCGGCATTGTGCATTATGTTTGAATTTACATTTCAACTCCATTCAGTGTTCAGAATGATATAAAAACCAAGTGATGGCTAAAATTTACCACAGAAATATTTCAGAGAACAATTACCAATAAAGACAATAGAGAAGGGAAAGAAAGGAAGGAAGGAAGGAGGGAGGGAGGGAAGGATAGGAAACATGAAATCTAAATAAATTAGTTAGATATAAAAATTGAGTGATAAAAATTTGAATGGAAATAAACTTCACTGAGAATTCTCAAAGTATGAACTTCCTATATTTCATATTCTCTGGAAATCAATAAAATGTCATCTACAAGTTGTTCCCAAATAGGGATGAAGAAAACACAAGATAAAGCAGAGACAGACTGTGGAGAATTGGCTAAACTAATCAAAAATTTTGAGCAAATAAAAATGTCCAAGATTTTGAGATTGATAGCCTAGATTCTGGTGTAATATTGCCTCCTCCTATACTTATGAGCAAGGTGGCAAATTACTCAGCCACTCTGAATCTCATCTCCCTCATCTGTGAGATAAAGACCATCATGGGACCCCTGCACAGGGCTGTGGGAAGATTAAATGAAATGCTCCAAGTAAAATGGTTGGCACAAGTGCCTGACATTTAGTCATCATCCAGCAAAGGTCATCTCTTACCAAGTGTGGCTATCATAGCTGCTGCTATTACTACCGCTTACAGTTGTTAGCAGAGACACAGTGCCCTCCTTTCAGGGCGTGGGTGGAACTGATCCGTGCATTTTGAGGGGATTCAGAAGGACACCGTCTCAAAGAAGCCACATGACTCTGGCACGCCGTTAACATATCCATCCACACCCTGCTCTGTCCCAGGCAGCATGATTTAGGAACTTTAGAGCCTGGGCTCTGTATCAGACTACTTGGGTTCAAATCCTGGCTCCAAAAGTTCCAAAATGCATGATCTTAATTTCGTTACTTAACCTCTTAATCTATAAAATGAGGTTAAAAATAACAGGATAAAAATGAGGATAAAAATAACAAATAATAAAAATAATCTATAAAATGAGGATAAAAATAAATCTAATTGATAGATTATAAAAATAATCTATAAAATGAGGATAAAAACAACAAATAAATGTTGTTGTGAAATGTAAACAGCACATTGTCCATGAAGTACTTAAACAGTTTATAAAACAGCCAGTGCTCAATAAGTAAGCATCAGTCACTACCTAATATTCTGCCATTCTTTTTTTTTTCTTTTTTGCTTTTTCTGTCCTTTTTTTCCTTGGAAAAAAAAAAGAGCTAATGTGGTTCTCCACTTCATTAGTCACATAACTGTTCTGATAAAGCTTGAACTACACTCTTTTTTCTGCTTCAGTTAACCTCATCAAAATAAGCTGTAGTTTTTATGGGAAGATGAAAAGAATAAAAAAGAAAGTGGCTAGAAGCTTAATCAGACTTGGATAAGTAAGGAAAGAAAGAGAAAGAACAGCAGACTAGAAACTTGAGAAAGCGAGAGAAAACGTGGGATGTAAGCAGGCATTTCCTATCACTTGCTTCTAGCAGCTGGTTGCTGGATGAGAATAAAAAAAATAGGGCAGCTGGCAAAAACCCGGGAGTGTAGTTTCTTTTTCTGAGACCCACCCCCACCACGAATGGCACTGTGACTACTCTTGTCTAGTGCGATACTCTAGCCCAGATTTTGCAAGTTGATGTAATTCAGCAGTCACACACCTTCAAGTATGTAAATGTGCTAGAGCCTGTCTCAGTCTAAATGTATCTTTTCTCGGTCCATTTTCCTTTCCAGCTACTACTCTTTCTTGCCATTGATAGCCAAATTTTTAATGTCTCCACTAGTTCCCTTGGCTGTATTGCCCAGGCAACTCCTATCTGCCTTCAAATACCACCACTCCTGGAAAACCAATCTTGTTGACATCACCAAATCTTAAATACATTTTACTACATGTCAGTGGCATTTCCTGGAGTTGTTCACATCCTTTTTCAAAACACTGAGATTTGGGGCACCTGGGTGGCTCAGTGGGTTAAAGCCTCTGCCTTCAGCTAGGGTTGTGGTCCTAAGGTTCTGGGATCGAGCCCCACATCGGGTTCTCCGCTCAGCAGAGAGCCTGCTTCTTCCTCTCTCTCTTTGCCTGCCTCTCCGCCTACTTGTGATCTCTCTCTGTCAAATAAATAAATAAAATCTTAAAAAAAAAAAACCACAAACAAACACTGAGATTTACAGAACACACTAAAAAATCTTGGGTTTTATCCAAAGTGCCACAGGAAGCCACAAAAAGATTTTCTAGGGGGGAGGGCAAGGCTCCAAAGACACTATACTCTCTGGGTTTTAATCCTACTTCCCTGGTGTATCCTCAAACAAAACTCTAAATGACAGTTGCTATGGACTAAATATTTGCATCTCCCCAGTATATGTATGTTGAAGCCTTACTCCCCTCCCCGCCACCCCTCCCCCACTGCAGTGTGATGATAGTGTTAGGAGGGACTTTGGGGACAAGATTAGGTTTAGATCAGGTCATGAATGGGTGACCTGACAGGATTAGTGCCTTTAAAAAAAGGAGACACCAGAGTTCTCTCTTCTTTCCTCCAGGTGAGGATATAGGAAAACGGCAGCTGTCTGAAAGCCAGGAAGAGAGTCCTCACCAAGCCAGAATCTGCCGGCACCATGACTGTGAACTTTTCAGGCTCCAGAACTGTAAAGTAAATGGTATGTCTCTGTGCTATAATAAAAGCACCTTTTTGCTATTATTATTATCACATTTGCACCAAAATACAATAAAATAATACAAAATATTTAATATTATTGTTTTTTGCACCTAAAAAATAAAAACAAAAATAAACCACTCTGCCATGGTCTTTCTTATGGCCACCTGAGCTCAGACAGGTACTCCCCGGAGTTCAGTTTGAAGACCTCATCTCCTTCTCTGCACTTATTCCCCAGGGTTTTTCATCCAGTTCCATAACTTTAAAGGCAATATACATGTGTCAGTGAATTCCAGACTTGTGCATTTCACCCCCAAAATTTCCTCTGAGTTTCAGGTTTTTGAAACAATATGCCTACTTGACATTTTATTGAACATGTCCCCAGACACCCCAAACTTAAATCTAATTTTTCCCCTTTTTTGTTATTTTAAGTTTTTATTTTAATTTCACTTAGTTAACATACAGTGTTATATTAATTTCAGGTGCACAAAACAGCGATTTGACACTTCCAAACATCACCTTGTGCTCAGCACAAGTGCAATTCTTTTTTTTTAAGATTTTATTTATTTATTGGACAGAGATCACAAGTAGGCAGAGAGGCAGGCAGAGAGAGAGAGGAAGGGAAGCAGGCTCCCCATCGAGCAGAGAGCCCGATGCGGGGCTCGATCCCAGGACCCTGGAATCATGACCTGAGCCGAAGGCAGAGGCTTTAACCCACTGAGCCACCCAGGTGCCCCACAAGTGCAATTCTTAAGTCCCATCACCTATTCACCCATCCCCCCTGCCGTAACCATTAGTTTGTTCTCTGTAATTAAGAGTCTGTTTCTTGATCTCTCTCTCTCTGTCTCCCTACCTCTTTGATTTTTTTCCTTTGCTTGTTTTTTTTTTTATTCTTAAATTCCACATATGAGTGAAGTCATATGGTATTTGTCATTCTCTGACTTATTTTTCTTAGCATTATACTCTCTAGCTCCATCCATGTCATTGCAAATGGCAAGATTTCATTCTTTTTTATGGCCGACTAATATTCCTCTGTGTGTGTGTGTGTGTGTGTGTGTGTGTGTGTGTGTGTGTGTACCTTTTCTTTATCCATTCATCAATCAATGAACACTTGGGCTCTATCTAGGCTATTGTAAGTAATGTTGCTATAACCATAGGAGCACACTGATCCCTTTGGATTGGTGTTCTTGTATTCTTTGGGTTAATACCTTGTAGTGTGATTGCTGGACCATAGGGTAGTTTACTTTTAACATAGGGTAGTTTACTTTTAATTTTTTGAGGAAGCTCCATACTGTTTTCTAGAGTGGCTCTACCAGTTTGCATTCCTACAACAGTGCATGAGGTTTCCATTTTCTCCAAACCCTCACCATCACTTGTCATTTCTTGTGTTGTTAATTTTTAGCCATTCTGACAAGCATGAGGTGATATCTCATTGTAGTTTTTTTTTGTATTTCCCTGATGTTGAGCGATTACGAGCATCTGTTCATGCGTCTGTTGGCCATCTGTATGTCTTTTTTGGAGAAATGTCTGTTCATGTCTTCTTCTCATTTTTAATGGTTTTATTTGTTTTGTGGGGGTGTTCAGTTTGATAAGTTCTTCATATATTTTGGATACTAACCCTTTATTTGTCATTTGCAAATATCTTCTCCCATTCCAATAGCTTATTTTTGCTTATTTTGTTCTAAGATTTTTATGGTTTCAGGTCTCACATTTAAGTCTTTCATCCATTTTGAATTGATCTTTGTGTATGATAGAAGAAAGTGGTCCAGTTTCATTTTTTTGCATGTAGCTGTCCAGTTTTCCCAGTACTGTTTGTGGAAGAAACTGTCTTTTCATCATTGGATATTCTTTCACACTTTGTCAAAGATTAATTTGCCATATAATTGCTAGTGTATTTCTGGGTTTTCTGTTCTGTTCTATTGATCTATGCGTCTACCTCTGTGGCAGTATTATACTGTTTTGATTACTACAGCTTTGTAATATAACTTGAAGTCCAGAATTGTGATGCCTCCCACTGGACTTTTTCTTTTTCAAAATTGTTTTGCTATTCAGGGTCTTTGTGGTTCCATACAAATTTTAGGACTGTTTGTTCTAGCTCTGTGAAAAATGCTGCTGATATTTTGGTAGGGATTACATTAAATGCGTAGATTTTTGGGTGGTATAGACATGTTAACAATATTTGTTCTTCCAGTCCATGAGCATAGCATATCTTTCCACTTCTTTGTGTCATCTTCCATTTCTTTCATCAGTGTCATAGTTTTCAGAGTATAGGTTTTCCACCTGTTTGGTTAGGCTTATTCCTAGGTACCTTATTATTTTTGGTTCAGTTGTAAATGGAATTGTTTCTTAAATTCTCTTCCTGCTACTTCATTATTAGTGCATAGAAATATAACAGATTTCTGTACATTGATTTTGTATCCTGAGAATTTACTGAATTCACTTATCAGGTCTAGCAGTTTTTTGGGGGAGACTTGGGTTTTCTATACGTAATATTGTGTCTTTTGCAAACAGTGAAAATTTTTATTCTTCCTTACCAATTTAGACTCCTTTTATTTCTTTCGTTGTCTGATTTCTGTGGCTAGGACTTTCAGTAATATGTTGAATAAAAGCACCAAGAGTGGACATCCTCGTCTTGTTCCTGAAGTTAGAGGAAGAGCTCTTAGTTTTTCACCAAGTACGATATTTGCTTTGGGTTTTTCATATATGGCCTTTATTATGTATAGTCCCTCTAAACCTACTTTGTTGAGGATTTTCATCGCAAATGGATGTTGTATTTTGTCAAATACTTTTCTGCATCAATTGATATGATCACATGGTTCTTACCCTTTCTCTTACTGATGTGATGTATCACAATGATTGACTTGTGAATACTGAACCCCCTTGCAACCCAGGAATAAATCCCACTTGATCGTAGTGAATGATTTTTTAATATATTGTTTGACTCTATTTGCTATTATTTTATTGAGAATTTTTGCATTCATTCTCCTCAGGGATATTGGCCTGTAGTTCTCTTTTTTAGTGGTCTCTTTATCTGGTTTGGGGATCAAGGTAATGCCTCACAAAATGAACTTGGAAGTTTATTTTCCTTTTCTATGCTTTGGAATAGTTTGAGAAAAATAGGTATTAACCCTTCTTTAAATGTTTGGTAGAATTTTCCTGTGAAGCCATCTGGTTCTAGACTTTTGTTTGTTGGACGTTTGGGATTACGGATTTAATTTTATTGCTGGTAATTGGTCTGTTCGAATTTTCCTTTTCTTCCTGATTCAGTTTTGGTAGTTTATATGTTTCTAGGAATTTATCCAGTTCTTCAGGTTATCCAACTTGTTGGCATAGAGTTTTTCAGAATATTCTCTTATGATTGTTTGTATTTCTGTGGTGTTTGTTGTTCTTTCTCCTCTCTCATTTGTGATTTTATTTAACTGAATCCTATCTCCTTTTTCCTTGGTAAGTCTGGCCAGAGGTTTATCAATTTTATTGACTTTTTTCAAAGAACCAGCTCCTGGTTTCATTGGTCTGTTCCATTGTTTGGTTTTTGTTTGTTTATTTCATTTTGTTTTTTGGCTTTTTTTTTTCTTAACTTTTTATATCATTTATTTCTCCTCTTTATTATTTCCTTCCTTCTTCTGGCTTTAGGCTTTCTTTGCTGTTTTTTTTTCTAGCTCCTTTAGGTATAAAAATAGGTTGTTTATTTGAGATTTTTCTTCCTTCTTGAGATAGACCTGTATTCCTATAAACTTCCCTCTTTGAACTATTTTTGCTGCATCCCAAAGATTGTGAACCACTATATTTTTCACTTTCCTTTTGTTTCCATGTACTTTTTTACTTCTTCTTTTATTTCCTGGTTGACCTATTCATTGTTTAGTAGGTTATTTGACCTCCATAGATTTATGGTCTTTCCAGATTTTTTTCTTGTGGTTGACTTCTAGTTCATAGTGTTGTGGTCAGAAAAGATGCATGATATGATTTTGAACTTCTTGAATTTGTTGAGGCTTGCCTTGTGGACTAATATGCGATTTATTCTGAAGAATGTCCATGTGCACTTGAAAAGAATGTGTATTCTGCTGCTTTAGGATGGAATTTTCTGAATACGTCTGTTAAATCCAACTGGCCCAATGTATCATTCAAAGGCATTGTTTCCTTGTTAATTTTTGGTTTAGGTGATCTGTCCATTGATATATATGGGGTGTCTAAGTCACCTACTATTATTGTGTTATTACCAATTATTTTCTCTATTTTGTTATTAACTGTTTTATGAATTTGGGTGCTTCTCTGTTGGGTGTATAAATATTTATAATTGTTATATCTTCCTGTTGGATTGTTCTCTTTATTATCATATAGTGTCCTTCCTTGTCTCTTGTTACAATCTTTGTTTTAAGGTCTATTTTGTCTAATATAAGTATTGCTACTCAAGTTTTCTTTTGACATCCATTTGCATGAGAGATGTTTCTCCATCCCTTCACTTTCAATCTGCTGGTGTCTTAAGGTTTAAAATGAGTCTCTTGGACACAGCATATAGATGGGTCTTTTTTTTTAATTCATTTTGTCACTGTATGTCTTTTGATTGGAGTGTTTAGTCTGTTTACATTCAAAGTAATTATTGATAGATATGTTTATTGTCATTTTATTATGTTTTGTGATTGTTTCTGAAGATTTTCTCTGATCCTTTCTTGTCTGTCTCTTTTCCATGGTTTGCTGATTTTTGTTAATGATATATTTCGATTTCTCTTTATTCTTTTCATGTTTAGAAGCGGTTTTTGATAAATGGTTACCATTAGGTTTGTATATAACTTCTTCTGCATATGGCAGTCTGTATTAAGTTGATGGTCTTTTAAGTTTGAACCCATTTTTATTCCTCTCCTCCCCATGTTTCAGGTATATGTCATTATATTTTATATTCTTTTTTTTTGTGAGTTCCTTGATGGATTTTTTACAGCAATTTTCATTTTTTACTGCTTTTGTGTTTCCTCCCTCTATAATGTCACTTTTTATTTCTCCTTTCCACTTGAATTTTCCCCTTTAATATTTCTTGAAGATCTGTTTTGGTGGTCATGAACTCCTTTAGTTTTTATTCATCTGGGAAATGCTTTATCTCTCCTTTTTTTCTGAATGATAAACTTGCTGAATAGAATATTCTTGGCTGCAGATTTTTTCCCACTCAGCACTTTGAATATATCATGCCACTCATTTCTGGCTTGCAAAATTTTGGTTGAAAATCTCCTTCTAGCTTTTTTGGGTTTTCCCTTGTAAGTTACTGACTTCTCTGGTCTTGCTCCTTTGAAAATTTTTTCCTTCTTATTATATTTTGACATTTAATTACAGTATGTCTTGCTGTGGGTTTGCTTTTGTTGCTTTTGATGGTAGTTCTCTGTGCCTCCTGGATCTGGATATTTATCTCCTTCCCCAAATTTGGGAAGTTTTCATCCTTTTTTTTTTTAAGATTTTTATTTATCCACTTGATAGAGATCACAAATAGGCAGAGAAGCAGGCAGAGGGAGGGGGGAAGCAGGCTCCCTGCTGAGCAGAGACCCCCCCCCCCCCCCGACGACGCAGGGCTCAATCCCAGGACCCTGAGATCATGACCTGAGCTGAAGGCAAAGGCTTAACCCACTGAGTCACCCAGGCGCCCCCATCCTTTATTTTTTTCAAAAAAAATTTCTGTCCCCTTTCTTCTCTCTTCTTCTTCTGGGACTCCTATAATGCAAATGTTATTATATTTGATAGAGTCACTGATTTCCTCAAGTCTATTCTCATTTTGCACAATACCCTTTTCTCTCTTTTGTTCAGCTTAATTACTTTCCATTACTCTGTCCTCTAGGTCGCTAATTCATTCCTTCTCTTCTTCCATCCTGTTGTTCTTTCCATCAGGTGTGTTTCTCATTTCATTTACTGAGAACTTTATCTCTGTTATGTTATACTTTATTTTATGTTAAGGGTCTCATTCATGTCTTCCACTCTTTTCTCAAGTCCAGTGAATATCCTCTTGGTCATTGCTTTAAGTTCCCTATCAGGCATGTTACTTACACCTGTTTCACTTAGGTCTCTGGCTATGGCCTTGTCTTGTTCTTTCATTTGGGATAATCCATCTGTCTCCTCATTTTGTCTGCCTCTCTGTGTGTTTCTATGTATTAAGAAAGTTAGCTGTGTCTTCTTGAAAGTAGTGACTTTATGAAAAAAGAGGTCCTGGAGTGCCCTGCAGTGCAGTGTCTCTTGTTTACCAGAACCTGGCATTTCAGGAGAGTATCCTATGTGTGTTGCTTATATCCTGTTGGTCTATGCCATTTTTCCTTTCAGTACAGTTGTCTGCACTGACTCTATTCCTCTTTTGAGCTGTGCTTGCTTTCTGTGATGTTAGTGAGACCCAGGCAGGCCAGCTCTGAGAGGTGTGCCTGCTGGGGAACTTGTGAATGGGGCAGCAGTGATAGCAAAATTTGCACTGGCCTGGGCGCCTGGGTGGTCAGTTGGTTAAGCGACTGCCTTCAGCTCAGGTCATGATCCTGGAGTCCCCGGATCGAGTCCCGCATCGGGCTCCCGGCTCCATGGGGAGCCTGCTTCTCTCTCTGAACTTCTCCTCGCTCATGCTCTCTCTCACTGTCTCTCTCTCAAATAAATAAATATAATATTAAAAAAAAATTTGCCTGGCCACTAGTCCTTTGCCAGATCCCTGAAACACTGTGGTGGCTGGGGACTGTGCCCCAGGATGGCTGGGTTGGGAGCCTGAGTGTATTGCACAATGTTGGCTGGGCGCAGTTGAGCCAAGTGCCTGGGGATGGCTAGGGATACAAGGCTGGGTGTGGCAAGTTGAATGGGCATGGTGCACAGTGACAGCTGTGCTTGGAGACTTGGAGTGTGCAAGTCCTCATGAAAACTTGTGGGCATGGAACCCTGCTATCAAGCTGGCTAGCAGGTATCTGTGTAGCTCTACCTCCCACAGGTGTCTCTGTGCTTATGCTGCGGGGCAGGAGAGGGAAATGGTTCTTGCCATGTCCCTTGTTTTGGGAAAACTCCCCCAACATGCTCTGAAATTAGTATGAACAGATCTCTCACCCACTTGCCACTGGGGTTGTGTACACTGCCATTTTTATGTTGCCTCTCTGCACAGCTTACTGTCTCTTTAAGGTTGGCAATATATCACTAGCTCTCCTTACTTGTCCAGGGCTAAGTCAGCTAACTTTCAAAGCTCCAGGCTCCAAGTCTCACTGATTTTACAAACTAATTCTACCTGGTAGATTCTGAGATGGATTTACAATGGGTATACCATTGGTGTCAGGCATCAAGGGTACGTAAAGTTTTGTCTTCCCATGAAACAAGAGAAGCTTATTCCAGATAGAAGAGATGGATTATCTGTTCAAAGTCATAGGCCTGAGGGAAAATGGGATGTCTGTGGAATATAGAGTGCAAAGAAGTCCCAGTAAAGAGTTGAGAACATCTCAGTGAATTAAGACAAGTTCTTGTGCCATAGAAAACTGTTCACTGAGAGCCAAAACATCCACTAAAAATTAAAAAGGAAAAATCTAAAGCAAAGTGATACAGTTGGTTGTTTCGTCATGACACGAAACTATCTAATCTATCATTTAGCTTTCTTCCACAATAACCATCTTTGCTAACTGAAACACAGCTTCTCTTGTGGAGAAATTACAGCCTACAGAGACTCTTTTAAGTCATAGAGATATGCATGTTCTCAAACTTCTTTGACTAAATTTGGAGCTGTGAGCCACAGGTGGCAACTGAGCACTTGAAACATGGCTACTGCCACATTTGAAATGATAGTATTTTGGATACACTGATAAAATATACTGTTAATATGATTTCACCTATTTTGTCTGTTTTTTTTTTTTTAAAGATTTCGTTTATTTATTTGACAGACAGAGATCACAAGTAGGCAGAGAGGCACACAGAGAGAGGGAGGAGGAAGCAGGCTCCCCGCTCAGCAGAAAGCCCGATGCGGGGCTCGATCCTAAGACCCTGGGATCATGACCTGAGCCCAAGGTAGAGGCTTTAACCCACTGAGCCACCCAGGCACCCCTATTTTGTCTGTTTTTAAATATAACTTCTAGAAAATGTTAAACAACATGTGCAGCTATTTCTATTGGACTGTGCTGTTCTAAAGGGTTTATAAAACAAGCTGATACTATTCTCTAAAAATGGGTAACACCGATTTAGAAGATCAGAGACTATTCAACACTGAGCACATAAAATCCTTTCTAACTAATATGTACTTCAAATGAAAACTATAAAAGTTTAGCACTATATATAACACAGTAGTAGTCTCATATATATGGAAAAGCATTGAGTATTTTTTTAACGTAGCTTTACTTAGAGGAGCTATATTTTATCATTTTAATTAAAACTAAAAACCTCCAACGTGTTGTCTTGTGCTAGTGGGAAATTTCATTACCATGTTTATTTTTTTTAATGAGGCTTTTTTATGTGTGTTACTTTTGTTATTTCCACGACCTAGAATATTAAAACACAAAAATACTTAATTTTTCTGATCCATGTATACTACCCTTCCTTCGAATCTATTGATTTTGAATAGCACTTTGTATGTGTTAAAGCTAAAGATAAAATAAACATTAGGTAGAAATGTATAGTGATTATATATTTATGGTGATTATCTTTATATTTTTAAATTCAAAGAAACATAAAAATACAGAGTATGATAACATAATTTAAGAATTAAGTTAAAAATGGCTTAAAATGGTCACTATTTGTTAAAACTAGAGATTTTTGAGATGCATTCATCAATTACTGTAAAATTAAGGAAAATACATTTAGAAATCACTTGTAAGTCATGTAAAAAGTTTCCTGAAGTTATTTTGATAAAATTATTACTTGTACAAAAATTATGACTAATAAATATTTAGCTGAGTTAACATAAAGCAACAGTAACATTCAATAACATTAAACTAATTACATAGTTCCTCCAATTTCTGTGAGGTGCCTTAAAATAAAATGGATCGTTACTATCTACCCTGTTTAGGGAATCTCTGTTAATATAAGAGATTCCATTTACAGCTTGCTTCGAATGATTAGGAATAACACAGCTGTTAAAATGCATGAGATTACACTGTAATAGCATTCTTTACCTAATAACAAATCAGGCCACAAATACTAATAAACATAATCACTGGGCCCTTAATGGAAGATTTCTGCTAATTTTGAAAGCTTTACAATTAGCTGTGATTCAATGAACCTGATTCACTGTTAAATTAAACTGTTAGGGAAAGGGAAGGCAGAACACTCTTGTTTTAGGAAGGCAATGCTAAGTACTCTAGCTGAATTTTTACTTTTTGAGACAAGGTAACTTTAAAAATAAAATTATTTTGGGGGCACCTGGGTGGCTTAGTGGGTTAAGCCTCTGCCTTCGGCTCAGGTCATGATCCCAGGGTCCTGGGATCGAGCCCCGCATCGGGCTCTCTGCTCAGCGGGGAGCCTGTTTCCCCCCTCTATCTCTGCCTGCCTCTCTGCCTACTTGTGATCTCTCTCTCTCTCTGTCAAATAAATAAATAAAATATTAAAAAAATAAATAAAATAAAATTATTTCACTATTTTTAACTGTAAAATTTCATTAGTCCTGCTTAATTCATTTGCACTAAAATTAAAATACGCTTTTTTTTTTTTTCCCCCTAGACCCCGATTTTTTTCTTACAACCTTGTCATTGCTCAGGTCCTTCCATCACTTAGGGCTTCTTTCTGCTCTAGCCCCGCAAACCCATTCTGGTCTGAGAATCCTTGTCTTTGCTGTTCCCTTTTGCTAGAAGGCTATGTTCCCTAGGGCTCTCAAAACAAGCTCCTTGTTTTTCACTTAGGTCTCTCAGTTCAAATGTTACTACTTCAAAGACAACTTTCCAGATTTCCCTGTTTAAGTACTCATCATTTCCCTGTTGCAGAAATTATTCCTTACTTTTCCTCAGAACAACCATCAACTCTGAATGTACCTTGTTAATTTGTAGGCTTACTTGTTTACAGTTAAACTTCCCTGTGTAGAACATTCACGGCAACTAAAACCTTTTTGGTTTTTCCACTGCCACTGCCATTAACAAACTACATTAACAAATTGATGTTATACATACAAACACACAAACCATACACACACACACATACACAGATCCAAATGTATATTTAACAAAATTAATGTCGTATTGCTCCTGATATTTGGTAGCCGGTTTTTTTTTTTTTTTAGGTAAAATCTATGATGAGAGCATATCTCTGCAAACATACTTTTTTTTTTAAGATTTTATTATTTGACAAGAGAGAGATCACAAGTAGGCAGAGAGGCAGGCAGAGAGAGAGGGGGAAGCAGGCTGCCTGCTGAACGGAGAGCCTGATGTGGGGCTGAATCCCAGGACCCTGAGATCATGACCTGAGCCGAAGGCAGAGGCTTAACCCACTGAGCCACCCAGG